>NC_132888.1:15396632-15704132 GCF_030463535.1 Salminus brasiliensis | reverse complement strand
AAGAGTGAGAGAGAGAGAGAGAGAGTGTGAGTGAGAGAGAGAGAGAGAGAGAGAGAGAGAGAGAGAGAGAGAGAGAGAGAGAGAGAGAGAGAGAGAGAGAGAGAGAGAGAGAGAGAGAGGAGATGGTTGTTCTACTGCCAACTCTGTTTAAGAATCAACACAGCGGCCATCCTGCACACTGGGGGCCCTGCGCCACTCTGCCGCCACCTTTGTCTCCACTGCTGTCCAAAGTCTGGAGCCCACAACAACCGAGCAGCGAACCATGGGTCAGTGCGGAACCCTGATGAGCCTGACCACCCCTACACACACACACACACACACATATATACACACACATACACAGAGCCCCACTCCTGCACGTCTGCCCACTGACACGGAAGAGAGGGAGAGCGTGGAGTCGCCGCCTACAATGATCAATCATAACTAGAACATAAGAATAAGTCTTTCATTTCTGTACAGAGAGAAAAAACACTGTTTTGACATTTCCAGTCGGCGTGTGCTGAAGGCTGGAACAGAGTCAAATGAACAGATCTTAATTACAGACAGTGTTGAAATCCCAACGTTTCCGACCTCTAATTACTGCACTCCAACGCCACAGTGCTCTCGGTGCGCTCCAGCTAACACGGCCTCGACCTTTAACTATTTACAAGATTCTATAATTTCTGATGGGGCATCAGTGGCTACAAAGCATTCTCAGCTGCTTTTTTAGCGCTTCCAACCGCCATTAGTGACACGATATTCCCACAGGATGATTTAGACATGCACATACACTATCAGGACCCAGTTTTCAGTGGTGAGAGACAGCGTCTCTCAGGTTGTAGAGGGTACTGCATTAGGAGACTGTACTGTAAATGTCCAGAAAAAAAGCTGTTGGATGGATATATAAAAAAAAAACTACTATTCCATTTGATGACATGAGTAAATTGTTAAGTTAATACTTATATATTATTACATGGTCTTTAATAGTCTTTGCTAGTATGAAACAGCAATGCCTTTTCACTGGAACTGAATGTTAGCTGGAGTGCAGGATAGACTGAGTGCGAAGGAGAATGAAGCATAATACACAGGACAAAGGAGGATGGAGAAGTATTACTTTTTCTGATGGTGATATTGACATTTTAAAATTTACCAAAAGTGTGACATGCTAAAAATAATTAAGAATGCCCCGATCCAATCAGTCTCTTAATACTGAGCCAGCAGCCAATCTTTGTGTTTGTATAAATAATACATCCACACAGTTTGTAAAGTTTGTACTGGACTGATTTATTTAGTTAAGTAGAGACTTTTCTCTAAATGACTTTTATAGTATGTTTAATATCTTTAATATCCAGTCTGACTCTCCTCCCTGACCATTCAGCTCCCAGCTCTTTTAAAGCACTGCAGTCAAGTCCCTGTGTATAAGTGTAGTGGTACACACACTGGACCGATATCTTTTGTTGTCTGTCGACAACTGATGTGAAATATCTGTTTTATAGTGGGTAAAAGTGCTATGATTAAGGTTTCTATAGTGTGTGTATAAGCATTAGCCTTAGCTTCCTCCTGGTTTTGAATGCACTGTTTAGCACAGGTGTAAAACAGAGCATTTCAGTAATAGTTTTTTTATAGTTTTTATGTTTCACTGTAAAATAGTTCCACACTGCAGCCTCTAAACTCTTTCCTTTACCTTCTGAGAACATCCCTACTGCTTTCACCTTGAGGACACCAGATAGCGCTCTGAACACTGTGGGGGAAAAAAACTAAGACTCGGAACTGGACTGCAATTAAAATAGCTGATTACCGATCAACGAAAATAAGCCTGATCTGTCCTGATCCAGATTCACTGGATTGGAGCGAGAAAGCCCTAAAAATAATGTACATTCCTGGGTAAATATTCCTAATAAATAATTTCCAGGGTTTTCACATGTCTTTATTAGACAGACCACAATGACCTCTTACTATCCAACTACTAGTCAAATTACTTTCAAATACCGATAAATTGTGGAAATCCTTATTCCTGGAAGTTATGCTTACACAGCTTGTCCTCAGTCAGCACTGGTACAGATGAAACTGCAAGCTCAGCTGCCACATTCGGCCATGGGCAGCAGAGAGCTGGGGACATGCTAATGTTTAACCTGTGAAGAACTAAAATAAAGACACACACATGCATGCACACACACACAACAGGATTCCCTAAGCATTCAAAGTGTGTTTCAAGTGTCATGTTTTGGGAAAACAAACTGGGAATGTCTCTGACAACAGCCTGCGGAGGTTCAGGCATTCTCTGAACTTCCTCTTGTTTACTTAGAGGTGTCTCTGAGCTAGGACAGGACAATGAATTTTAACATTTACAGTATGCCTCTGCCTGTTTTGAGGGTACTACAAAGTCAGGCACCTTTGTGAACAATGTGATCTTAAACTGCAATATTACTGTCATAAGCAACAGGTTTAGTAACAGAGCAAGCAGTTGAATAGCATAGTGGACAACACCGTTCCCTGGCACATGCGAATGGGGTTCGCTTCAACTGTTGGAGGAAAAGAGGTCTTTACACACCACAGGGCCAAGTTAGGCTAGTAGGCAGGTTAGGTTAGTATGGAGTTGCAATGCAAGGTTTCTATATAAACAGTCTATAGAGTTCTAGCACTCTTCAACAATAGTGGAACCGGTTTTGGTGCTTTTCAATACCATTTCCAAAAGGAATTATTCAGAATCATCTACATAAATATTACACTGTAACTAGACAAAGAACTATTTAGGCATCCAAACAGCTCTTAGAGTTGTTCTAAGAGTGTTGCAAGATACCTCTTAAGCCTTTAAGACCTTTAACCTCCTCACCTAACCCTACTGTGAGCCCTACTTTCCTCCAGCACACCCTTCAAGTTCCTTAAGGTAGAGCACGGAGATGTCAGCAGCGTAAACGTGGCTGTCCGTCTGGTAGCACTCAGTAAAAATAGCAGCAGTAACCGGTCCAGCTGTCCAATCACAGAGCTTGTGTTCACCTCCCAGCCAATTACAGTGCGATTGGCAGAGCAAACAAAGAATTATTGGTTGTTAAGTTGGCCTCTTTCTCATCTCTGGAGAGCCTTCCCCTTCGCAGCACACAACATCTGCAAACACCTGATACGCGTCCAGCGCCCCGCTGCCATACACTCTTGTTAAATTGTTACCACCTTTCGCTAAGCCAGCGCTGACAATTAACAACACTGCCCTCCACTTCAAAGGCCACTGTGCCTGTAGGTTTAACCTTGCTGCTCCCGAAGATTTGTTTTTGATTTGCACATGGTCCCGAGGCACTTTCAACTTTCCCCCTCGCAGGCACTCTCTCCGGTGGCTACAGTTAGGCGAGCTACCAGAACTGGTCAGATATTGTTAGCATTGAGAACAATGCTAATAAATGTAGAATGATTTTATGATTAATGGAGTTGAGTATTAGTCAAACCAATAACTGCAAAGGAATGACTACTTTTTATACAAAGTAGTCAAAAATAATGTGTTTATTAGCAACACATTTTTTGCTTTAACACGTTTTGTGTCAGGCCTCAAGAGCCTAGTGTTACAGATATATTTTTCTTAAATGCAAAATATGAGTGTTAAAAAAACAGGTGTTTTTTGCGTCCTGCTTATTGTAGTATTTTATGATATTCTTGCAAACATCTAGAAATCATTTTAAAATGACCATTTGACAAACCTCTCCTTATCCTTACAAACCGGACCCTGTTTAATTCTATGTTAATGAGATCTGCCTTGGTTAGCTGGTCTGTACTGTGCCTCGTTATGACTTCAATGTGAATACTAACCTGCTGCAGGTCCAAAATCAGACGTTTCTGTAGCTTAGCTTACATGCTGTATATGGATCGTAGTACATCAAGCTCTTATTTCAAAGACGTGAGGAAAACTGACACGTCCCTCCTTTTGACGTACTACTCTGAGTTGAGTTTTTGAGTTTATACAGACAGCTCCTACTATTCCACTCTCCGGTATGTCCTGCATCATGTATCAAGGCTGCTGAGACAGGGGTATCCCAGTTCTGCCATAGTGAGCAGTGAGTGTAGCGAGAGCCCTTCAGCGGCGCAGCGCTGGCAGTGTTTGTGTCCGTCTGCTTTGCGTCGGGGCTGCGGAGCGAGCCGGCTGTAGCGTGTGAAGCAGCATCTCTTCATGGCCCCCCACACATGCCCTCGCAGCGCCAAGAGGGAACTAGAGCAAATGCGTTAATGAATTAAGACTGGGGCAGAGGAGCCTGTGTGATACTGTGTGTTTGTGATGCTTGTGTGTATATGTGATTGTGGGGTGGGTGGAGGGAGGGGGTGTTAGGGGTGAGAGGATTTGTTAGGAAGGCAGTGTGTGTGTGTGAATGTGTGTGTGTGTGTGTGTGTGTTGCTCTTTTTCAGTAAGCAGCCCCTGCTGTAGCCCCAGGATGTGAGCTGTCACTTCATATAGCTAGTGATGAGGCACAGAGCTGTCAGGAAAGGTGAAAGGCCCACAACAGGAGAGAGCGAGAGGGAGAGAGAGGGAGACAGAGACTAACTGGTGGAGAGGATTTCACAGGGAAAAATGCTCCATCGTCAAACGAGCAGGCGGAACAGGGCAGCGAGAGATGAGAGAGAGATTTTCCACTAGAGTAATGAAGAGTGAAGAAAATGCCATTGTCACTGAAGCATCCTGAGTGGCAGAGAAGTGCTTGAGAGTGTGAGTGAAAGAAACCAGTCTCTCTGGAAAAGTCTTCACAAGCATTTTGGCCTGTGAAGTCCCACGTAATTCACTATATGTGCTAATTTTCTTATGTGGTCGCTCGCCCCAGACTGTTAAAACTTCATCTAAACATTGATTAAATATTACATTTTGGAAACATAAACTTCTTTTATACTCCACTCTGGAGACCACAAACAGCTTCAGCTGGAGGAAATTGAAAATAAAAGGAAAAACCACTCACATTTCCTCCCTTTTAAAAGCTACCGCCAACCCGGTGCACGTTTTGGTCAGGCAACAAGCGCAACTACAAGTCGGTCATCCTTACAGTAATGAGAATTCTTATTTAACTAATGCGTGAAGTAAATCGGGCTTGAACGGATGGCACAGTGGTGTTTTCAGAGGGTCTGAACGATGGTAGGTGTTTCTTTCCTAAGTAAAGTCATATGATCACCACAGACTATTCAGAGTGCAGCTTCTGTGTGGCTTTATTGCTTTCTCATCAAAGTGTTACTTACGAGTTTCTCTTGAGGCAGTTTTTTACCAATAGCGATGTAGCACATGAAGCAAACTCGAACTACATGTCCATCATGTCAATCATGTCAATGTAGTGAAAGCCAAGTTCATGTGACCTGGGCCTGGGTTGCCCTAGATGTGGTTCCTTTTAAGCGTAGGCTAGTTGTTAAAGAGACGTTTACTAATGACTTAATCAAACTGGATTGCACCACACAACACCTGACATCTATACAAGACACTAAAGTTACCTAAAGTTTGCTTTGGTTTATTTTCAGCCCAACTCTACTTCTGATAAAAAAAGCTATTCTAAGACCTATGGGTATAAATAATAACTCAATAATAAAACTAATTTATTATCCACTATGGCTGTGACAATTTTCTGTCCAACAGAAACCGTTATGTTAAATATTAATTATACATTCAATCATGAATACACATATTTTAGTTTAAAATGTTCTTACAAATATTTTTTCAGTAGAATGTAAGAAATCCGTGCTGGATGATATCTGTGCTTCCAAGGCAGCGTTTTGATTGACAGTTTATACATTTGTTGTCATTATGTAAAAGTGACAATTTCCTTGGTCGCAGAGTGTGCATTATTAGTTTGTGCTGCAACCGGATTTAGCAAAAGGATAGTCTTATACTAAGCAGTGTCAACAAAGGACGTAGTAAAGACTTCACACACCGACGTAAGAACCAACGTACGCAAACCTGGTGCAACTCAGTCCTGCAGTGGTCTTTATTCCATTCCATTAGGTAGAGAATAGCAAAGCTACTGGTGATGAACTATTTGAAAGATGTGTATTGGCTGATTGGCAAAGTTTCTGTTTGCTTGCTCTGTGGGAGCTTTTCTTTGCCTCTGTCACCTCTGGCTCCATCACGGAGGTCCTGGACTTGCATTTCTGTAAAGCTGCTTTGTGAAAACACAGTTGTGAAAAGCAAACACATTTGAACTGAACTGAATTCCCAGGTTCTAGAGTCCAACTGACTCTAGAACCTTCTTGAAGTTTGTTCTAGTTTACACAACATAGCTGGAGTGTAGAATCTTGTAATGCTTCCAATTGTGCTAGCATGCCATGCACCACACACAGCAAAAATTTACCACTATTTGTACTGAATAGCATTGTTTCACGCAAAGCAACCAGAGTAGCACAATATTTAGACTATATCGAAGCATACTGTACATGGCGAGGTGCAGTAATCATGTCTGGTGTAAAATGGGTTTTACAAGAACGGAATAAAAACAACTGAACGTAGACACTTACATAGGCATTGCTGCACAATCAAGCACTGCTTGTCTAATAAAGAGAGCTCAGCTGCCGCTGGATTTCCTTTGAATCTTAATATGAATGCATCACATATGCAGAAGCAAGTACAAGCGCAGTACGAGGAGTCTTTTCTCCTTGTTCTTCAGCACCGAGCTGATCACAATGCTTTCGGACATGGCCCACCTCAAGCAGAAGAGTGGTTTTGGTGATTTTCGTTATGGAACCCGCCCAGTTTGGTGTGGAGTTCGTCTGGTCACAGCGCAGTCTCATTCTAAGCTTCTCGACTGGTTAGGATTAATAGTGTTCTTCCTGTGCTACAAATGCCACTATGGGGTGATTGTTCGGATTAGAATTAGGCCTGATTAGGCCACAGGACAGCCCATTTAAATGTAGCCTACAACAAGAGAAAATAACCACTATCCGCAATAAGTCCTCAAATATATACAGCTTAAAATCTGGAAAAGCTAAAGCCAATTTTTAAGCAACTCCTTTCCCTTGAAATGAGGTTGATTTTTTTTTTCTGTGCTAGTCACAGGCGAGAGTGCTGTGCAAGATCTGACCTTTATGAAAGGCGCCGTGACCCACAAACACATGGATTTAAGAGAGTCCCACATATTGGCTTCAAAATCCTGCCACTAATTTAAGCCTCTGCTCCACTTTAAAGACAGCCTGATTTAGCTTTAGATGAAAACGGCACTGCCTTTCACAATATGTCTTTCAGCTCGGCACTTCCACACACACACCCCTGCGTTCACGCTGATCACAATGGTGTGTTTGGAACCTCTACAGGATCCACCACAGGCCTCTCTGTGTGATGCTTGGAGCGCCAAGGCGATACTCTCTTCATATTAGCGGTGGAGTCTTCCCGGCGTGAACTGCTGAATTAATCATTCTGTGATGGAAAAGGAGAAAATTCTTCCTGCTCCACCGCACACCGCAGCCGAACGAAGCCCAGCTCTAGCCTCACAATAATTGAAGTGCTCACGAGAGATCAAAGCAGCAAGTTTGGTTACATCTGTGTGGGGAATTCCCCTCTCTCAGGGAAAAGGGGAGCGAGAGAGAGGGGAGGAGAGAGAAAGGGAGAGAGGTAGCATGAGTGTGAGTGAGAGTGTGATAGTGTGCAGGAGGTCAACGCTGGTCAAAATGCCAGTCCCAGCTCTTCAGCTCTTCGTGCTCAAATGATATCACTTCTCCCTCCATTAGTGATTCATTTATACACAGTAGGGACAAAAGTATTGGGACACCAGCTCATTTATCGTATCTTCTGAAATCTAGAGAATTTATATATAAAAAAAAAACAACAACACAGCTTTAGTTGTGTCTCCACTGGCCAGGGAAGGGTTTTCTACTAGATTTTGAAGCATTGCTGTAATGATTTGATTGTATTTAGTGATGTTGGTCACCACCTTATCCCAGAAGCACTGGATGGAGCACCATCAATCCAGAGAACACAATTTCACTGCTCCACAGCTCAATGTTTGGGGGGGCTTTATACCCTCTAGCCCATGCCTGGCATTAGACACGGTGCCACTAGGTTCTCTACTCTAGAGAGTTATATTGGCAATACTTTTTGACAAGGACCAGACAAGCTGTGTGTGTGTATCTGCATATCTGGTGTCAGCAATGGGTGCAACCACAAACATTTGGACATACAGTGTATGATTTTAGCAGATGTTTAGACGTAATATGAAATATGGAATAATTATTGTTTAATGTTCTGTTATTTATGTGGACATATTTCTAGTATCTAACTGAAGAGTGGAAATAAGAACAATAAGTACCCAATAAATAACTGCAGACCCCACTGGGGTTTACTATAAAGAAATATACTCTTATTACATAAGGAGGAAGATACGGACAAAATGGAACAGCAAATATACACATAATGTGATCTGGTCTTTATTTATGAAAGAAAAAAAAAAAAAAAAACAAATGCAAAGAGGCAAAAGTTAAGCTGCCCCTTAAAACATCACCTTTCAGACTTGCTCATTGTGCAACGGAAGACCACAACACTGTACTGATCGTGGAATTTTGGGAAAGTTTCAAAATGAGTGAAGCCTGGAATGAAGAACAAGGAGGAAAAAAAAGTCCTCCGCATAGGCTAGAATAACAGTCTGGCCGAGCTGCTTTACAAACATCTGTATCTAATTACAAACTACATCCTACCAGAGATTCTTAGTAACAAGAACAACGTGGGCAAAGCTGAGAGTTCAGCGGTGATGTCAAACTCAGGTTCTACAGCACATCTAGGGGAACTGAGATATTTCATTAGGCCCTGGCCCTGCTGCGCAGGAGAGTGGCTTTCGGGGAGCGGCTCCTCAGGCTTTGAGCCTCCACGTCGAACCCCAAACAACAGCATGCTCTATTTGGCCTGCTGTAAATCCTCAGACAGTTGGCCAGCAGGTCCTGTGTGTGTGTGCAAGCACTCTGCATCGCTTCAAAGCAAAAACAAGCAAGAGAAGCCCATACTGGGAGCGTGGTGCTTTTTATAGGAAAGAAACAGCTCCATCATGTTATCGCTAATTTAGTCTCAGAAGCAATGTTCATGACTTCAAAAGGGCATAAAACACAGAACTTGACCAGGTCTCGTCTCCACTAGGACTATAATTTGGCTAAGCTTTGAAGAAAACAACAAACTGGCAAACTGAGCATGCCTCGTTTATATTCCTTTTTTTTAATTATAAAGAGATAATTACACACAAATATACAAAACTGGACACACACACACACAAAAAAAAAGTCATTGAGTGTCTGTTGAGGCTCAGGTCATTTACAACAAGTTGCAAATATTGTTTCAAGATGTTCTATTAGTCTGTGTGACCTCTAGCCAACCTTCTGACATCGCTGTAAGCAGAAATAATAAAATCTCCCATGCATAAGACTGGCCATGCGGAAACAACAGAATTAAAATAGTTCATACCCATGGTCAGTTCATAGACAGATAAACAATATATATATATATATATATATATTTTTTTTTTTTCCCTAAATGTATATGTAACTGGCTTTGGCATCTGACAGGATAGTGTTGCTGTCCTCTTTGCAGCCGAAACTGCAGCCGACTGGTTGGGTTATCTTTTAGCCTAGCACCCACCTAGCTTCCTGCAGTTGGCCGGCCTAGGATTAGCTTTTAGCTATGCCTTCCATATTCTCCCGGAGTCAAAACTGGTACGAAACAGCGTTGAAGTTTGGGAATTGGCCTGTTTTGCAGCCCAGTTTTGGTTATGCCAGCCTTTCTTTCAAAAGGAGGAGACAACAGTGTTTTAATGTTTACAGTACATCCCATTTTTTCAGCTTGAACAAATACTTATTGAAAAAATATTATTAAAAAGGTGTTTTATGTATATAAATTTAAATTACTGTGAAAGGTGCTTAAATCAAGTCTGGAATCAGGCCACAAGTTCCCCATTCCATCCCCCATTTCATCACTTTTGAGTCAAAGTCGAAGCCAAAGTTGAAATCCTCCACTAAAACATACACACACTCACACTCACACACACACACATACATACACAAGCACTAGAGCTGCAGCATTTGCATGTCTGGCGCCCAGTTTTAATTTCATCTCTACAAGACTGGCAAGTGGCAGGGGTGAGGAACGTCTGTCATGGTGAGTGGAGTGGAGCGGGCTGTGAGTGGGAGTGATCCAGTGTCATGGCAGGCTGCTAGTGCCCAGTCACTGCTGAGTGGCTGGGAGCTATGCCCCCTGCGTCAGCCTGTCAGCTGTCCATTCCACACGGTGACAGGAGCGGTCTTCACCCAGAGTGACACTGAAATGACTTGTTCTCACATGAACAGAGATGCCATGTTCTCCCAGAGACTCTCAATATTTCATACAGATATGAAGGAAAAAAAAACACGACAACTCCAAATGAGGACATCAAGTGAACATGCACTGGGATGCACTTGGGCTCACACAGTGAGATCAATACTTAGAAATCTATCATTACTGTTGTTTTGCTCAAGGCTACCATTTAAATGGAATTATGTAATTATGAAATAACCATAACCATAATGTTGCAAACATATATTTAGATTCAATTTACATTTTAAATACATATCTTCCCTTCTGCTTATGTATACAAGTGTGGTGTCGAATGCAGATCCAGAACCTGTATTTTCCACAGATTTCACTGGCTTCACAGTGTATACACCAGGGAGGACCAAGAAGAGTTAAAGCACTGGTTTAAAAGCCCAAACTATAACCCTCACTTTAAAGGAGTAAATGAAAGCACATTCATTTTTAAGTACTACAGAATGTTCCAAGTGCAGGCTCAGAGGAGAGGGGGCTCACCACAGAGTGAGCAAGGCAGTCTGCAGTGCTTCGAGGAAAGCTCTGAGGAACGAGGCTGAAGCGGCACTGAAGTGGATCAAACTGGGAGGGGGGGTGAGGATGGAGCTTCTGCTTAGAGGAGACACTGCTCATGTCTGCCTTCCATACCGACCTGACGGACAGAGTAAACCTGTCTGCCCAGCCACACACGCTACTGCTCGCTCTTACTCAGCTGTAAGCACTGTAAGCAGTCATCTAGCACTGTTCTGCATTTGATTTCTCCTGACCCTGCTCTGTCTGTGCCACACTGGCTTTCATGGGCCTGAAAGGACATCACTATAAAAGACAGTGCCGTGTGAAGAGGGACCGATCAAGGGACATCTAGCTGCAGCCTTACACAGACTGGGTAGAGTAACTTTCTCTATTGTCCAGGGAAGGCTTTTTTTGCTACATTGTGAAGCACTGCTGTGAGAATTTGATTGCATACAGTGACAGGAGCGATCACCACCAAACCTTATCCCCAGCTCATTCGGAGCACCGTCATTCCAGAGAACACCGTTCCACTGCTCCTCAGGTCAACGTTGGGGGGCTTTATACCTCTCAAGCCTATGTGTGGCATTAGGCATAGTGCCAAGCTTCATATTTATCTGCTCCAGAGGGTCCTATTCTAATGATCGTACTTCTCTAGAGGGACAAGACAAGCTGTGTGCTTGTGTGCATTTGCCCATCCATGTCAGCAATGGGTGCAATCTAACATAACTGAATGCATTCATTACAAGGGGTGTCCACAAACATTTGGACACACGGTGTAGCTTTAAAGTTAAGACTTTGTCTAGCCTGGGCCTTAGTCTGCAGGGCTGAGGCTTGATGCGACTGACTGAGATGCTCCAGTCAGTGCATGAGGGCGCAGCGAGTCTGCAGCCGCCTTCTTATGCTTGACTGTGCTCTCCCAGGGCATGTGCTATGAGTCCAATCACTTGCACATGATTTAAAAGCCAATTATGTTGTTGCTGCTGTTGTAATTAGTCACATGCAGTGGATGGTTTCTGTGGACAAACTAATTACTAACAGAGAAAGCAGAGAGAGAGAGAGAGAGAGAAAAAAAAAAAAGACATGGATGGACAGAAAGCAAGAGGAGTAAATATACAGCTCTCTGTGATGACAAGTGCCTTTAACAACATACAAGGATAACAATATACAAGCATGGAAATTACATATCTTGTATACTTGCTGCTCTTTGACAGAACAGGACTATCATTCTCAAGTGTGGAAGCAAACACAAAAATGGTATTGCCTTAGGAGATATTTTCGTTCTTTTTTAATTATTTTAATATGTTTTAATGTGTATTTTTATATATACAAGTTACTGTTGTGTACACAGTCTTGTTCTCCTGAAAGCATTTTTATCATGTTTTAGAAACAATAAAATAAGTCCATCAATATAAAATGCTAATTAAACATGACTGAAATCCTAGAATTCATCCTAGAACTACCTGATTACACTTAGATAATAATCAAATGCAAATCGAACATAAAGCTGTATGCAAATGTTTATGCACCCCTGGTCAAGTGACCTGTTTTGTTAAACCATTAAGCTCTAGGCAAGCTTAGTTCTGCTGGACTGTCACTGCACAGAATGAGCAATGTCATTTCAACAATGGGAAGTTTGGGGAAAAATATATAAGCCCTTAAGTTTGAATAAACATATAGATTCTGTAACTTTGTGTGCAAATGTGCAAAAAAATGCCATATCTAAATAAGTTTCCTGTATCTAGTGGAGTCGAGATAGATGATAACTGGAGTCACATGAGCCAAGTTTAGTCCTGCTCAACTTAAATCCAACAGAAAATACATAAATAAATAGTATGAAACATTTTTTTAAAAATTCATCACAACTACAAATAACAGAAGAGAATCGTGAAAATGAGTAGACATGGGCTATAAAGAATCCTTTAAGAAAAGAAGGCCAGGCCAGTAAAACAGTAACAGTAAGTCACTGGAGAACCATTTTGTCCTAATGCCAAAGCTCACCTAAAAACAGTCTGGAAAATGCAGTATAGCAAACACCATTTGACAAGCGCTAGGCCACCTTCTGTGTGCATTTACTGATGTTTCTCTGTGGATTAGGACTGTGTCTGCTGTATCTGCCTACACTCAGCTGTGTGTTTTGTGTGTGGTGTGGCTTAATGAGGCTCCAGTGACCAGTGGAGACGCCCATGGTGTTGAGAAAGGGCCCAGAAAAGGCTTGCTGCTGTTCAGGCCGCTGTGGTGAAGTGACATTTACCTAATGCATCTCCAAACCTCTTTGTAATTAGTGGGCGGATGACAGTGATGTAGGGTGACTGGAGCAGGCAGGGCCGGCTCTATAACTAGCCCCAGCGTAGCCATACAGGCGCTTGTTCGGAGCGTTCGGGCTCGAAGGCTCAGCCGCACTCGCCACTGTTTTGCGCCTCAATTCACGCCCTCCAAACAATGGGGTCGGGTCAGACGAGTTTTAATAGACGCACTCTCTTCGGCTGTTGGTGACTTTTTCCTCAGCAGCCGCCGCGGGATGGGTTCCACAATTACAGCTCAGGCTCCAGGCGAGAGGGAGGTGTGGGGTATCAGGCCTATGAAGGGCTATTTTATGGTTCAAACCAGTACACTGCTGCTCAGACTAACTCAGTCTCACCATGAGAACCAATCAGGATGGTCTCCTTTGACCTATTTTCTTTACTCCCTGGCGAACAGAAACTGAACAGCGTATTTATCCATATGTTCTGAATAGCCTGCGATGTGGCAGAGTTCTATTTAAGAGCAATAAAGGGTCACTGCTGAAAAGACATGAGGTATGGGGCCTTTCCCTTTCTTTGGACATTAAACACGCTCCATATCTTTCTCAGAAAAGCACCCTTTCTGTGAGATTTGATTAGCCCTGTTCAAAATTAGCAGGCTTTGGGCTTCACCATCTGACTTCGTCCTTTGACTGATGTCTTTTATACGCTGTCATTATATGCTCAGTTATGGCTTATAGTGTTTTCACTCCCATAAATAGCAGGGATAAGGATCCATAGGGTGGATCCAAAGACACAGCTCAATGAACCAAACTGGAACTGCCAGCGAGATCCTGCCAAAGGGTCAAGGAGCCTGGAAAGAGCACTGGCACATCAGTTTCTCCTGGAACTCTGCCATAATGAGTCCCTTTTTGGGCTTGGAAACAAGGAGAGCGGAGAAAAAAAAAAAAAAAAAAAAAAAAAAAAAAAACAGGATAGGAAGGCAGTAAGGGTTAACTAGAGCTCTGCATGAAACCTGTTAACAAGTGAGCGAGTGGAACACCCAGGAGGCACTGGGACATTCCATCAGTGCCATGAGAAATAAACGAACTGGGAATATTTCCTTTGGCCATCGCCTCTGTAGCTCTGCAAAGAACCGCTACTCCATGGCTCAGGTTTACATGCCCAGCTGTAACTTGGCCACACATACACACATGTAATTGTTTTTATACAATGTCAGGACATGGGGTTATACATACATATACATATATATAGAAGCCCTAATCAAAAATAAACATAGGATCTATATATAGTAAGAGCCATTTTTTGGACTTCTGTTCTCACATATAAACTCCATGAAAACATCCAGAAAATCAGGTCCGGACATTATCTGGAATTGCCCTTTCACACATATAGCGCACAGCCGGAGATTTTCTGTGCCGGAACGTGTTCTCACTACAGAAAATATTCTTCATGGTTTAGGCAAGGGTGGTGCATGTGTAGCTAGTGCAAGAGGCATGGCATGACCCACGGTGAATCCTCCAGAAAAATACCCGCTATATTCACACATGGGCTCTCTTGGACATTACCAGAACTTTGTACCGGACAGTACCCGGACAGTATAGTACAATCATTCGCGTTCACACATACGGCTCCCCTGAATAATATCCAGAAATGTTGTGGGTGACCGTGCATGTCTGAAAATGCCTTAGTAACTTCAGTACCCCCCCGCCCAATATGTCTGATATGCTAGTACCTGGTAAACCTAACCTATACCTTGATTCCGACATTTAACAATTTACACTTTTACCTATTTAAACCATTTCCGACACAAACCTAAACTTAAAACGAAGAATTGTTCATTTTTGTTCATTCAGGGTTTGAGGGGTATTTTATGTATTTGCATATTATTTTCACCTCAGATTTTTTTTTATGAAAATGTGTTATTGCTGAAAAAGAGCATAGAGATGACTGAACAGATTAATATATCTCTATGCTACAACAAAAATTGTAAAAATATTAAAATATTACCACATGCGCAGTCGGTCACTTTAAGGCTTTTTAGGCTTTAGTTTCTAAAGGGTTAATGTCGTATCTGAAGTATCGACCCATACTGACCCAATGTTTACCGGTTTACTCCTTTAAATACTACTAACATTTAATTAAATAAGCTATTTTAATGAATGTACTTCACATAAGAGGAATATCTCAAAGTATGCAATCATGCCCAAAAAATAGTATTTTTTCTGCAATATCTGATCTAGCAATTAGCATTTTCTACTGATACCAGTCTGTTGTCAGTACATGGTATCAAATCAGCACCATCTCCAACGAACACACACACGCACTCACACTGGACTTCAGGCCTGGATGGCAATTGCTCACTGGTTCCATGAGAAGTTTAAGTGAAGTGCTGTGAATAGACTGAGGTGAAGAAGAGGAGGAGGAGGAGGCTGAAGTCTCTGCAGCATAAAGGTCTGCAGAGTCCAGAGGGCACAGTGAGCCTGGGGCTAGCGCAAACACCCCTAATCACCCTTCTAATGGCACATAGAGCCTCTCTCGTCTGAACGGCATGCCTTGGGCCATCTCCCCACTCAGACCCACTCAGTGTGCTGTGTGCCACTTACTGCCACTGTAACAAAGGGCACCATCACTACCCCTCCCCCCCCAAAACCCCATTTCTGCCCCTCCCCCTGCAAAAAAAAAAAGGAGGTAGCTTTTGTTGTCTGTGCTCAGCAGGATGCGCTCACGTCCGTATGAATCCACGTTCTCTACATCTGTCCTTCCCATGCTGTGTGTTCAGAGCAGTAAATATTTAGACAGCATGCCTCATGTCCACACACTAATGTAAAGAGAAAATGCAAACCGCTCCGAGTTCTGACAGGTGAGTGTGCGGGGCAGGTGCCTGCTGCACATTTTCCATGAGCGCCAGCTCCATGCTGAAAAAGTGCAGGGCTCACCTAAAAGACAGCCTGTTCAGCCAAATTACACGTTTCCAGCAGCGCGTGTCGCCATGGCCGACGGCCCGTCAGCTCAGCCACCCCGCGCCTGCTGCCACGCAGCGCTGGAGCAGCGAGGTGTTTTTAGCAAGCGACAGCACTTAAGCCTTTCGCAAAGCAGGACTCTGGCAACAGCGTCAGCACAGCCTCACCTCGGCACGCCGCTGAAACTGACAAAGCACTGGGGCATAACTAAAGCCTGCGTTTCACACTCCTGCAGTAGAACACAGCCAACCTGATTCTACGCAGAGTTCACCCACAGGTAAGCGGAGATCAAAGTGCCATGGAGGACAAAGTGCCAGACGATGACTACTTGCTTCATGAGTCAATGCTCTAAACTTTAAACAAAACTATTTCCACCCATTCTGCCCAGTCGCTAAAACAAGGTACTGCAGGATTATGTTCTCCACCTCATCCAGCCACATAGAAGTCTGCACAGAAGTCTACACAGAAGCAAAAAAAAAAAGCCCAGATGCAGTTCACCAGTTTTACCTGCTTTTCCTTATGTTGGGCTCTGCGCAGGTTAGCTAGCTGAGGAGACGGTAAAGCAGGTGACAAAAATATGGGGTTTGCTTTTAGCCTAGCACAGATATCCACTCGTTTCCCATACCCTGGATCAGGCCTCAGAAAAAGCAGGGATCATCAGGCTTGGTACTTACTAGGCGAGTCTGGCAGTGACGGGTAGCTCTCCAATGTTAATGATGCACGATTGTGGCTATGACCATCTCAAGACAACTAAATACAAATAATGAAAACTTCATATTTTGTGTGTTTTGGTTGTGGTGTGTGTGCGCACTTTACCACACGGCTTGCTTTGACTAGGGCTTTCACTAGTGCACTGGGTGTATGTCAATTTTGGGGGCGTACATACACAAATATCATCTCCACTTACCGTACAGAGCGCTCTGTAGTTCTACAATTACAGACTGTAGTTCATCTGTTTCTCTGCATACTTTGTTAACCCCCTTTCACCCTGTTCTTCAATTGGATGAATCCCACAGGACCACCACAAAGCAGCTATTATTTGGGTGGTTGATCATTCTCAGCGCTGTAGTGACACTGAGTGGATGGTTCGAGTGGATCAGATTTAGTTGTTTAAAAGATCAGAAGTTTTTGAAGAGTTCAGCATCACTGATTAACTGAGAATAGTCCACCAACCAGACATACCCAGCCACCAGCGTCCTGTGTGCAGCATCCTGTGACCACTGATGAAGGACTAGAGAATGACTAACACAAACTGTGCAGCAACAGAGGAGTTTCTGTCTCTGACTTTACATCTACAAGGTACCAGCGCAACACACACTAACACATTTGATATGACTGTGTATAACGAGTCAAGACTGTTACGGAACAGTTTTGGGCCGTTTTTGTGTTTTTTTGTGTTTGAGGTTCACAGTGTTATCTCCATGTACTGAACTCTTTTTATTCAACGATGTCAATGTTCAAAGCTGCATTAGCTAACTTTAATTAGAGGATAAGACTTGAAAAAAATGCTGGCAATGATTCATGACTGATTAGTTAGACTTAATAATGCCTGTATTTCTCATTCACATCACTTGATTTTAAAAACGGAAAATTCAGATGGCAGAGAACAATAAGGGGTCAAAAATAGGATGCCACATCACCATCACCTATAAATTTGGTCTCCTGTACATGTAAAACTGCGCTTACATGGCAAAAGTGCAGCAAATGAGCAGCTTCTGATATAATAGCATTTACAGCTAAAAATCTGTTCTCATACACTGAATGACAAAGGTGGCAAAGAAGGCCAGTCAAACAAGTCAAACTAAACCACACTTAACAAGTAAGCTAATGAAAGACATACTGATTCAAGACAGGCTAATTCACTACAGAAAGAGTCAACCGCTGCAGCACTATTGTTCATGTTGCATTTAGGTGATGCTTGATAGATCATACACACCACATGCTAAATTGGTAAATAAGACATTGCTTCTTTCAGGTTCTTGTTGGAACAGAGAGCATGGAGGTCCAGTGAGCACTCAAGCTGCTCTTAAACTCTTTCAATAATGCAGGAACAAGTGAAACATTTCAGGGGATTTCTTCCCCCCACATCTGGTCAATTTGAACATTCCCCAAGATTCCCGCTTGTGAATAAGACTTTGTTGATGACCATTTGAGCAATCTGGTACTTCCCAGGTTCTGACACCACTCAGCTGCATCACATGAAGGCTGGATCATTCATAAAAGGTCCTGTAAGTAACATGTGGAGTTGATATGTGCTGTATCCTCCCTGCCCCAGTGCCTTCCTGTCTGAGGGTAGGCAAGGTTGAGGCTCAGGAAGGATGAGCTCAAAGCCTCCAGGCCTCATCAGACCCTTTCACAGCAACTCTATCCAAACCACCATCAGCATTCCCTCAGTCCGCAAAGCCCTACATCTAATACTCCATTCACCTCCAAGCAGGAAGCACTGAACGCTACAAATGAAGCATTCATTTTCCCACATTGCTCTCACAGACATCTCTAATCAGAGGCCAGTCTGGTGCAGCTGAGGTCACAACTGGTGATGATATAATCCTACAGCCTACTGCGGAAGAGCATGCTGGCCTATCTGTCTATAAGTGTCTATAGTGTTTGGTGTGGCTCAGCAGATAAAACCACTAGCTGCCAGTGAGCTATTACACCATGTGGGGGACCAGGGTTCGATTCCCAGTCTGGGTGACCGTATGCTGCGCTACACCAATAAGAGTCCTTGGGCAAGACTCCTAACACTACATTGGCCCAACTCTGTAATACGAGTCACCTTGTAAGTCGCTCTGTATAAGAGCGTCTGCTAAATGCCGTAAATGTAAATGTAAATCTATAATTGACAGTCCGGCTTCTTCTCTGCTCCCTGTAGGTGTGCAGACCACCTTTATTCTCTCAGTAGCGAAAGGGATGGTAAAAATGGTGATGGGAGCCGAGCGAGGTGTTTGAAAGATGAGGATGAGCGATGAAGGATTGTGAGGAAGGTGATGAATTTGTTTAGATAGCAGAGGCTGATGCCTGCCACCCAGCACAGCACTGCAGCATTCAACCAAAACAAACACACACAGAGAGAGAGAGAGAGAGAGAGAGAGCGAGAGAGAGAGAGAGAGAGAGAGAGAGAGAGAGAGAGAGAGAGCGAGAGAGAGAGAGAGAGCAATCTATGGGAGGGAGGGAGGCAGTAAGTGAGAGAAAGAGAGAGGGAGACAGTAGGAGAGAGAAAGAAAAAGGGGAAGAGAACAGAAAGCAATAAAGTGAACGACAGAGAGGGAGTGAGTCAGAGAGTGAGACAGCGATCTATGGAAAAAGAGAGACAGTCAGTAAGAGAGAAAAAGAGAGCGGAAGAGTGGAAGTGCAAATTATAGAGAGAGTGAATGTCAGAGAGAGTGGGTCAGTGAGGGAGACAGCGATCTATGGAAAAAGGGAGCGAGACAGAGAAAGAGAGAGTGGAGGGGAAAAAGAAAAAAAAAAAAAAAAGAGAGAGAGAGACACAAAATGTGCGAGTGTACCAGAGAAAAATGGAGCACTGTCTCCTATATGTGTTAATAGTCTCCCGTTATTTGTCCTGCGGGTTAAAACAGGGCGTGTGTGTGTTTGTCTCTTCAAAGAGCCGTCCCCCTCTCTAACCTCCCATCCCATCCCACCCCCCTCACCCTCACCCTCAAACCTCCTCCCCAACTCCACACAACTCATCTCTTCTGCCCCAAACTAAATGATCCTTTCATTTCCTGCCGGGCTGCCGGGCCCTCAGGTGGTGGCCGAGGCCCAGCTCAGTGGCCCCGCGTGCATGTAAAGTTCACAGCTCGTCCTGCGCGCCGCTGATCCGCTATCATAACACAGCTCACCACGCCGCTTCCTGTCTGGGGCTGCCTCGCGTGAGTCGCTCCACGCCTGGATCAGCCGCCAGACAAATATTCCCCTGTGTGAAGAAGACGAGGCAACCAGCGACTCATCCTTCCTGTCACACACAGCACACCGACACGCTGAAGCAATTACAATGTCCACACATACACACACACAGACACACACATTTTCTCTCTCTTCTCACTCATATGGAGGATAAGCCAGGAAAAGAAATATGACGGACACACCCGACAGACACAAACACACAGGCGTACACGTACACACGGACGCGCAACTCAATCAGTTCTCCTCTTACCCGGCGCGCACAGGCCAGACTCCGGAACTGACTTAGGAAGCGCTTTAATGGTTCCCAAACTTTGAGGGGACTGGCTGGCGGAGTAGTTGTGCGCGAGGCTAAACATGTGTTTAGAGCAGACAACATCAGCAATCACCACTTGACCCCTCAGCAGACGAGGGGTCGCATACCGCTTCCACCCCCCACCCCCCCAACCCTCACTCTCCGTCTTTCTCTTTTTTTTCTTGATTTTAAAGAGCTGGAGGAGGAAAAAAAAAACCTTTAACAGATAATATAATCAAGTGAAAGCTCGAGCCTGTTGTGGAGGGACTGCAACCATGCTGATTTCCAGATGTTTGAAATGAGCATTCAGAAACACTGCACAGCACAACGCGCACAGTTTCCACTAGGGATTTCTCAAGGTTCAGAGGGAGGAAAACACACACACACACACACACACACACACACACACACACACACACACACACACACACACGTCATGCTTTCTACAGCAGGACTGCAATTCTTTGCAGCTGTCAGGCCATTTCAAGGGGGAAGATAGGAGGGATAGGAGAAAGAAAAAAAATTAAGAAAGCAAACAAATTGCTTTTGCCTGTGTCCTCAGATACGCGGCGTGAATGAGCTGTTAAAAGGAAAAACACAGAACGGAGGCATTCTTCCACATTCCCACACTACCCTCCCCATCACCCAGCGCTGTTCGGATCCAGTGCCATTACAGTAAGTGACCAAACACCTCCGACTCCCCTGAGTTTATTTATAGAAAATGAATCAGAAATCTGAGAAAACTACACCCAGGCTCTCCACAGCCTCAACCACTTAACCCCACACACATTGCATTAGGACCACTGAGTCCTCCCCACACACACACACAAACATGTGCATGTTCTTTCGTGAGACTAGTTTCACCTCAGGTCCTCTGCAGTCTCACGCACAGCAGACCAGTCTGTTTGCACTCTTTCTACATAGTGTTTAGATATACACACACTGTATACAGCCTATACAAACGGAGACCACCTGCCTAATATGCCAGTGGTCACCTGTGTGCCACCAAAACACACCTCGCACTACATAAACTATAAAGGTGCCCTATGGCACCAAGACATCAGCATCAGATCACTTAACTACAGTAAGCTGTAAGGTGGAGCTGCTGCGGATCCACACAGATAATTGTGGCGTTCTACTCTGGACCATTGCTGTGAAGAGTTGATTGCATTCAGTAACAAGAACATTAGGTAAAGGTAAAGGTAAAGGTGCACGTATTTGTCACTGTACACTGTACAGCGAAATGTGTCCTCCGCATTTAACCCATCTGGTAGTGAACACACACTCACACACACACACACACACATGTGTTAGGGGCAGTGAGTACACACACACACCCAGAGCGGTGGGCAGCCAACTCCAGTGCCCGGGGAGTAGAGAGGGTAAAGGGCAGCTTGCCGATCCCGGGAATCGAACCCACAACCCTGTTATCGATATCCCGGCGCTCTAACCGCTGAGCCACCACTGCCCCCCACTGAACCACCACTGCTAGTGAGGTCAGGATGTTGGATGATTACCACCCCACCTCATTCGCAACTTCCAACTCATCCCAAACGTACTAGATGGACTTCAGACTCCACACCTGACTGCTGGGGGCTTTATAGCCCTCTATCCCACGTCTGGCATTAGGCATGTTGTGAACAGATTCATGTTTATCTGCTCCAGAGAGTTCTATTCTAATGACAACACTTCTCTATGGGGAGTGGACAAGCTATAAGAAGTGGTTCAGTTTGCAGTAGTATTTGATTAAGGCACAATTGATTTTGAAAGAGAATGGAAAATGATCAAGTACAAAATGTTTTTATTAATTTATCAACTATTTCTGTTACCCTAAACCACCCAAAGTTGCATTCTATTCTTCCAGCACACCCAGCAAACACAGATTCCTGAACTTTATTAATGCAAACTTAAGTGAATATCATCAACACGGCCAGTGCTACACTCTTGTTAAAGCTTTACTGGCTGAAAGGCTGAGGCACTGAATTCCACCGTGTAGACAGCTCACAGTTGTAACTGACTATAACTGTACAGACTCAGGCTTTATTGTGCGTGGGGGGAAAAAACATTAAAAAGCCAATGAACATGAGTAGACTGGGTTAAGGCTCAGTCTGGGCCTTGGGTGGGAACTGACTCAGGAGGAATTCCTCTCAATTTAAATCTCCTCTCCCAGCACTGGAGGACACACCAGGAGAGGGGGTAGTACTGAGGGGAGAGAAAACTTCATTACGGTTAATGTCTCACTGGTGGGAGGAAAGCGGGAGACTTCAAATGCCTTCACAAGCCCAGTTTCACTGAGCGAAGGGACTGCGAGATGCATCTCAGGTTTCCCCTCAGACCACATTAAAATGCCAGAGGGTTAAAAGTGAGTCAATTTGGGCGCGAGATGCCAAAATAAAAGAATTAGTGGTGCGCTGTGTTTACATCTGCAGAGGAGCTGGGGCGACAGAGCCAGGCATGATAGGGCTTAGAAGTTACACACAAGAAGGAGGGAGGGAGAGAGGATGGGAGAGAGGGAGAGAGGTTGGGAAAGAGACACAGAGAGAATGCGAGAGAGAGAAAGAAAGAATGAGGCTGTATAAAGGAAAATGAGAGAGGGAAAGCAAGAGAAATCAAAGCAAAATAAAGCGTAAGAGAGTAAAAAAGAGAAAGAAACAATTAGACTTAATGAGAGAGAGAGAGAGAGAGAGAGAGAGAGAGAGAGAGAGAGAGAGAGAGGGCGAGAGAGAGAGCGAGAGAGTGCGAGAGAGAGAGAAATAATAGAGAAAGAGGAGTACAGTAAACGAGAGAATAAGAGGGAGAGGGATAAGTAAGATAAGCTGAGGGAGAGACAGAGAGAGTACAGTAAGAAGAGAGAGTCTCTGAAAGATAAAGTAGCTTCCATACAGGAAGCCGTGACAAAGCCATGTAAAAATGCCAACAGTGTAGAAAAAGGAGGTTAATGACAGGAAAGAAAGAGCTGCATTCTGTGGCGTGCTAAAGGTTAGAGGAATAATCATTCATCTGGAAAAAAAAAACACTACATAAACATTTTTCTGGATGCAATTTTCAGTCCAAGGATACATTTCCCAGTAGAAATCAGCAGAGAGGAGGAAATCGTTTAGTCTCCTTAAGTGCCAAATTGTATCCTGATTTTCCTGCTCTGGCTGCCTGAGTGAGTGTGTGTGAAGACTTCTGCAGTCCCTGAGCCATGCACTGAGTAAACAGTGTTACAGCAGGGGACCTAAACCTTGTGTGGCCTGACTTAGCCTACTCTGGATTATGAGGGACCGCTCTCAGACCCTGTCCATCTCTCAGACCCTGTCCATCATAACCCTCAAAACAAATTCAGCAAACAATAAACAAACAACAACAAACAACAGAATCAGCACTTTCTCACTCTTAGAGGAAGAGGAGGAAGAGGGGTAAAGAGGTGATGTTTGTGGGGCTTTCGTCTGAATGCTTCATGTAGAAGTGTGGGAGAAGCGAAGAGTGGAACATGTGGAGCTAATTTATTGAAATTACTCGAAATGCTTGCCGCTTCATTAGGATCATTGTGTTTATTAGCATTTACAACAAAGCCTCAGTGGAAATATTTCCTGGGGTCAGTACAAGATGCTTTCAACAGGCTGACACAGGCCCTAAATCATTCCCTTAATTACAGCAACTGGACTCGGCAAGAGCGCAACGTTGTTCTTACGAGCAGAAAATTACAGGCGGAACAATGCGCGAGAGTCATAGGGGCATGCCGGGCCGGTCCATAAATCAATTTGACAGTACCCATGACATGGCTTTGTCAATAGACAATAAAATGGACTCATTCACACATACACAGTAATCCAATGATCTGTTTAGCTTCATTCCTTCCTTCTTTCTTTCTTTCCCCCTCTCACAAGTCTTGAGTTTACTCCTCATAATTTACTGGATTCTGCTCTGCTGGGAAAGCAGCCTGGGTCTGGGGCGACAGGGTGAAGAGAAAGAGCAAAGGTTCTTGTGACAGCTAGGCTAAAGCTTGAGTATTAAGGAAACCTGCAGCCACACCAGGCTTCTTTGGATAGGACTGGTGACCCCTGGGCTTCATTAAATCAAAATAATTGCTTAATTAATTAATTCAAAACCATGTACAGTGTTTAAGCTTAAACTCTTCACATACATGGTACAAAACTGTACAAATATCAGCAGCTTTAACTCTGCCAGACTGACAGAATCTTAAGTCGACCAACACCACTACAACTCATTAGTAAACCACCTCCACTGCAAGCACCACCCAGCCTCAGCCTGCTCTTCACCATGCCCGTCCGAACAAGAGAGCCCAGGCTGCTGAATAATTACACTAAGTGTGTTTGCTCAGCCTGTGGGGGCACATTAATGCACGTGCACTCTGGTTAAGCAGGGTAATGGCCTGGGACCTGTGCTGGAGCTCTGGGCTGGGCTTCACCCATCACTTCAAAGCCATTGTTTGAGCAGGAGCGGCGTACACACTCCAGACTAAGTGTTGACTGCCGGGCCATTTCAATAAGCTGAGCGAAAAAAAAAAAAGAAAGCGTGCAACTGCCTTCACAAACCTTCCAAAAATAACCTAGGCAAAGCCTCACCGCCTTTCCAGCCTTTCCTGGCTGGGCTGTAATTAATATGACAAGTCTGTGCAGAGCAGAGGGAAAGAAAAAAAAATAGTTCTTATGCCTGACCACTGCTTACATGCGAGCAGCAGAGGAGTTCATTGAAAGCATATGCGGCAGACGGAGATTGCTTTGCATGTTCGCTGCTTCTGAATACTTTTCTTCTCCCATGTGAGGGCATTGCAACTGCTGGGGTTAAGTGCAGCCGAGTGGTTTCAATACTGGTGGAGCGATTGCTCTGCCGGAGACGCATCTTTAGTCCTGCTCTGTGGCTGTGCAGAGAGAATGAATGCCAAACTGAGAAGGAGGCCAAAGATAAAGATGCGATGAACTTATTCAGGTCTCCTTTCTGATTATGGTGAGCGCTA
Source organism: Salminus brasiliensis (assembly GCF_030463535.1). Classification (NCBI taxonomy): domain Eukaryota; kingdom Metazoa; phylum Chordata; class Actinopteri; order Characiformes; family Bryconidae; genus Salminus; species Salminus brasiliensis. Next base: position 15,679,015 of record NC_132888.1, on the reverse strand, counting down.
TGGAACGCGGAGACAGTCTGAGGTAGTGTGTAGAGACGTCTCAAGGAGCTGGCGGTGAGCCTTATGCCCTGAGGAGGGCTTTACTTTTGTTTGGTGCGGGGGTGCGTGGCCCTTACTGTGGGTTGCCCATACCCAAACGGCTCCAGAAAGACTAAGGAATACTAATGAAAGACTTCACGTTTCACACAAACCCTCGCTTTGTAGACTTTAAAAAACGAAGCAGGGGAAGGAAGGGGAGAAAACGCATTTAAAAGGTCTGGAAATGATGCTTTCCAGCCCTGCGCTGAGACAATGAGGTATCAATTACAGTGATAAGATCTGTGCAAAGTTCAAATCAAGCGAGAATTTCACATCTGGTCCTGTGCTCTTGTCGTCAAATTAATGGATTCTTCTAAAGCCATGTGTACCAAGAATGTGATAACTTGGGCTTCCTTACTGCTGATAACATTCCGCAGAGAGGGTGAGGGAGGCACTGAGAGCTCAAGCGTACATCATGTCACATCACCAAACGGGAAAACTTGCACACGCCATCAGGCGCAATCCCATGTCATGCACAAATCTACTTAAATGCAGACTGCAAGAAACAACAAGAACAAAAGAAACAGCTCACTCCAAGAAAACTGTCAAGTCTTCTTTGGCTGCCTGCAAAAAGACAAGCGCCAGTGTGGCATCGCCTGTGCGCTTGTGCTGCCAAAACGGATTGTGAATCAAACGTGCAAGGTGTGCCCTTTCTGCCTCTCTCTTTTCCTTCTGTGCTGTTGACGCCAGACCAGTGGCGCTGAGCGTGCTCCCAAGGACCGCTCTGGCCAACACAACATTTCGGAGAGACAGAGAGAGAGAGAGATGGAGAGAGAGGAAGACCTGGAAAAACGAAAGAGAGAGAGAGAAAGAGAGAGAGTGTAGTAGACTGACTTGCTGACTGACTGACTGACTGATTTATAGCCGTAAGTGAAGGAAGAACAATGTCAGAGTGGTCAAAGCTCTCACGGTTCTTCAAGCTCGCTGCTTTGGAATCCACTCCAGACATTTCTGGCGTTCCGGGACTGATTGGAAACACACAGGCGTGAATGGCCAGGCAGTTATTTCCAGGTGAGGAGAGAGAGGCGGCGGCTCCTCACCTCTCTGTTGTCGCCTGGATACCGTTACCAGGAAGGTCCAGCTCGCTGGGGTTAAGCTGCAGCGCTAAATGAATAAACAAAGGACGGCTCTGTGGCCAGGCCGGCCAGGTGAGCTCATATCAGCTTCCCACACTGAAACTCATCTGCACAGGAAATGACCCACAGCACCTCACCAACACACCTGGACAGGGCAGAGGCTGGGGCAGGGGACGGAGAGCTGTCTCGGAGAACCCATGCCACATTACCTCACCTCCGCAGAAGGAACTCTCCTATCACTGCTTTCAACAGGCCACAACAACAATCCCTCAACAGCAACTCATTGCACTCACACCAAACCAGTCAAGGGGGATCAAAAAGAGGTCACTACTTCAGAACGTCAAAGATGTGGCAATCGCAATTATAAGCACACTTCTGCTCAAATGTTCTGGCATTTTGGACCGTTTTTGGCGGTTCGCAAGAACACAAGTTGGGGTGTGCAGGAATTTCAGCCACATTAAACATTTCATAATCAAAGGTTGGATTTTTTTGTTTTTGTAGCCGAAAGAGAAAAATAGCCAAAATATATAACAGTGTCACAATGTAACAGTAAATCATTTAGATGACGATAAAACAGAACCAGAAAGTACACTAAAGTGCAAAGTAGAGGTTTTTTTGTTTTTGTTTTTTATAATAATTAGTTTGTTTTTTATATTATAACCCTTTTTTCCCCAAATTTAGTAATGGCAATTAACTCACTCTTCTAAGTCACTCAATTAACCTCATAGCTCCTAACACTAGAAGGGTGAGGACTTAACCCATGTCTCCTCCAATACATGTGAATCCAGTAGCTGATGCGGCAGAAAAGCACCAAGTCCCCAGCTCCACCGCACCAACTAACAGATGCCTATGCCGGCAAACAGCGCTTAAGAGTTATAAGGGCAGAGAGCGCCATCTACTCACCTGGAGAGAGCACGACCAATTGTGCTCTCTCTGACTCCGGCTGCTGATGGAAAAGCAGCATGGTTCGGGATTCAAACTCGTGACCCCCGGGCCTTAGTGGAAGCGCATTCAGCCGCTCAGAGCACACTAAGCATTTTCCAATAAAGATTTGCACTGAATAACCAACTGCTAACTACAGTCAATTTGATCAATAATAAATTACCTTAGGTCAAGATTGAACACAAACTCCTCACAGACTGTGATCTGAGTGATGATCCACAACCCTGAAGTTTGATATAATATACATATCTGCTCACTAAAACAAGGCAAACCAACACATTTTACATGCTAGTGCCAGGTCACTGAATTGTTGGCCCATATAGCCTTTTAATCTTTCAGTGATAAGCAATTACTTAAGAACATAATCTTCCTAGTTTTGTAGTTTAGGTCTAGTCATTGTTTTTTTTTTTTTTTTTTTTTTTTTTTTTTTAACAAAAAGACAAATCATACATTTAAAAAAAAAATAATAATAAATAAAACACTCAACACTCACAAGCATTTTTACCAACAGTGAAAAGCAACAGTGAATATCAAGCAAATGTTCCCAAGGAAGCAAAGCACCCTAAACTTTTAACAACCAGTACACACAGCCTGCTGGTACAGACCTGCTGTCTAACTTTTGCTTTGTTCTGCTCACCGCCCACTGAAAGCAGCAAGGAAGAAAGAAAGTGCTTTCTCCTTTTTCATCCACTATTCATTTTTAACTAGTCTGTCAACGTGCCGCTTGGAACACGCGGTAATGACTCGATGAAGTGGCGTACATTAGGCGCCTGCTTATAGGTGTAAAAAATACCATTGCAGCTGCCCAATCAATACATTATGGAGTGAGAGTGCAGGCTGGGAGCTACTTTAACACGGCCGGGGTAGATAATGCTGCCCCGTGTGGAGACGCTGTCACAGTCGATTAGCGTCCGATCTGTGTACCGAGAGCGGCAGGCATATGCTGAGCTGCGGCGACTGACGCTCTGTCAGAAAAACTTTGGTTCTCCGCTTTTAATTGCGGTCCGCATTGGAACAGACCCGCCACTTGGAGACTGTGCGTCAGAGCAGGGTGACACACTCAGATGTGGCGGGCAGGGAGTAAGGACGGACACTAAGAGCTGCGTTAAGAGCCCATACTCTCAAACCCACACACACAGAGGAGAAGGAGAACATGACTAGAGTGCTGCCACTGACGGAGCAGCACAACAACATCTTCATCATTTAAATGTGGGTTTGGACTGGAAAGCTGTGTAGTACTTTTATCTGCACAGAGAGACAAGAGAAAACTAGGACTATTTAAGACTGCTAAGGGTGCATGATGCATCGGCGGCCAAAAACATACCTGCAGACTAATAGAAAACCACTGTTATCGGCCTGATATCAGCACTGTATATGGGGTTGGCAATGGCATTACAGCTGATAACTTTGTGCCCCATTTTTGCTAATTACTGACAGAAGTAGAGTCTTAAGCTCTACTTGAACGATGCAATGAGCAAATTTCTAGTCAGTCTGATTTTCCACAAATCTAGATATTTTAGGGAATTAGGTCAATTGAGGAACACATCCAAAAACATACACAGTTTCATGATATAGGACATTTTTATTATGATATGTGCTCCACGTCCCTGGTTCCCAACCCTGTTCCTGCACAACACCTCTAAGACAGTACCTTCAACTCAGGAACAGCTTGTTAACCAGCTGATTAGCTGGATCAGGTGTGTTGGGAGCAGCTAATGTGAGGTGACAACTGACTGGAAAAGCAGGAACAATTATCAGACCAAAAAACAGAATACAACTGGACCTGTCATTTTCTCAGGGAAGGATGGAGGGGAAAAAAACACTGACATGGCCTTTGACAGAAGGACCTGCAAAAGGACCTCATATACATTTAATCACAACCACATCGGAATTGCACCAACATGTAGATTTCTGTTTTCAGAAAACTGCAATTTGCAACAAATGGAGCCTACATGTTGTCATCAAAGAACTTGCCACTGTGTAGCACAGGACGCACACACCGGCAGGTGTGTATCAGGGGATGTGTTGGAGTGGCGTGGCGTGGCGTGGCGTGGCATGGCCTGGCAGCCTCCCTGCAGCTCTGCGGAGGTAGAGGCTTGTAGAGAGCGCACAGCAGATGCCTGACACATTGCTGTCCATTCAGTCACTCTAAAGAGCAGCTGCTCGCCATCCCCTGCCCCTGGCACTCTACACACCCACACACATACACCCCCAACACATGGCAAGCAAGAGGCAACCACAGAAGCGGACAGCTTGCTTGCCCCAATTCTCGCACATAGCCTTCTAGACAGTGCAGTGATAGTCTTTAGGCAAGTTAATGCTCTTAAATTTGACACAGGAAAAAATCCCTATAAGTGGTCTTATTAATGAGTGGTCTTAGAAGAATAATTGTAAGATGCTCCTACAGGGGTGGCCAATTTAGTGGCTGGACAAAGACAACCTGAGAGTCCAAAACGCTAGTGTATAATGTGGTTGCTTACAGTTAATGATGCACATCAAAAAGCTAACAACAGAGAGAAACATTGCATGATGCGCAATTCCCACGCTCATTACAAATAGTTGGCATGTTTCTTTATGGCACTTCTTTCAGATAGTTTTTATTGTACAGTCTGACATTTAAGATCTCATTGGCAACACATCTTGAAATTAGGGATGTCACAAAACCAGAAGAGTGATTTTGACACCATGACACCAAAAAAAAACTAAGGGGGGAAAAATAAGAACATACTGTCATCACTGTCAGAAAAATGTCTGAACCTCGGGCTGATTTCCTGATCACCATCTGCAATTGTTATAATCTAATCTCTTGGAATTTGTCTAAAAAAGTTTTGCTAATAGAATAGGCTGATAAATATACTCTTATTTAGTATGCAATTTGTACTTCATCATCAATTTAATGGCGGTATAAGCAATTAACAAATACTGAATTCATGGCTTATTTCAAAGCTTATTTTAGCCCAGTGTTCAAACTCACTACAACTGTCTCAAAGAGACAGACACTTGCAAATACACAGACACAAAAAAAGAAAAAAGAAAAGAAAGGTAGGGGTTTGGGGGAGGGATTCGGTGTTGAACCGAATAGATCTCCATAGATCCACCATAGATCTCTCCATATGCTCAAACCATTCCATTCTTTCCCTCCAGTCTTAAAAGCCCCACAGCAAGACAATAAATCTACATAGGCACCAAACGCGCCGAATGCATTTACCGTCATCTCAAACACGCAAAGAAAGCAAGGTGAAGAAGATAAAGATAGAGGGAGAAAGAAAGGAGGACACTGAGGGGAAAGAGAGCAAGATTGCAAGTGATAGTAAAGCCGGGACTCAAGATTCTCGGATAGCAGGCGGATGATAAGAATGGCATCTTTCACAGGCAGATCAGAATAATCTGCCCCCGAGACTGCGGCACCCTCTGCATTGTGGCGGGGACTTCCAGGTCAGCGGCAGAAGAAAAGGAGTCAGTGAGTGCGGAGTGGTGGGGGCCGAGGGCCCACGGCAGGTGGCGGGAAGCTGGCTAGCTCGACGAGCGCTGGGTCATAAGAATAGGGCTATGTATCTATAGGCGGCTGAAAAACACCTCTCATTACAGAACAGATCATGTGGCGCAGGCTCCTCCCTCCGGCCTGCTTCGAGATCCTCCTGGCTTGAATGTGAGCACTATCTCCAGCAACAAGCTGTCTTTATGCCCATCCAGGTAATTACAGGCCACGGGTCAGGATCTATTACTGCTGGACCCAAGCAGCGTCCAGGTGCCCAGTCCCAGGGCGCTCAGGCATGCTGGGAGAGGAAACCAGGAGAGCATTCAGGCCTGTCCTCCTGGCCTGGAGGCAGAGTCAGCAAAGTGCAGCGAACTACACTACAGTGCATGCTTTGTCTTGATTCTCATCACACACACACAAACACACACGCTTGTTTTTAGACTCTGTCAGAATGTGGGGTCATACACATGTCTTGGATCACCACTGCTGTGAGAAAACCTTCTATATTCTGGACATTAACATATTTGAGCTTTTTCTACTGGACCATTTAAATAACCCTTAGGTTTGGTATGTACGTGCACTACCCTTCCTAAATCTAAAACAATGTTTTTATAGTAAGCTTTATTTTATAACTAATAAATAAACAAACATCCCAGATTGAAGGTGGTTGGTGTGGTGCAACAGATAACACCACTACCTGCCACTGAGCTACCACACCATGTGGGAGACTGGGGTTCGATTCCCGGTCTGGGTGACTGTGCTGCGTTACACCAATAAGAGTCCTTGGGCAAGCCTCCTAACACTACACTGGCCCACCTCTGTAATACGATTAACCTTGTCATTCCCAAGTCATTCTGGATAAGAGCGTCTGCTAAATGCCATAAATGTAAATGTAAATGTAAAACACCTAAAAATAATAAGTCATGCTCTTGTTCAAGTAATCTGAGAACAATAAAAAAATAATGATGCAAAAACACGCAAAACATGCAAAAAACTACGCAATTACACTATTTGTCCAAATGTTTGTGGACATCCCTTTATATAAATGCATTCACCTACTTTAAACTGCACCAATTGCTGACACAGGTGTGTAAGTGACACACATACAGCTTGTGTAGTGTCTGTAGGGATGTACTGCCAATAGAATAGAACTCTCTGGAGCAGATAAACATGAACCACTATGCCTAATGCCAGTTATGGGCTAGAGAGGTATAAAGCCCCCCCAGCACTGAGCTGTGGAGCAGTGAAAAGTTGTTCTCTGGAATGATGGTGCTCCATCTAATACTTTTGGAATAAACTGGGGAGTAAGGGAGGAGGTGGGGTGGTGATCATCCAACATCCTGAACTCACTAACGCTCTTTTTGATACATGCAATCACATCCTCACAGTAATGCTGTAAAATGTAGTTGCCTTTTCTAGACAGGAGAGACAGTTACTCCAACAAAAGCAGGATTAACTCTCTTTGCTATCACTTTACTTGGATGGGCCATTACAGATGCCTCGTAGATGTTCAGCTAACATTAAACTAAATATGTATTAAATGTGCCTGAACTCTAGATCGAAGGTCTATTGAATGTCACCCTGCACCTAACCCTAACCATATCCCTTTAGGGTTAGTTTTAGGGTTAGATTTAAGGTTTGGGTTGAAGTTAGGGTTAGGATTTAGGGTTGATTCGAGGTTAAGGTTAGGGTTAAGGTTAGGTGTAGCGTTACATTCAATAGACAGTGACTCAGCTTAAAGTTCAGTTGCATTTAATACATATACAGCTGAATGTCAAGTGAGCATCTACGAGGCATCTATAATAGACAATCCAGGAATAGTAATACCCTCTTTTTTAATACCCTTGACTTCAGAAGAGTGAGCAGGTGTCCCAATACTTTTGTTCATAAAATATATCTGTTTATAGTCATTTTCTGCATCAAGATTTCCTTGCCACATTTGAAACCTGTTGCATTCTTGATGCAGGACACATCTAAAGTTTCTTTTGAACTTTTTTAGTTTTCTACACTGCTACAGATTAAGGTACTACAAACAGTAAATCTTTACTAATCAATAATCTTTGTAATAGAGGTGAATGTGAAGTTTTAAAGGTCTAAAGAACTTGAGGTAAGGGTTCTTTATCTTTACACCAATTGTGGCACCTTTATTTAAAATGTACTAACAGTGTATTAACATCAAAAGTTGTTTTATACATCAATCTGCAACCAAATAGAATTTCTATTCTTGAATTTTTTAACAAGAGGTTTTCTAATTGTTTCTCTGAACCTGTACATAAAGACCTACTGTATGAGTAATTAGAATTTCACCAAACCTTAAATCTTTATGTAATCTTTAAGTCGTAACATGCTAAAATCACCCTACCACCTCTCAGAAAATGGTTCCAAAGTAGATTATCCCTGTTTTTCTAACATTCTAATCCTAAAATGTATAAAAACAAACCGTGCACCTGACTTAAAGACTGTGTGAGGCAGCTCAACTTTATATATATAAAAAAACAAACAAAAAAAACAACAACACAGAAAACAGGACAGCCACTCGCAGATTAAAATCTGTAAGCACAGCTTCACAGCGCGACTGTGCGCTCAGCCTCTAATGTAGATTAGCACCAGAACAACACACACACACAAACACACAGACGGACACTCTCTCGAGGACATCAACACTGCCTTCACCCTGACAAAGCACATCGTGCGCAGTCAGCTATCAGTGCGGCTCCTTGCAGGGAGCAGATAGCGAAATCATAACACACCTGCATCTCTCCGTGCACTGTCGCCCGCGCATCTCCCCCGCCGTCAGTCCGCCACACACACACAAACACAACACAACAAGCAGGCAGGGAAGGAAAAGTGCTTGTGCTGAACAAATGACAGGGTGTTTCTTCCAGTGAGTCATAACAAAATAAAATCAAAAGAGGCTTGTGTCCCTGGTCGGTTTATCGTGGACTCAGCTAGATTAAGCGCCTCCTGTCCTGGCCCCCCTTGCACAAAGCGCTGTGTAGTCTAGCAGGCCTCCGGGTGATGCCCGGGGAACAGATAAAAGTATTGATAATGCAAGCCGCACACGTCCGATTGATTTTGGGAAGCTGAGACAGTGAGCCTGAGCTCACTTCGGATATGCTGCGTCAAGAGCTCTATTCTGTCGGCATTCGCATCCGGTCCAGACCCACTTAGATAAACCTGAGTCCTCTGGGAGAGGTGTAAAACATATAGCATTTGCCCTGCGTACACACACAGCGATGTTAAGGCTTTGGTAACTCACATAGTGAGATAGCTGGTCTACATAAACAGAAGAGAAGCATTCATGAGTGACAGTGTGAGAGACTTTAATATTTAAGAGAAATGCAGTTAGGGAGCGAAATAATGCCAAACCACACCTTCCACCTTTCCCAGAGTTGTGATGCTCCCATTCATCAGCACTCAAACCTTTCAGCTGCTTAAATCATCATTTCAGTAACTCTTAAACTGTAATTTATGCACCTACCTAACCTGCAATAGAACACACTATGATGAATAGAAGCTGAGCACTGTATACAATAAATGTATTTATGTACCTTAAAGAAATTAAGGTACATCAATGCGGTCATACACAAAAATGCCAACTTTACAACCGAATCAAAACCCTTCTTCACTTTCGATGGAAGAAAGTTTGTCACTTAGTCAAAAAGTAACATTAAACATTAAATGAATAACATGTATTTTTATGTTTCTTTTTCCAGTGGTCTAACAGCAGGTCCCCCACGGCCTCCTGGTTGCGGACTAGGGGAGCAGTGTCAAAGCACACTGGAGGATGTGTGTCTGTAATCTGTGGGACACACCGAGCCGCGTGGCCTTTTGAAGGCATAAAGACAAAGCGATGAGCACTGATAAGAGAAGGCGCCAGGCTGCTTGAAGCCCTGAGTGCTGAGCAATCACACACAGACTGATAAGCATCGGCCCATAAAAGCCTGCTGCGACTCCTGCAGCTCTCCTCCAGACGACAGCGCGAGAGAGAGAGAGAGAGAGAGAGAGAGAGAGAGAGAGAGAGATGAAAATGAGAAGGAGGATGAAGAGAGGGAAGGTTCAAACTGGGTAATAAAGCTGGATGCTCTGTTTTGGAGGTGGAGGGATGGGTGAACCACAGGCGGACAGTGTGACAGTTTTTCTCATTGGAGGCGACTGGTGGCTCAAGGCAAAAAAAGAAACTGAGAGTATGTCTGAGGACAGAGCTACACGCCAGTGTCACCTTAAGAATAAACAGCACTGACAATAAGATGAAGCTAATGGATGTGTGCACTCCCAAGCACAAAAAAAAAGAAGACCCAGAATTGTTGGCCTTTTTGACAACTGTATCACACTGAGAAAAATTCAAGTGCAGGTGGTAGGATGTACTTTGACAGACATTTGGGGGTAAAGAATATGATGTACCCCAAAATACATGTGCACCTTATGCAGGCACAGCAAAATACTCTCTTCACAATAAAACTGTGACCGAAAGAGACAAGCATCGGCCTGTTCTGACTTTAAAGCACACCGGCTACATTCGCACTACAGCAAAGAATGAGGAACTGTCCACTGCAATAGTGCAAGGCAGACTGACCTCTTCTTGACTGGATTAACCCAACCTGACAACTCGATGAAAAGAAAAATAATGAAAATGATGCCACTGAACAAAATCAGGCTAATCCCACACCAAGCAAAGGACATATAGCCTATTAATCCTTCATCACACTAAACGTCCGAAAATAATTTACAGCCTGTATTTTAAAGGCCTCTTTCAAGCCAATGTGACGATTAACAGCAACTCCTGTCTATATCTACCAGTACAGGAGAAAGATAGGAGAAGCACCCTTGTGTCTTACCTGAGCCGGTATCAATGACAGTAGCCTGGCCTCTGCGTTCGGCCACCAGGCGAGAGGAACCGGGCATGCTCACTGGCTCGGAACGCACTGGCTGTATCCTAACACACAGTAGAGACACATACATATTATCCTTTTACTTTACATGCTTTCTGCCCTCTGTACACAGTAAGTCAAGACTATGTCTGTTCTTCGTGGATTTGAGTACATAACAGACACAGTTTCAGGAGACTTATCTTCATTCTGGAAGGTAAGGATGCATTTTGTAAGTGCATGGTGGAGAACAAGCAGGTAAGAGTGAGTGCTTATGTAGAAAACATAAGTAACAATGAAGGTATATGTGTTTGTGTATATGTGCACTTGAAGGTAGCAATAATAAGGTGAGGTGATATTTCACTTTATGATGGGTCTCATCAGTGCTTGTAGAACACTTAACAGTATGTTCAATAAAAATGACTTCAGTTATAAGGAGTACATTTATAATCGTAGTATTGAGTAAAATAACTATTGAATAGTACTGAATAGAAGTTAACTAGATATCAGCTCACTATGCCATAATCTTTTTTAACAGTTGTTTAATTAGGTTTGATATTTTATTGTTTATTTTGAAATACTGAACACATGGTTTTCATAGTTTAGTTTTCGTGAATCTACAGTTTAGACCGTTCCAACATGATCAAAACCCCCAGAAAAATTAAACGTACATGTCACTAGATAACAAAGAAACACTTGGCCATACTGCCCACCCTTACCTGAGGCTGTGTAAGTCAAGGTCATCAGTGTCAAAGTCAAGCAGAGGCTGCTGCGTGTCACTGGGCCCCTGAGACTGCAGCACAGAAGAACTGGAGGAGATGACTGTGGTCTGGCCTGAGGGGTGGATGGTCTTGAATTGGAACTGAGGGCCCATCCACAGCCGTCTGTGAGGACCAGTGTGGGTCACTATCTCCACCTGAAAACAAACATTATCTGTGACTACACCTTGTGAGATTGGTGGTGATCCAATATTCTGACCTGAACTCTTGTTGCTGAATGCAAGCAAATTGTTACAGCAATGCTTGAAAATCTTCACTGGACAGTAAAGACATTTATCCCAACAACTCTTTAATACCCTTTATTTCAGAAGAAACCATGAATAAGCAGGTGTCCCAATACTTAATCTCATCCATATAGTGTATTTTCGGGGCATTTTTGGCCCCTGTACTTTTGTATTCAGGTGACAGTTAGAAATGGGGAATGCTACATTGTTTTTGTATTTTGATATCATGCCGAAGAGAAATGAAAGATGGGTAACAACTGGAGAAGACTCAACTATACTCCCCCATCCACTTTGTCCTCCCAGAAAGAGGGACTCTCATCACATCTGCGTAAATGAGGCCAGAGAGGATGACGACTGTAGTGTGGCTTTTTTTTTCTGTGGTTAACACCATCAGTGTCGCCCAGCCCTGAGAGAAACAGATGCAGCACTGCTTTTTTTGCAGGGGCTATAGCCAGATGTTCCCCCCGACCCTCCTGCTACACTCGGCGGTGACATATTGAGCCCGCTTCACACTGACAGCCCTCATTACACACAGCCAGTCGCCAGAGCGCGCACACAGGACTGCGCTTTTCACGCAGAGTTGCCATAACACGACACAGACGAGCTGTCTAATCACAGTCCCACTCAAAGAGACAAACTGAAGCAACCCAGAAGGATTAGGCCTTATTTATCCAGTAGCTGTCATATTGGGAGCAAATGAGGTCATTTCAAAAAGGCGATGCGATGTATGCCCCTTGTAAAATGAATGTTAAGCGTGATTGAATATGCAGTCCGAGTCCATATACATGCTTTAAACAGAGGTTGCTAAATGGGTCTTGGCTTAAATCGATCACCCAACCCCACACACTTCTTCATGCTCCTCCTCCTCCTCCTCCTCCTCCTTGTGAATCTAAGGGAGTTGCATTTGCATGGTCACAGCTTTGGATTTATCAAATATGAAGACTCAGGATAAATTAGGATTGATTTGATCCAGCCATATTTTAATAGATCCTCAGCATTAATTAGCAGCACATCATGTCTAAACTGTGTGGCTGTGTTGTTCATATGAAGATCATATTACATCAGCTGATACTTAGAATTAAGCTCCTCTGATTTGATCAGGGATAACCTGATCGGGAAATCGCTACTCATGAGTGTTCTTTTGGCTCCATAATGGTGTGTTGTGCTTGGACCCTGCTGAATGCCATTTGCAGTATAATTTAAACATGAATGGTTCGACTACTCCATAGAATACTATTTCATTATTTTATTTTATTTATATAATATTTATATAAATGTGAATTTCCCCCCAGTGGGACCAATAAAGGGTTATCTTATGTTAAACATTAGTTGGCTGTGTTGGATGTGATCAATGATTTTTCACAGAATTAGAAAGTTGAAGAAAGAAATCTGAATAAGAAACTTCAACAATACTTAAACGTGGCTTTTTTATGCTCAGGTAATGCTATCTTAACTCTGACTGGCCTATTAAATGGGCTATTAAATGAATCACTACATCCACTGTGGGACTAGTAAAGGATTATCTTATCTTACATCTTTGGGTTGGGCTAATAATGACATGAGCTGCTGTTATGTTTGAAGGAGACAAGGGATTCTCCCCTAAAAATCTCTGATAGCTGCAGCACCCCCCGGTCCACCTTCCCAGTTCCAGTTTCACCTGGAAAGACCACAGAAAGTATGGCAATCACCACAACACCACTGAGTTTACAAAGCAGTTTACATCTGGCACTGTTAATAATGCATGTCAAGAAATTATTCATGACAAAAGGGGCAGACACTTAACCTAAGGAACCAACCAAAAAAAGAGAGTAGGAGATTGATCTCTCCATTCAAGTGATCATTTCAGGCGCCATCATAAACTGAATGGAGAGTGCACACTTTTCCTGCTCTGAAGTGGACTGGACACATAAGGAGGGCTGGAAGAGCAGCAGCAGCAGTGGCAGCGGCGGCAGGAGCACTGACCTGAGAGAGCCACTCTTCATCCTCCTGGCCGCTGTGGTCAGAGGCTAGGCTGTCGTAGGACTCGTGCCGGGTGATGGGCCCAGGGCTTCCTGGAGGCATCACTGTGTTGAAAAAGGAAACAGGATGAGGCTCTACATTTGAGTAAACATCTTGTGCAATGAGCAGAGTGAGAAAGCACATTTGTGGCCTGTGAGGTGATTTTGTGTGTGTGTGTGTGTGTGTGTGTGTGTGTGTGTGTGTGTGTGTGTTAATGTGTGTGAGTGTGCGCACACAGCACAGACAGATGGAGCACTAGCAGGCTTGAGTAAGCAGGCGCCAAGAATGAAGACTAATGTGCAGAATCAGTAGTTTCTCTTCCCACCTCCAGGCTAGCACATGCCTTTGTTGTAAATGTATTTAATAAGGGAGTGGATAATAAAGTTGTCAAACGCTCATCTGGAGAGCACAAGGAGCTTCTGCTGCTCCCTCTCCATCTTTCCTACTCTCTCGCGCTTGCTCAACCACCCTGCAGCAGGTGCACACTTAGAGGTGTTTCTGCCAGGTTTGTGAGACAGTCACGACCTTCTGCGATAACATACCCAACGGACCCTCCTCTCTTTCGCTACTCAATCACTAAAAACACCACCCGCTGGTAGAGATAGAAGAATTTAGCCATGCCATCATGCTTCATTACACACACATATATATCAAGCCTTATCCGGGCTGATACAATGTGTGTTTTTTTTAACAGTACAGAACAAAGTCAGGTCCTGTTACTTCTTAAACACAGTCACTTCTTCCTCTGCATCCTCCCCTGTGGCCTCCTGGCCCGAGGGCAATAAGTGTTGACTAATTAATAATTGAAGCATAAGAACAGCGGCTGGCTCTGTAGATCGGATTTCGGTGGGTTCGTAACGACCAGGATGTAGTGGCAGCTTCGAGCCTGAAACGCAGAGGAGGTTGTAGTCGGGAAACAAGAACTGACCACATAATTGTGTGGATTCGCACGTTTTCTCCGGCGACTACTAGTCTCACTGTACGAAAGCAAACCAAAATCTCCAGCTACTAATGTGAAACACGTTTGCCCAAGCACCTCATAATGTTGTGTTACATTATTCAGTGTCACATTCCAGTGAATGAAATTACTGCAGTGTTAGTTTTATAAATTACAGTGGCAAGTTCAAGTCATTTTGTTATTCATAGTAAGTTCATAGTTTTTGTTGACACTAGGGATGTACCGACCAAGGTTGTTTTTGTTTGTGTGTTTTATTTATCCTTGATCCATTTAGAGTCTCTTAATGCTCGGTTGATACCGATCCGATCTGTGTGTTTCTATAAATAATGCAGCCCTACATCTTGGGCAACATGTGCTAATGCACAATAGTAAACATCAGTAAAATCACTTTTTTTTGTGAACAGTTCAGACATCCCAAACTGATTTCCTTTGGTTGGTAGCAATTTTCTAAATGACTGTTTTAAACTCTCTAGTGTTTAATATCTTACAATCCGATCTGACTGACCTACCAGACCATTCAGCTCCCAGTTCTCTAGTAGCTCTGCAGTCAAATCACTAAATTAATGCAGAAATAAATTAATGAATAACTTCAAGCTAAAGTCTTCCTCTTTCCTAAACTTTCCTTTCCACCTTAAATAATGCAGCAGTTACATTCTGCTGCTGAAATGTACACAATGTAACTGTGGCACTATATAAGGTGAAATGAAGAGTTACAAATTAAGAATTAGAGTAAGTGAGTTTAGCTTCCATCACCACGTTTACCAGAGCTGTTTTGTTTACTGAAAAAATGGCACAAATGAACTAGGCTAGTGTCTAGGGTTGTGTTTACTGAGGACGATGTCTATTAATGCTGTATAGCAAACATAAGGATCAGATCGCCAATAGCCGATCCATTAAAAACACCCGAATTGGTCCTCAATCCCAAGTTACAGGACTGGATCAGGACATCCCGAATTGACTTCTATAATACAGAGTTTTTAAAGCTTTTTATTGACAGAAATTGCACAATTGTTTATTTTCATATTACTTTTTATTTAAGCAAGAAAAGCACCATGTACGATAGGTTGTCCACACACAGGCAGATATTACAAACATAAGAGTGAAAATCTAGTTCCTTAAGTCTTACGGTACAAAATTCCATAAAGTTGTCATAGCATACCTGACATCTGATTTTCCTACGCAGTACGCACTATAAAGATCTCAGTATGGTCACTGTTCATGGATCTTGATATAACTGACTGGACAAACCCTTCTATTCAGCTTGAATGTGTTGAAAGTACAGTTGGGAGTACATTGTTGTACAAAGTTACTATACTGGCATATTCCAATTAATCAGTGAACACACATTAATTAAATATTTCTAAAATCACAAAAAAAAAAAACATGATGCACTGAATACTGTCCTAATAAAATCATAACCAATCACATCAAATTTGTGTGAGGTCAGAAACGTACAACTACTACAATAACCCTATAATGGAGAGTGATGGGTCCAGGTCAGGCTCCTACCTAAGGCAAGTCAGGAGGAGCAGCAGGTAGAGCAGGAAGAACAGGCAGAACAAAGGGGGTGGGCAACTATTCAGCAAGTGACCTTAAGGCTGAGGGGTCTCATGTGAAACATAACGCTAATGATCTTATCAGCCATTTCAGAGACGCATGGACTTTAAGGCTTCCCCTTGCTCTCACTAGGAGCTGGACAGTAGAGCCTCTGGGCTGACCCTGCAGTGGCGCCAGGGTTGCCCTTTACCCCTCACTCAGTCTGATGTGCCTGCCGATGACCCAAGGAGGCAATTAGGGCTATTGACCAGGCCACTGCAGTCAGAAAGCAGGCGGGCAGGCTGCAGGCCTCGCAGACTCTCTGGCCACAATTAGAGCATTATGAGGCGTGGAGAGGCAGCAGAGGCCCCAGCTGTAGCGGTGCTGACCGGAGCCAGTCACAGTGCTGGGAGGTAAATTATTCAGAGCTTGTTTTCCTCAACCAAACTGCGCGGCCAGCCAGAGGTGTCTGAGCACACACTGCCGACTGCTGCACAAATATTGGTTCCCTTAAAAAAGGATTAAAAAATACATATACTAAATTGTAGTAAATAAGTCCTGCCAGCCAAAGTCGGAAATAAGAGAGAGAGCTGTGTGTGCAAGATAAAAAAAAAGGAAGGCTTCACTCACATAAAAGCCCTCACACCTTTCCTTAAGAAATCCAGGCTCATTCATTAGTGAGCTCTCAGACACAGAGGTGCCTGTACGTGATAAAAGGCGGCTAATGTCACTAGCTGAGGATTCCCTGAGCGCTGTCAGCTGGTTCGAAGGAGCTCTCGCAGGCCTGCGCGTTCTCATTATCTGCCCATCATCTGGGTAGACTTGGCGGTGGCTGGGTAATGCTCCTCCTCCCAAGTGCAGCCTAAGCCTGGGCAGATGGACAGGTGGAGATAGTGACCATGAAGTGGCGCCACGGCTGCTTTTATCACCAGCCCTGCAGGCTCCAGCTCCTCTGACCCCACCTTCCACATGCTGCATTTTTAATCAGCTGGGTCATCCAATATAGAGGCAAGAGCAGGCCCGTCAATCACGCCGGCCCGCCACGGGTAAGCGCGGTCCGAGGACAGGCAGGGACCCCGTCCTTCCTGCACCCGGCGGAGCCTGGGAACCGTCCGCTGCGGCTGCCCTTGTGCTATCTCTGCCTCTCTTCCGTCATCTTCCCCTTTCTTCTTCCCTCTCCGTAGTGGGCTTCATCTGATGTTACAGGGAACACGAGAGCCTGATAACATTTGTATTCGTAGCAGAGGTAGAGCTTCATCTCTGGGCTCGTTTCTCTGCGTTTAATTGAAGGTGGCAGCTGGGCTTAGCTTGTCCCTGCATGAGATCTGACTCCTGCATCACTGCGACACTGAGAGGCCACTTTGTTGAATCCGGAGTCGCTCCTCTCGGCAAAAAAAAAACAAAAAAAAAAACAGCACGATGAGATGGAAAACTGAAGGTGGCAAGCAGCGAGCCTGGCTGCACCTTGCAGAGAGCGCCAAGGGCGATGCAAAATGTGCCCGCAATTACGTGCATACTGACTCAAGCCTGTGCCGTATCGGGTTGGTCGAGGCTCAGTGGTAATGGGGAAGGATGGGGCAAAGATCTCTAGCTAATTTTAATTGGACATAAATGTTAACACACTGCTCATTATGTCACTTCCCCCTAGTGGAGCACATTCACACAGAGCTACTGCCACGATCCCTCAGACGAGGCTACTTCATCACTGTGACACATGCGAGGTTATTAGAGCAAATTCTAGAGAATATTCTACCCGTTAGGCCTTGAGCAGTTGGGATGTAGTGGGAGAGAACAAATCTGAAGCTGTGCCCGAAGGACTCGGAGAGCTAATTACTGATTTATGTTTATGATTATCCGCCTAATGCTCATTTATTCAAGATGTATTAGATGTGTGGTCATCCATGAGTACTCTGCCCTGGAGTTGCCTGTCGGATGGCAACCTAGAGTGCCTGCGCTCTCTTTATACTTGTTATTGAATTACATGGATTTAAAGCCACACTAATTGCCTTCATTTGAATGCTGAGTTAATTCAGAGGCATGATGCGTCTTGCGGAGAACCATTACAGCTGAGTGACAAAGACCTGATTCAAGATGCCACTAGAGATACAGACTCACACATACACACTGAACTGCGCGCGCTTATCTTTCTGTGAACCCTTAAAAGAAGTGAGAAATTGACACTGTAGTGTCTACACTCAGGGGAGCATACACAGCATGTGGAACCAATAATGTTAAAAACTAAAGTCTCACAAGGAATATATAACATTATTATACGCCAGGCTACACACAGACAAGTACTTACAGCCAGCCAGGAGGTATTGGTAGTATTGCACAAAGTCTGACGCCAGCACCAAGGGGTGGCTGCTGTTGAAAGGAGGTTGAAGCTCATTCCACTGTGGCGTTCTACTCAAAACAAACACAGAAATCAATTTTAGGAAGCATGTATGAAAGAACCAGATGTATAGAATAGTTTCCTGCTGAGCAATAATGGACTTTATTCCCTCAAGCCTGGCAGTCCTTCCGTTTCTTCTGCCGAATATGGCCTGACCCAACAGGCTACCGAGATGCATGCTACAATATTTGATCAAATGACAGTTAAGTAAGATAGCTGTCCCTGCATTTTCCTTACATTGCATTTTTAGGTTCATACTGCATTACATCCAAACTCAATCTATGATAATCGAATTACACTGAAGAACACTATATTCCATAACCTACACTTTCACTCCTGACACATTCACTTTAATTATGTACAGTAATGTTGGTTGAGAATAGCACAATAATCTACTCTTAGTAATTATCACGTCCTTGGTGCTATTTCAACTTCTGTTTTCATTTCAATTTATGTAAAACATATAGTACATCTCATAAATAATAAGCACCTGTGTATGTAATTACATCATTATTATCATAGTGGGTTTCCTTTGTAAAATGTTAATCTCTGGTCAGGAGAGGTCACAAAAGCTGGCCTTACAGTTGTTAATTAGCTCAAACCTGTGACATAATTTTAGGACTAAAGTAGAGTCCTAGTGAAGAGGTACGATGTCTGAGGTGAGCAGAGGGAAGGAACCGTACCTGGCTAGATTCCAGCATGCCCTCGGAGAGGTGTTCAGCTCTAAAGGTGTGTCGTCGCCTATCTTCTGCGCTGTGCTTATTGGCCGAGGCTCCAGCACATGCTCCACCAGGTTGCCATAGCAGCTCAAGATGTAGAGAGATTCAACAACGGCCTGACGAGACTGATCTAAAATCAGCAGAGAATTCAGAAAATTTAGAAAATATGTGGTGCATGTCAACTTCTGGTAATTATAGTAGAAGCAACTGTGTTCAGGTAAAAATGACTAAAGCCCTATTCGAACGGGATTAGTCTTACATGGAGCGGGGAAGTAAATCGGCAAAATCTATGACCGCTTCGGGATAAGAAATCTTGACATTAAGAACTGAAATGGGTGGGGGAGAGAACTCTTATAACACAGTCTTAAAACTTATAATATTAATAAAATTTTAGCATGAAAATTAGAAGAAAGCTAGCATAAATTGCATGTAAGCTATAGGCTACGCTGCACAATGACTTGCCTAAAGCTGCCAGCAATGTCGCGCTTCTGACCGGTCCTTTGGCTCCTCTTCTAGATTTGACTGAAGCTTGCCACAGACTTGAAGGGCCATGCAGGACTGGGTCAAGCAAGACAGAACTAAATGCCCCTTAAGTGCCTCTATACTTAAGGGAAGCCGCGAAAAAAACTATGTATGTCAACTCACACGGGATTAATATAACCGCATATAATAATTACAGGTTGTTTTACAGAAGGTAAAACACTGTGGAAACTTTACTTTATCTTGACGCAAGAGCACTGTAAAAATGACCAATATGGCGCATTCAGACAGAACTAAAATATTTTATTCAATAGTTCAAGTTTTAAATGCATTTTCCCCCCAATAAAAGTTCATTTAAAAACTGTAATAACATTAAACTAAACTATATTACACACATTTTAATAATCAATTCTTACAAAAAGTTACAAACTCCAAGTAATATATTCCATTATCTACATATTATTATCTACCTATGGTTTTCTGAAGGTATTTGCCTCCATATTTGAGATTCTTTTCTTTTTGAACATGTGAAACCTCAAAATCTATATTTTTTATACAAAATATATATACAAAGTTCTAAGGATGTAGAGTTTAAGAACAAGAAGAAAAACTCTGAACTCTTTTACACATCTACACCAGAACATCTGAACAATGATTATTTTTAAATGGCAGTGTGTAAATTGTGCATGCATGCTCTGTTTTGTGACTGAGCTGCTCTGACCTTTCTCTCTTTTCATGTTGGGGTTGGTGATGAACCAGGAGCGGGACGAAGCAAACACTGCAGCCACACAGAACTCCCCTCCACTTGACTTACTGGGAGAGATTTGTGGGGGCGGCTTGGCCTTACTGTAGGAGACAGAAAAACAGGAGTGAAGGAAGGGAAATGGAGAAAGTGAGACAGCAAGAGAGAACTTGAAAAGAGAGAGAGGAGAGAAAACGAAAGTGAGAAAGTGAGAAAGTGAGAGAGAGAGAGAGAGAGAGAGAGAGAGTTCTTTGGTGACACAGAGCAGCTTCTGCAGCCTGCTGTAGGGAATCTGAGGCCCAGGGTCAAATAACAGAGGAAACTCAAAGCCACATCACTGAAAAGAAAAGACACATCAACTTGGGATGCATAAATCAAGACAATGTTCCACACGCATGAATGACTTCTTTCAAGGGTTTTTGGATGAGCCAAGAAAATTTCACAACAACAAAACAAAATACTTGCTCTGTACACAATGAACATCGCACAAATACACACCATGCATGTTTGCAATAAGATACAGTGTCTTCTACGATTTAGTCTGAAGGCCTGAATGCTGCCTCTTAAATCCACTCTGTTTGGAAGCAACTACAGTATTATTAACAAAGAGGGAATGTGCATAAAGTAAAAATGCTAAAACACTTTGTAAAACAGGGATGCTAACAGTTAGCTGTATGCTTGTTTAATGCTCCCTGTGTCAAATTGCAAAATGAACTGCCTAAATTGTTGTGCATAGACAAAAATACATTCATTACAACTAAAGCTGTAGGAAAACAGACAGCTATGTACATCAGAGGTCAAAACCATTGCAAGTAATTCATTACAAATGCAGACTGTTTGTGTTCGGCAAGCCCTAAAAGCTTGTCATATGCATGCTGGCGAAGCTTATGTCACATAATTGCTGTCATTTGCTTATAAATCTGGTCTAAATGGAGGCTCTGCAGCTGCCTCTGCAGGTCTCGTTCTGGATTAGCCATTTAAAAGAATTTATTGGGGGCTATTGAATTATTCTGCATGCCAGAAACGGTTTGATGAAACCCAACACAGAAAATGGTTGAGCAGTGTAATATGGGTGGCCATATGGAACTCATCCTGGAACAGTAGCAGAGTGGTATCAGTGTCCAGTTCATGCCTAACCTGCACTGTAAAACTTGCCCTCGACATCTCAGCCATGTAAGACTCTGAACCCTGACAACTATCTCAAAAACCGGATACATGATAATGTTAGAGGAAATATAACCACACACAACATCTGAAGGTATGTTCATAAAAGCTAAGTAATAAAACAAGTAAAATAAATGCCCCTGGAATATTGGAACTGGAACTATTTGTCTACTGCACTAGAGCTAGAAAATACTGAATGTATTGTCAATGTTTGCTATTTTTACAATTGTATTTTAACTTGTTTTTTTTGGAAACAATTTCATGCATCAGAAAAGAACATATACTGGCGTGGGAAATTAAAATTCAGTCCTGAACTGAATTTACTGAGTTTAGTTAAATTCAACCTACCCTGATCTATCTGTGGCTATGTTCTGGTATGTTTTGGAGCGTGAACTGTTCAGATTAATATGTCACTTTAAACAGATGGTGTGAACAGCCCTAAACACCAGATAAAACCAGGCCAGGCCACTTTACCTGCTGTGAAAATGTGTCGCGAGAATTGCTAAAAAAAAAAAAAAAAAGAAAGGGGGGGGGGGGGGGGTAAATCATTAACTCATATAGTCTCACTAATAATTTAAGAATACATAGCTATCACGCTTCAGTTACTGTCTGTCCAGAAGTGTGAGGCAATGAACGCCGGGCGTAACTATAACACTAGCTGTACCCGTGCTTATTAAGCTCTCTCTCTCGATTGTTGGTATGTGGAGGTCATATCTAGGCTTTTAAATCACATCATGGACTGTGGAATCATTACAAACAACATTATTTACTGCTCTATATCAAAAGGATATGATGCTCATTATCTGCCCAATATACTGCTAAAAATGATTGCTAAAACTGAAAAGCAAGATCACAGCGTGTCAGTATCATGTGTACTGATATGGGAAATGCATCACACAGCACTACACCACACAGGGAAATATTCAGAAGTGAAAGTAACTCTAAGCATAATGAAAATATATGAAATATTTCCAAAAATGTTTGAGTCTCATTTGAAGGTAAATATGGATGGATTGTCCAGTAGTTGAACTCTTCTCTCCAGCCCTGCCTGACACACTAATAGGTGCTGAGTGACCTGTTGCTGTGCTGAACTCTCACTCTTTCACTTCCCTTAAAGCTGTCAGCAAGTCGTAAATTACTCTTAGGATGAGGAGTGATGCTGACATCTTTGTTCAACCAACACCACACATGGGATGGTGGCTACAGTGGAGGGGAAAAAATGAATAAAAGACTTGAGGAGTGCTACTGGCAAGTATTTATTAGTGTTGGACGAGGGGAAAGTTGAATAACTAAAAATGTGAGGTGTAGTGTGTGTGTGGCTGATGAGGAGATAGCGGCATGTCAGGATATTGCCTTGGCCTGTGTGGATGTGTGCCTGTCTGTCTCCGCGTCTGTCAGGGGAAACAGAAGGTCCAGAGCCAAGTCAACCCGCTCAGAAGTCCAAGATAGTCCAGTAAGTCCAGCACACTGTTTCCTCTCTCTTTCTCCACCTAATGACAGGAATGAAGCCAAGGCTGTCCAATACACTACAGACACACAACAGCAGGTAGGACTCACCGCTGGCCAAAAAGAGCAATTTAAAGTGGACAGTAAAACTTCATGGCCCAAAACGGAGTCAGACACTTTGGCGAACGCAAATGACATTACCAGTTTTACACAAGGGGAGGCAGTTGAAGAGGAGATCAGCTACTTGCCTTGAGTTTAGGAAGGTGTCTAATGGGCAAATAGCTGACCTCCACTCTTAAAAGCCAACGTTAAGCCACAAGGCCTTTAATGTCAGCTGGTTCCAATAGCCTAAGCAGCACAACCTGACTCCAGGATGACAACATTCATTTCTATAAAATCACAGGCTGGCGCAGACCGCCGCCCAGAGTTCAGGGGAATGGAGAGGAAACCGTATCCCCCTACTCTCTGCTGCTTTTTTGGTATGAGCCTCGAATAATAAATCTGGGAATAACATTATTCTTTAGGACATGTTTTAAGGTATAAATGGCAACCTTTGAATGTCAAACCACTGCTGAAGAGAATGAGAGCGGTGCATGGCGCAGCGTTTGAGTTGAAGGGCAGGTTTGGCTGGAGTCCCCGAGCACAGGGGAAGTGAGAGCTGTCTTGCCATTGGGGTTTTTGAGGAGAGCTCTTTGAAGAGGGTTTGGTCAACAGCGGTTGCCAGCAGAGCCAGATCACAGCTTGGTTCGCAATATTCTGGTTCTTTAAGTAAAACAACCACTGGCATTGATATGTCTGTATTTTAAATCACTCTTTTCCTCTTGCTCTTGCTTGAAGTGGCTTGAAAGTGTTGGGGTTTCAGCTCCTGTCTCAGACAACACAAGCTGCTGCGATTCTGCAGACCATATGTATGAGCGAATAATTCAGAATAAACATTGGCACTGAGGGCACCCTAAGAAAAATGTAACCCAATAACAATAAATTATGAAATATAAACATACTTAGCGTGGTGCCTGAAAAGGGAAGATGGACGTTACTGAACAGAAGCCAAATGGGTCTTCTCTTTTTCTTTCTTTTGCTTTTTTTCTCCACCCCTTCTCCTCTCTTGGCATTTTCCCTCTGCTCCCGCTGGTCCTAACCGAGAGAGTCGGGGAGTTTTTCTGCCATTCTAATTCACTGAGAAGACTCCTCGCATGTCATTTCCACTTTTAATTTAACAAATGAGGACTCTTGACTTGAGCTAATAGCTTTTCCTCGAGGGCATAATTCAATCTGTAATGTCCACCATCAAAGTCCCCATGTATTACAGACTGGGAGCAGGCGAGGCGCCATCGAGGGGCAGAAGCAGCCTCCATTTATTTTCAGGGCCTGCAGTAAACAAATACAGCATGGTGCACACTCAGTCACTGAGCTACAAAGAGCTGGAGCAGTGCGCTGGTCGTGACTCAGTGGGCCGGCCGTGCAGGCCATATGGTTGGTGTATATCAGGCGAGACGGCCAGTATTAGAGTGTGCTTGAAAGAGTTTAGCATCATGTGGACATATCCTTTAACGTCACATTTGTTATTTTACAGCAGCCTTTCCCCAAACACACTCTGATGCATGGCGACTGGACGTACTGCACTAATGGCGGCAATTTGGGAGTCCTTTCCACCGTAAACAACATAGCCCTACATCCAACACTGAGACAGGAACAAGGACTTTTCTCCTCCATTTCCACTGTTCCACCTCATCACAACAGCACAGCGAAAGGCACTCATTCCTGCCCAGCTTTTCTATTCTTCTCCAAAAAAGAGATCTGCAAAAGGGCCTAATTTAAGCAAATGATGAGTCCATGCAGTTGTAATACTGTACAGAATGAGTGGGATAACAACCAAAGAACAATATTTAAGAGATATTGGGCCAGATATTGGGTACATACCTGTAAATATACTATAGCATGACACCAGTGTAACTTTAAGAATAGGATTGCATGGTGCAGTCACAACCTGAGGTTGGCTTTCTCCACTTGTCATTTGGCAAAAAAAAAAAAAAAACATTTGACCCCTGGGTCATCTGAGAGTTATTCCACGCGCAGGAGCAAGTTGTTAAAATCTCTAAGCAAATAAAGAACTGTTACTGATGCATCTTACATTAACTCATTAGGAAGGAAGTCATTTACAGTATGACCGTTTCTCATATAAAAGGTTTCAACTTAACGAAGATGGAAACTCAAAGTCAGACTCAGGCAAAGTCAGGCTGAAAGTCAGCACATGCTTCTCATTTAGAGGCAGGAGCGAGGCAGTACAATTCAGTGGAGGTAACATTTCACAGAACTCTTCCATCTTTTCTCTTGAAACTACCACAGTTGGGATTCTTCTAAAAGCCTGGGAGCATAATTAGATGTTTCTAGGAGAGCTCTGCTATTTTGGACAATATTTCTTAACAGCTTAGCACAAGTGTGCCCTGTAGCATTAGTCCTGAGCTGTGATTCAGTGGTGCAGAAAGCACTGTTAAAGCTAACATGTCTGAAATACAAAATAGGCTCTTGTGAGACATGTAAAAAGCCAAGTTTATAAACATTACTCAAAACACCAATAGCACTGGCTGTAGTCCTGAGATGATATTACTGTTTCTGATATTAAGGGCTTTTAGTGTAAATGTCAAAAGTTTCCTCTTTAAAATAAACTCTCTAATGTAATAAAAAATACAGAAGCTATAAGAGTGAGGCTACCATCATGAAGAAGTGTCGGACGGACATAACTGATATTATGATCATTTTTCCCCAGCAGACAGAGCCCAGACATTCTGACAAGAATTCAGTTTGATTCTCTTAAGAGTATTGAGCTGCTGATTACAATTACCCAGTTATGTTCTGAAATCATCACGCCAATTCAAAAGGAGAAACAGATGGATGACTGTTCCTCCAATACCACACAGAGAGGGCTCTGTTTGGTTTAGTGCTAAAAAAAACAAACCATGTTTCACATCACCAGGCCATAAATTCATAATTCAACACAAATATGAATACAAAGACGAAGATTTAGAATAAACAATTGTTGTCTTTCAGTTTGAACAAGACAGACGAAAAAAAAAGTAGCCACGAGTAAACCGCAGCACAAGCAAAGCCGTGTGACGTCGACTCAAGATCCGGAACACAGCCTCCCTCAGGACCAACTCTTCATAACACGGAGACACTTGCTCCATGATCACATGACCAAACTCACCCCACAGCTGAATGCGCCAAAAATAACTTTGACAAACCAATCACTGCAACTCAAACATGTTTAGAAACAATACACGGATACTGAATGTATGGTTCAGTGATTGATAGTTGGGTTGATAATTGATAACTGATAGTGGTTTGTTTTTCTTTTATGGATAAAATTTATTTCTTAAATAAAAGAAACTGCCTTCAGAACTCAAGACACCACAAACTAGGATATGAAACAGGCTAAGCAGCATGGAATATGTGCTACTGTAGTCAATAAACAGCTTCAATCACAAAACATTAAATGAAACACAAAAAATGAGAAGGATAAAAAGCATATTCAAAGAGTCTTGCCACAGCCTGCTTGAACATACCGGAAACAAACAAAAATAAATAAATAAATAACAAGCTAAAAATAATACTTGGAGATGAATGAAAAAGAAATATAATGCAGTTGCTTGCTGAAGCAAATACAAAGCGAAGCATGCTGGGAGTGAACTGGAAAAACTCACCATGGAGTTTTAATGGAAAAACATCCTGCCCCAAAGAGGTAGGGTCTTCATGATGGGAGAGATACACACAGATACATGGAAAACGGTCATTATCCTCTTAATTGGGCAAACAGGTTATACATAGCATTTTACATGGCAGCTTTATGACACTGATGTTTGTATGATTTTTATAATAATTACAAAAACATTACGTTATAATTATGCAGGCACAGTTCCAAACACCATCATTCAACAGTCTTCTCATAAATCATAAATCATAAAACAACATGATTCTACAAAACGGGGAACTGAACTTTCACAAGAAAATGAGAAAGATTTAAAGTGCTGCTCCTGATAACCTGAAGATTTCCTGACGCTCAGTGCCTCTCAGGAATTATTATTAAGGAGTACGCTTGCATTTACAGAACAGTTTACAGAAAACAGCTTTCCCAATAACAGGGCACTTTATGCTTCCAAGCAAAGTTAATCGTGCACATGGCTCTACTGAGTCACCAGAGCGCATATCGCTGTCAGAACGAAACCAAGCGCTTACACAGAACTCGACAGGTAGACAGGTAGAGAACAGCTGCCTATACTATAAAGGATTTTATTGATCAACTGAAAATGCTGGTGACCGGACAGAGCAGTGACACACAGAGAAAAACCTTACAAGTCAGCTTACACAGGCCTTAACATCTGGCATTCTGATTTATAGCTGGGTCTCCATCCCTGAGTGAGGAACTTCAGCCTTTTTACCTAAAAGCACTTGTATTTAATATCTGAAATAGCATCTCACTGCAATAATAGAAAACTATACATATGTAGACATGGTTCAATGTGTTCCAGATGATGTCTGAGCTCACAGCATGCGGGAGGCTATGCTGACCTTGCAGTACCAACCACAGGTGGTGTAGGTTTAAGACCTGGTGACCGCAGGACACGCACCCATCAGAGTTGAACATATTTTATCACCATCCAGGATGCAAACAAACTCTGACTAGAGTGTGAAAGCACTGATTCAAGCAAAAGACAAAGCCAAAGGAAATGCCCTACACCTCACAATGAAACTGCCATGGGTCTGACAACAATGAACCTCGGATACTGATGACCAATCAGATGTACATTCACCTCAGGCCACAGAACAAGCACACACACAAATAGTATCTGACAGTAAGTATAGGGAACTGACAGACAAACTGGAAAAAATACATTTAATTAGTTAAATAAATATATATCTAATTTTTAACCCAATCAAGAATCACTGAACAACACAAGAACATTAGCGCCATAGTACCTTCACACACACAGCTAATATAAGCTATGTGTTGTATCAAATTATGTGGAGTTATAGTCTGAGTTCAATTCTGAGTGCAATATTTATAGTAAGTACAGCAACTTGGGAGAAGATAGCCTCCAGGGTAAAATGCCCCCCCTTCCTCAACACTGTTTGCTCCAAAAATATAATTTACTGTAAAAAAAAAAAAAAAAAAACAGTCAGATTTTGAAGTTGACGTGTTAAAAGCTAGAAGAACAGGCAAAAATAAGTATCTTTTTGACATAATTTAAATCTGACAGTTGTTTTTTATATTGGATCAGAATGCCATGATAAATGGACCAATAGAAATGCTCCAAAATACGTATTAATATGTAATATTTTTACACTGACTACTACTGAAAGCTAAGATGGCTTTTTCTTTCTGCTGTAAAGTTGACATTTTGGAGATAAAGGGTTTTTGCGTGACAGCAACGACGTGAATTACATATTCTGTAAAACTGATGTCAAATTGATGGAATATTCACCAGAGGGTCTTTCTTAGACCAGGCTGGAAAGCATCTTGGTCTGGTGTCCTAGTTTATTTCCCATAGCAGTGTGTTCATCATCATGTACATCTATCTAGGATTTAGTTTCACAGTAAATTGACACTGTTCTTAAAGGAGGCTTCTTTCTCCATGTCCCCTACTATACCTGTGGGGACATGGAGAAATCCACAGTAATCAACTAAAACACCCCTGAAGTCTGATGACACAAAAATGAATATCTGGTCCCCAAATTATGCATGTGATTACGTAAGACTCGGCGAGTAATCGAAAAACATACTATATACATGTGTGTGCACATTTTCCAAAAATCTTTTAAAGCCATTTGACACAAGGCAGAGTGGCCAGAGTTGTTCTTTTCAGGAAAGAGGGCTCCCAACACCCCCCCCCCCCCCCCTTTGCAAAGCATCACACATGCAGCTAATGTAGGTTAAGCAGGTGGTGTGTTCCTCTGCCATCCTGCCAACAGAGATTGTTCACACAGGTGTAAATGCATCTGCCCAGAGTAGCATACACATACATGCAGTACACAATGGCCTATGCAGACTAACAGATGGTGCTTTCGCTGCTCCTGCGCAGCCAGCGTGAGTGTGCCTAATCTCACACACTAGAGTGGGGAGCAGAGGGGGTGTCCAACCTGCTCCTTTCTGCACTGGCCCAGAAGCCGGAAGCAGCTGTGATGCCAAACGTCTAGTTCCCTTAATGCTGAGCCGCCATCTATAGTTCAGACAGCATCCCCATGTGTTGACCAGGTCCCCCTCCCCACCACCACAGATGTGAAGCACTAAGGTTTCTGGCAGGGGAGGGGCAGGAAGGGTTGGGCATTTAATGGGCAGGACGGATATAAGCAAAGGCAGAGAGGATGCAAGGCAACAGCTGACTACCAAAGGTTAAAAAAATTATAATAAATAAATAAATAAATAAATATATAAATATATAAATAAAGCAACGCCCCAGCCTGCTGCTTAGTCTCCACACGCTGGCATCAGCTGAAGCGTTGCAGCAAATGAGAACAAAGATAAAGAAAGGAAAAGGGAAGGGAACAAAAACCCACAATGAAGGTGTACTAAAGAAAGCGCAAACATTTCTGGCAATACTGAATGAGGAATAACGTGGAAATGGCCAGTGCCAAGTCAAGGCAAAGGATAAAAACCCTCCCTAAATGCTTGCTCAATAGCAGTGGAAAGAGGCTCATTAAACCCTGGCAAGTGTTAAGACACAATATATCTGCTAGAATTCACATTTGACAAGGGCACAATGTAAGAAAGTAATGATATCATACTTAATCGGTGCAATTTGACACTTAATAAGCGGTTCATCACCTGCACAAACAGCATTCACCTTATACATTCCTGATGTGACTACAATATGAAAAGTGCTTCAATTAGGCTGTAAAAAAAAACAAAAACGTTTTAACAGCTGTTCACCACCTATTAGTAAGCCACATGAATCTCCTATGAACCATGAGCCTATGATCCCACACCCCTCAACGGTATCTCTTTGTCTATTGCATGCCATTGACCCTCCTGCGTCACTTGTTTCGTTAGCGTATTTCCTATTCAAACTTTCCATTTAAATAAAAATAAACAATTGGAATAAGTCATAATTACGATGAGCCAGTATGTAAATGTATACTGCAGTCATTGATACGGTTGACCAGTCTTAAAGGCTGTGTTCATATTACACGGGGACAAACTGCACGCCATCATGGGTGTCTGGCAGGTATGATTTGTCATTTATACCTAAATAATGGCTGAGGAAGGAAAAGAACAACATAAAGGAGAACGAAGTGCAAGGTTTGCATACCAGTCTAACTATACATATCAAGAGAACGCAGAACAAGTTAGACATCAAAGTCCAGTCTGTACAACAAATGCAAACTCGTTCGTGCTTGGCTTTAAAACTGACACGGTTTGCATGAAATGAGCAGGAAGGTTCATTTTCATCGTTTTTAATCTTCTAACCTCCACGAAAAGCTTAGAAAACTAGCTCACACCAATGCAACAATGCCCCGACAAACACGTACATTCAAATACGGTTGACTCCAGGAAAATCTTTTAAAATATGATAAACAAACCTGCTTAGCAAAGAGGACAATGAAAAAAATGCAGAATACTGGTTACATTTGTCTTCTCTCATTCAAACTGACATTTCTCATTTCTAATGAGATGTGAAAGAGGAGTTGTTAACTATTCACTCAGCACAGTTCAAGAAATGCTTGATTTCAAACTGTGAGGAAAAGCAGTCTTGCAATCTCCTATTGAGGTGAATTCAAATTCAGATCAGTTACACATTTATATTTTACACTAACACTATAATAATATAATAATAATGGTTATTATTATTATTATTATTATTAGAAATTGGTAAAAAGCAAGTCTGTTGATCAAATACAAAATAATAAATAAATAAATAAATAAATATGTAGACAGGTATGTGAAACAAACTGTATTACTTTTACTATTTACTATTAAGTTTATCAGAATTATTTGATGTTCAATTTGTATTGTTTTTCATTTATTAGATTCATCACTTTTGGGGCTAATCAAATTACATGACACAATATAATATTATATTTTTACCATGGACATTGTTAAACTACTGTTCTCCTTTTTAACCACATGAGGACATGATTACAAAGAGTACTTTTTCCAAAGTACAAATGTTAGAAGAAGTCACCACTCCTGTATGATAGAAATGTGTGAACACATGATCTAGGAGGAACCAACAAAAAACAACAAAAAAATGATAATAAAAGAGAAAGCTACTAAGAATCATGTGTAGAATCTCACCCTGTACGCTTAGTGATCGTGCCCAGGGTCATGGGCTGCTTGATCTGAGCCAGTGGCAGTACGACAGTCAGGCTTGGCAGTGGTGAGAGCCGTGGGTTCCCCATATTGTTGTTGGTGAAATTATTGTAGGATTCTTGACTGGTAAGTTTAGCTGAAAAGAGAAAGAAAAGAAAGACAGAAAAAAAGAAAAAGAAAAAAAAGTTAGCATCTGATTTAATCTAATACAACATGATACCAACTTATATTGACAGTCTAAAAAATTACAACTGAACATATTAAAGTGGTCTTTCTGACAAAGCACATGTAACGCTCCAGTCTCCACCGTCCAGCACAGGACTGATTAAACCTAACTAGCTCAAGATGCTGAGCTAGAGAGCCCTGCGTTAATCAAGCATAATCACTAGCCATGCTTAAATTACCCACACTCCTCAAAGCCCCTCACAGTAACTTACGCAAAGCATGCACCATACAAGCACACACTAAACGTAATTTCCCCTGTTTAAAAGGGCTCCTTTGTGGAGTCTAACGGATTCAAACGATTCTCTTGAAGTGAGAATTTGAAAAACAAAAACATAGTAGAGGCCATTTCATGTTTGAAGCGGAGAGGCAGACGTGACTGATGCGCATATGGAGTTAATCGGACATGGTGGTCCATCAGTGGTGAAGCTAGGAAGTTAAGCAGCTCGGGAAAGACTCCTCAACACTCCTCTGCTCCTGCTACACCCCCACATGATCTCAGCACAGCATCAGCTGCACATTAATGTCATTACAGTCAGCTGTAAACCATTAAAAAGGCATGAAAGCACACATCATCTACATGCTTTAGTAGAAATGTACAGAATTAAAAGTAAGTTCTTGTAAATCTGGTGAATGGTGTAGCTCTGCACTCCCAAAAAGGGTTATTCAAAGGTTGTGTAGTAAAGGCAATGGTTAAAGAGTTCTTTGCACTGGAGGAAATTCTTTAGTAGTTTAATACAGAACCTTTAAAAAAAAGAAAAAAAAAAAAACCTATAAAGCCCCAAAAACTATTCTATATAACACCCAACTAATGTTAGGAGTCAAACAAAACTTTTCTGTAGTATTTAGAGCCATTTTGGTTTAGTCTAGAGTTTGGTTTAGTCTAGAAAGCATTCATCCAATTTCAAATGCCCCATTACTGAGCACAATACCCAAAATAACACAACCTTATACAATAACTACAAGCTATGTGCTCTCAATAACTGAGGTTCAAGTAGCATTTCTCTTACACCATTATTTTTTTTTCTTCTTCAAATACGCTTTACTTTTTGAGACCAACTCTGTAACCTTATAGAACCTCTTCCAATAATACACGAGACGGGAGCCATCAAGAAGGAAAGGAGAAAATCCTAAAACACAAAAACTGATTATCTGGGAGAGAAAGTGCTGAGAACAGACATGCACCAGTGTTTTGGAGGGGTTTTAGATCATTACCCAGACTCTCTGTGTTTCACTAATACCCAGAAACGCTGGCTTTGTGCTCACCAAAAGAGAGGCCATTTAGGCCTCATGGCCCTCAATAAAGCCAGGCTTTTGCTGGAGACATTACACAAACCCCAGCCCCATTCCACCCAGCGCCTGGCTCTCAAGGGCCCTTCACATTTCAAAACCACTACACCCCAAGCGCAGCTACCTTTTGTGTGCAAGAGCAGCAGAAAAGAAAAGGAATTTGAACAGGAAGCAGCCTGAAAACCCATAATGGTGCTTCTGATGGACAAAGACGAGGACAAGGGGAAGAAAAATCTTAATGAATTTAGCATCTTTCCAAGAAGACATACTCTCCCTTATACGCTCTCCCTTTCCATCCTTTTAACCCCGGACCGAAATGCATGGCCGCAAGCACCAGCACCACCGCAGCTACATTTGCAGTACACCCAGCATCACTCTAAAACACTTCTAAGACAAAGTCAGTCAGGGACTCGCTGACTGCAGCCTGACAAAAACCTGCTCGCGGCCTGCTAGGCCAAAAGCGTCCGAAACGGCACATCTAAGTGAGACAGAGGTGCCTGGCTCGACTGAGAGATTCTGATGGTTATGGAGCCATCATTTGATTAATGACTCATGCGTGATAGCCTGCGCACTGATACATGACAGGTCGATGGAAAGAAGATCCATCAATGCAAATCCACAGCCGTCGCAAGCCCCACTCTAGGAGGCCGGCCGGGTCACGCTGTCACCTGACCCCTCTGATCCAGCACACTCGGCCCCCATTTGCATTTTCTTCTAATGGCACAGAGCTGGCTGCTCGGTCACTGATATCTTGTTTTTCTCCCCCAAGCTGTTCTATTTGCATCCAGTGTAGAGTGTAGAGCACCACTGAGCCAATTACATCTGATGCTTTCTGTCCTGAGGACAACGACTGGGACGACGGAGTGCAAAAAGTACCACATTAGATGTCAATATCAGTGTAAATGAGTTGGTGTCAAACCATTATATTAATCTCCAGTTTCCATGGTATTGTTGAATAATGAACATTTTATCCATGACAGTATTCAATTTAAACCAAAAGTCATGACCTTGTACAAGCAGTGTGTTTTGTTTTGTTTTTTGTATTTTGTGCATTTTACACATGGTATCAGCCACCTAAAAAGACTGACTGAAGATTAAAGTGGATAAGCTAATCTCAAAAAATCATCAATCTCAATCGCATAATCAAAATAGAAATACATGCTTGCAACAAAATCATGTTTACAGTCAATAAAAATTATGAACTTTTCTGATTTTATATGAGAAAATATGGATATCCCAAATTTTCCTGGGAGGCTCAGTTCTGAGACTGCTAACCCCATCATGTGTTGGCTGTACTTTAGCCTAGCTGGTTTTCTAGCTGTAAGTTACCAAGTTATCTGCTTTAAAGGGTGAATAAAAGAATGTAGGTGTGAGGCATTCACATAGTTCAGCAATCAAAAACACATCACAGACAGAAACCGAAAACATGCTTAACATTTTAACTATCTCTAATTTTAAGATAAATATAAAAAGAACAAAACAGTCTTATCAAAGTTCACAAGTTAAGCTAAGCTTGTTAGATTAAAACATGTGTGGTGTCAGTTCCTAGCAAGTCTGGGTTACATATAAAAACTTAAATACCATTACATTCCATTCCTACGGGCCAGCACTACACAACCCTGTTTTAATGGAATAAGAACACAACGTAACCCTGTTCTATACTAACGTGAAAAACATACCCATAAAATTATTGTGTGAGGCTGTATGATATACTGTAGCTTGGCAGGTTGAAGTGTTAAATGCTGAGAAATAGCTGGGGAGAAGCAGCAGGCCTTGAGACAGTGCTTCTAAAGCATCTGCAAAGAACACACATAAGAAAAGCACTGCTCCTGTCCTGGGAATAGGCTGATATATACCGTTTCATCCATTCATGACTTTTTTTTTCTCCTTTTTCTACCTTGGTCCAAGTTTCTCAGACATGTTCTAGTCAAAGTGTGCAGCACACAGGAGGCAGGGATCAAGGCATGGAGGAAGACAGAGAGAGAGAGAGAGAGAGAGAGAGAGAGAGAGAGAGAGAGAGAGAGAGAGAGAGAGAAAGAGAGAGAGTGGGCAAGAGAGAGAGGAAGAGGAACAATGGCTGTTCTGCTGTGCGTGGGGGAAAGCGCTGTCATGTCAGGTCCGGCTGCGGCAATTCCCAGAACCATCATTATTAAAATACTCACTTCCAGAGTAGAAAGAAAGAAAGAAAGAAAAAAAAAAACTGGAGGCCAGAAAGTGCCGGATAAAAGCAATCCCAGAAGACGAAGTGAAAACAAATTAAAAGAACCATTATAAAACACAGATGCTGCAAAGAAAATAAACTTCACAAGATTTACTGTTTTCTGAAGAAATCAGACATTGGTGGAAAAGACATCAGCGGCGACTCCCAGGTAACAGCAAAGCAAAGCCGCAGCTTGAATCTGCCTTCCCCCCCCCCAACAGTATCTGCTGGCCTACTACTTTCAAGCTCACAGTGGGGTCAAGCCAGCGTCTGTGAAAATGGCTAGATGCCAGTTTCTTCCCTTGCAGCCACCGAATGGGATTTGGGAAAGCTTTTTTTTTTCTGTGGATCCACACACACACACACACACACACACACACATTTTTTTTTTTAGTGAAACATTCTATAAAACACGGGTAGATACTACTCTAGCAAAAGCACTTTTACAAGAGAGCTGGGACACTTGAGGCTGCATTTAAAAGGCAAAAGTACATTTAGGAGGTACAAGCACAGACCAAACAGCTGCTGATCACAGTAATAGCTCATAGGGACATAATGGAATTTATAATGGCAAGCTGTACATTCATATTTCTGATGAATCAAATAACTAACTGTCACTTCAAACTTTTCTTTCCCTCCAAAAATAATACACCGCCATGTAAATATTACTTACGGATATTCATATATTGCCACATAAGCATCTACATGCCAAAAAATCACCAAGTACACCCTAGGAGGAAGTCTGAAATCAGATCCAATAGTTCTCAACATGTCTGCATTTACAGCTCATCAGACAAGCACCTTGGTGACAGTGGGAATCTGTACTCTTCTGTGGCTCAGATGACAGCATTACTAGAACCATATGTGAGTAAGTTTGTTTGGAAGAGTACCATCGCGAAAGGGAGGGTGCGCAGTCTGTGTGTGTGTATGCACGTGTGTCTGGAGCGTCTGGATCCTTCACCTCTGATGAGCAGAGTGAGCAAATGGGGCATGAGCGGATGAACAGGAAGGCATCCAGAGACTCAATCAATGTGCCTCAGCATGTGGCTCTGATCAAGAGCCAGTAATCTGATCATGTCAATTTACTTATGGGTAAGTGAGGACCATATTCAACCTTCCGACTCCGATGAATGCTTATGACAAAAGGCTATTTCAGACATATTTAAGCAAAGCCACAGCATGCTTATTAAGAGCAAAAGCGCATTTCCTTCAACACATAAAAATATCCTCAGCTGAGGACGCAAACCAAGCAGACAGTGTGCATGCCAGCGCACAATACTACAACACACGATACTGACATCACGGTCAGGCCAGCATCTACAGATGCTCAAACTGTTAACAAACTGACTAGTTAAACTCCTCATCAACAGAGTTAGGGCTAGGTTTAGGATTAGAATTGGTTTAGGTTCAAATAAAGTTATGGTTGGGTTTAGGGTCAGGATTATATTTCAAATAATAGATTTATTCAATGTAAAGTGAGCTGAATTGTTATTTCCTGAGATATAGTTGAAAAGACATTTAGCTAAATATTAGGTGTTCATTTCAAAATAATCTATAGAGGGCTTAAATGAATGAATTAATGTCTATGTAATCCATAACTGCAACTACAAACAATTCTACACACTTCTTAACATTTTGCAAGAACAATAATAATAATAATAATAATAATAATAATAATAATAATAATAATGGGTTCATCACAGAACAACAAATATCAAAAGCCAAGGTCATCTTCCCTTGCATTGATTTTGACTGAAAGCAAACACTCTAAATCAATAAACCAATAATTAAAGAAATCAATTAATGAAACTAACTCACTTAATAATAACAACTGACTAACTCACTAAATATTCAGTGCTAATCAAAGGAGAGGAAACTTAATAAAATACCAAGCATTCAACTAATAAAACAAACTTTTTAAACAAACCAGCTACACATATACACTCAATAAGTGTAAAGAAACAATTAACACAAACACCAAGCAAAAGGCTCATGAAAAGTCATGTTACAGAGTGTTATTATGGTCATGAATCTGTTCTGTACTACATAAGAGCCTTTTTGCTTAGACTGTGGATGAGTATAATCAAGAGACCCAGGGTTACGTTGTAACTAATGAAGCAAGTTATAAAAATAAAATAAAGAAATAAATAAAGGTATTTGAAAGGAATAATATAATGTGTGAATAAATGGAAAGGTTGGGCAGAGTGACTGATTAGCACTGGACACAAGCAGAGAACATTAAGAAGAGTGAGAGAGGAGATTCCTTGGTGATAAAATGGTGAGAACTTCTGTGGGGCAGTACAGTGCCTAAGGTCATGAGAAGTGTCAAAAAGGCATTTCCTCACGGTGGGAAAAGGGCACTATGCTTCATCACTGCCTGATAAAGCAACATCAGTTTTCACATGAGAGAGAAAGCGAAAGAGAGAGCCAGAGAAAGCCAGAGAAAGCAGACTGGAAAGCAGAGCAGGCAGTGCGCTGGACACTACTGCGTCCCACAAATGTTTATAGATGTTGTGCCACCAACTGACCAGCCAGCAGCAAAATTCAATTAACGTGTTTTAATTTTTATTAACTTAATGCAAGCTCCAGCTTAATATACATACATTTATATACAAAACAAAATTCCATATTTGCTAAAAGCTCATTAAAACTTATGAGCCCTTTTTTGCATTGTAGACAAAAGGTAAATATAAAAAGAGTACAAAAGTAAATATTGTGATTATTCTTTATAAAATAATTTGAGAAGGGACATGTACTAAATGGCCTAACTACAGTTATACTTTCCTTGCTTGAGAATTTCGTTAAAAGTATGTTTTTCTAAAACATAATGACTGAATAGTAATAATATTATTGTTATTATTATTATTATTAATAATAATAATAATAATAATAATAATATCGGCCAAAAACATTGCGCATTCTCTATATAAACAGATTATTTAATAATTAAAGTGATGTTTAAAGTGAAGACAAGAAAGATCTCAAAATGTTTTTAGTTTATTCTATTTTCTAATAACACAAAGAACGAGAATCTAAATCGTACCGCTCTGGGTAAAATGTGAACAGTGTGTCCATTTACTGCACAAATCTTCACTACTGTGTCTTTAAGGCAGAAGTAGAGGCGGAAACAATGCTATTTGCTCTTAAGGGGAGGTCATTCATAAAACTTTGCACAAATTATAGAGTAGCTCCAGCCTTTTTGTTGGATTAGATTCATATCAAGACAAAACTTTGCAGCACAGTTCTGGCCTTTAGAGATATTCCTCCTGCTCTCAGCGGAAAGGACCCAGAGCTCCAGCTGCGACTACGCTGGCCTGGCCAAAGAAACCTGAGAACACAGCGCCACACAAAGGGCAGAGAGGGCGCTGCATGTGCGCCTGTATTCAGTCTTGTGGCATTAACACAGCACACAATAACCAATGCAATAAATCACCAGGATAGCGAGTCTGAATGGGACGATACATGTGGTATGTTAAAACAAGCTCATGTCTTTGATGCCTGGGCTGATTGGACGCCTGATGTTTACTGAGCAGATGAGCGGCACTTTATCTTTAAGAGCGAGTTGTCTTAAAGTTGCAGAGATGGCTTGAGAGAGTATAAGTGTGTGTGTGTGCACCACAAAACGGAGAGGAGGCGGTGTGTGATTACAGAGAGTATGTTGGCCGGGCCCCGCTGGAGCAGATCAAATCTGGTCGTCTGACTACGAGTCCAACACACAAACACACACAGAGGTCAGTTGGATGCAAACATAACACGAACATTTATAACGGCCAGTCTTTAACAAGGGACTTTAAATGAAATTTCAATCTGAAAATGAACATCAGTCAGTTCTACAAATTAGCCCCTGAAGACTGAAGCTTTAAGGTTAATCTCTTAAAAATGCTGTGGTTTAAATCAAATTTCTGAAAGCATCTAGGCTGGTTAATGTTTCTGATTTACAATGAGTTGTTACACAAAAGGATGTTCTTACAAATATAACCATGAAAAAAATAAAAAATCTGACACTTATTTTGCAAGATTTATTCTCTAGCTGGACCACCACTTTTCAGATTTTCAGAACTGAGCCAAAACAATAATATCCCAGCTGTAAACAGGATGCACCAATACCAATTTTCACACTAGCACGAACAGAGAAGTGTCTCTACTTTCCAGAGCCATTTACAGAACAGCCCACAATAAGCACTCAGTCAAACCACCAAACAGTTCAGTAAGTTCCACAAATCTGTAGTGCAATGGTCCAAAAGCTTTACAACCCTTCAGCTGCGTTAAGACGCCATGCACTGAACTGACTGTACATGACCCGGACACAAACGCATCTATTGTTGGACTCTCCAACAAATCCATGTGTCTGCAGAGGGAAAAATAAGAGGTACAAAAATAGAAAGGAAAAATTCCACAATTAAACAGGGAGCAAAGAAAGCCCAATTGTAGTTTCTATTTTTGCAGCCTGCCAGCTTTGAAGGATGTGTACTTCCCCAGTTCCTTCCCCAAAATCAATGTGTTGTCACAGGCAACAATCACAGGGCTGCTGTTATGGCTATTGTGCTGTAGCTTTTCATATCAATCATCTGCTTTCTGCTGCATGCTTCACACCCACGGACTTCAAATTTCACAAAACATGCGGAAGAGCTGACTAAGAGCAGGCTAGATAACACAAGCCGAAAAACGTAACTGAAAAAGTAAGTTCCTGGAGACCATTTTTACCACAGGTCAACATGCGACACTACACCGCGATGTAGACAAGGTGAAATGTACATGGGGTCCTGGGCTAAAGTCCTCATTTATAGGTACTACCCAGTCATTTTCTTCCCGTCCAGATCAGTAATGTTAGTGTCGATCTCACTCCTCCCCTGAGAAAAACACAACTTAGCTTTCCCTCAAGTTCAGTGGTGGTTTAGTCCTGTATCTGTGTTTATGCGTATCCACGTTAGACATTTTCCCAAATCATGTTTTGGGAGAATGAAGCATTTCCATGATCCAGATTCATGGAAACTTTACTAGAAAATTCACTAGAAACACAAACACTCGCTTCTAGTCTCCATATTGACTTGTGTTTAGTAGTGTCCAAGCTTAAAGGTGTGTTTGAATTTTTAGTCTATTCAAACTCGCTAAGGTTATTTTTGCGTAAATAGAGAAGCACTTTTGTAAGTCGCTCTGGATAAGAGTGTCTGTTAAATGCCATAAATGTACATCATCCTACAGTAATTTTATTACCATTCACATGTGAAAGTTTGGTCACTGAAGAGGAACGTAAAAGAAATGGTTACAGACATAACTCTGATAAATTAACCAATGATCTTCTATGTATTAAAAATAAGTCCACGAGTGAGAGTGAAACAGAATGGCTACAGCAATCGGTGTGAGAATTACATAATTTTATAGTAAATTACACTCTGGGCAGTCTGGGCAGTCTGGGTGTGAGCAAGTGGGTGGATTTTTTTTTCCAATTTTCTGTTACAGAGCAGCAAAAATATGAAGGGCTGTCAAATATGTTGAATGTGTAACAGGATGCAAGAGGCTCGGACATCACGGCGCAGAATAAAGAACCCTTGGGAGAGGAACACACAAGGCCTGTGGGGACCACAGATAGGGGAAGAGTGGCAGTGGGACTGGTTTAACGTTTGTTTTCTGTCTTCCTCACACACACACACACACACACACACACACACACACACACTTTCATGTGAATGTAAAAGCCAGACTCCACTATCCTCCCATCTTTTAGCCTGGGGATCTACTGAACAAGCCTTGAAGTTATAAAAACACTAAGACGGACTTTGAACTACATACCTGCACCGTATTTCAAATGTGCACCACCGTGTCTTTGGACTCTTCTCTATCAGTGTAAACTTGTCACCTGCTGGCTGCAGCGGCGCAGGCCGAGGCTGAGAGGACTAATTGGTGACAGGTGGCCATAATACCCTGCTTTGAAAAGTGAGTCTGATTTACGTAACGGGTCCTCACAGCAGCTTTCACGGCTGCTGGTGAAACACTCCTGCACGAGACGCTGCATTCCAGCAGTGTGATGTCATGGTCCTGGCCTATATGACGGACAAGAAAAAAGAACTAACTATTTTGGGGGTTTTTGCTGCTGATTGTTGTCTTATTTATTTATTTACTTTAAAGAAGCCTTACGATACATGCTTAAATATTTTAACTATATTATTAAAAACTACATTAGATTAAACAAACATTATTTAAAAATATATATATTCCACTCTGAGAAAATATCTAATTAAAAAATAATCATGTTTACTTACATTTTAGTGGGTTTATTGGGGCATTTCCCCATATGCAAGTTATGTATTTAGCAAAATGAGTATATAGGCAGCATATAGGTCCTTACAGCCGGGGTCTGAAACTCTGGTCCAGGATGAACAGTGTCCAGTATGCTGAGTTCCCTGCCTAAACACATTTATTGAATAAGGTAATAAACTGTGGAGCTAAATCAGGTGTGCTTGAGCAGGTATCTCACCAAACTCACCAAACATCCAGCACACCGGGTACCAGGTGTCCCAGAGAGAACAATCAGAGAGTAAAAAAATATATAAATTAGTGAGTGGGAAAATAAAGAAATAAATAAAACTATAAAAAGAGCCAAGAATTAGAGCAAGCAAGCAAGCTGGCAGAGTCCCGGAACAAGAAGGACCTCTGTGTGCCTGTGTGTGTGTGCGCCTATGCATGTTTGATACATGACCCTGGTTGACAGTAAGTAACTGAGCCTCTCTAGAGTCACTCTGGGGGGCTCCACAAACACCCGATGGGCTGCCAAAGTCTCCAAAGCACACATCAGCAGGGTGCTTTCAGCATGTGTGGGGTATTGATTAATCAGACTGCTGTCGTTGTGGACTTGAGAGTGCTGATGGGTAAACAGCATCGACAGGCGTGCCAGCTCCTGTGGCAATCAGCGCAGTGTGTGACTATCAGTCAAGTGTGTTTGCAGCCATGGACAGTGTTTGACAAATACAGTGGGTACAGAGCACATCACACAGTGCTGTGACACCGGGGTCAGTGGGCCCAGGTGCAAAGTCTTCTAAGGTGACATGATTAACTCTCTCACAGCTGCCTGATACATTTTCACGGTCTCCTACACATAAATAAACTTTGCAACTCACTGTAGAGTAGCATGCTTCTATAGCAGAACCTAAGTTGACTATGGATGAGCACTGTTTAGATCAAGACAGGTTCAGGAGGGGTAAATATTTGTGCAAGATTCACCCAGTGCGCTTTGTTCCACATGAACCGTAGAAACTGCAACAGGTTACATGATGCAACTCACACACGATTTTCAACATTCAGAACCAAGTTGAACTTTACTAACTGAAGTTAATTGTGTATATTCCAAAGTTCTACCAGAACCACAAGGCTGGAAAGGGAACAGTTCGTAAATGTTACAGCTCTCAGTTTGTAATTAAAACGATCTAATGAGTTAAAATTATTAGGGGTGTCCTGATCCAATAATGGCGATCCAAGCATATTTTAATGGATGAGGTATTGGCTATTTTAAGCCTAATCCAGTTAAAATTTTAAAGCTGTGATTCTGTGTTGTATTACAGCATCCTTTGGTAACCTCTATTCATAACTCACAGCACTGAGGAGAGTTCTCAGGCGACAACAAAGCAGCTTAGATGTCCGCAGAACTATTTCATAGTAGTTTCTAGTGTTTTGAGTACTAGAACAGAGCGCAAAGCTGCTGGTATTGCAAATTTAATGACACACTATCGACACTTCTTTCACACCTACATTACAGCTAGTTAAACATGAAGCCACCACAGAATCCCTCTGTTTTACTGGCGGGAGTACGATGTGCATTCAAAATGTAAAACCTGAAAAGGTCATTATTAAAAGATGTATTATGAGACATTAACATTTACATTTAATGCCTTAGCTAGTCTGTACAGGCTGGAGTCCAGTGATACCACTATGCCTGGAAACTACCAAATACAAAGGTCAGCATGCATACCATAATTCTCAGCATTAAACTCGCCCAAGTGGTTTGAAGACAGCAGGAGAAAAAAAAAATGGGATGCTAGTTTTCTGTGAATCTTAAAGGATAGTGGGTCAAATTTAGCCGTACTTGAAGCTCAAAGGGCTCTTGCTACAGATCGGCTTTTGACCACTGCCATTGTAGACCAGCGACAAGGTTCTGAATCTGATGTGGGCAGCAAACAGAAAGCCAGTGAAGAGAACACAGCAGAGGAGTAACATGGCTCAACTTAGATGTGTTAAAGATAACTCTTTCCGCTGCGTTCGGGATCAACTGCTGGTGCGCAAAGGAAGACCAGCCAGAAGGGAGTTAAGCACACTATAAGTTAGTAAATTTCAAAATGTAGATTAAAAGACTACCAAGTAATTGTTCTATTTAGTTATTTTAAGTTATTTTAACACGGGTAATAAAATTGTTTGCACCAGTTTTTCGGACCATAGAACGACTTTCCTAGATTTATAGTAATATGGATTTCGACTGCGACAGATGCCATCGAGCCCTGGCAAACTTACTTCACATATTATACACTCTTTACAGAGATCCTAGGACACTAATTAGTTCACTTTCAGGTACACTGCAAGTGCCTATTGATTCCCTCTGCAATTACAGCATTGTTTGGTGCAATGCCAGTGTATCCTTAATGGCTCTATGGCTAACTATTATAAGGTGTGGGCACCCTTTCTAACACACCTAGACATGCTTCAAGCTTCAGGACCCATCAGATACCAGTTAGTTATACTCAAAGTGACTCTCCTCATTGCTTTATTTCAGACTGTTGCCTCCTGTCTGACATTCGTATGTACCATTACATTGTCTCACATTGTTATCCTTCGTTCCTTCATGTGTCGGTGTGTATGGTTGCATATCTTAAAACTAAAACTGTACCACACTGATACTGTCCAATTTAACATTTAGACACTTGGATCGGAGGAGAGGGGATGTCAGATTTAATTAGGCTTTCCACTAAGTGCAAAGACTTCCTAGCTTTTAAAGCAGGGAACACACACCCAAAGAATTTCCTTTTACAACAGAACACTAATAAACCGGCCCCATTCACAACTAGTCTCTGTAATAAAATGTGTGAATACAAATTTGTGCAACTCCAGATTAGAGTGGGAGTGAGTTAACACGTAAGATCAAGGAGAGTGAGTGCTGACCGTGCAAAGGAGAGCCAGATGGGCTGCTGGACAGCCCGGGGATGGGGCTGCAGCGGCCACCCTGCTTGCTGCTCAGCTCCTGCTCGATCTCCTCCAGGCCGGCGCTCTTCTGGAAGCGGCTCACGCGGTTCACCACGCGTGGAGACAGATGAGTGCGGGCACACGGGGCGCCGCCGTACGGGTTGATG
The DNA here is from genome assembly GCF_030463535.1 of Salminus brasiliensis. Classification (NCBI taxonomy): domain Eukaryota; kingdom Metazoa; phylum Chordata; class Actinopteri; order Characiformes; family Bryconidae; genus Salminus; species Salminus brasiliensis. The sequence continues at coordinate 15,634,786 of NC_132888.1, read as the reverse complement.
GGGAAAACGTGTGAGGTACCACGCAGGGTGCTGACCACCACCCAGCGGCAGTCATGACTGAAGCAGATGTCCTGCACCTGGAGCAAAGAGACATGGAAAGAGGGAAAGAGGGGATGTCAGTATAGGGCCATGACCACATTGAGCAATCAGGTCTGAAATACACACCAATTCATCAAGAAGCATTTTACTAATTTGGTCAAAATAATTACACACTGATTTAAATCAGGCTGTTCTGCAAAGCTTTTTTCCTCTGCTGCTCTTAGGAAGTTCTCTTTTTTTCCTGGCAACTGCTACCCTGAACTCTTTCATTTGGGTTACGACCTAGATGTCTGTAAAGCTGCTTTGTAACATCATCTGTTGCAAAAAGTGCTTCAAAAGTAAAATTCAACTGAACTGAAATAGTTTTAGACGTTTTAGAATGTAAATATAAATGCATCAACAATGGGGCTGAGTCAGCAGGAGCCACGTCACCTACTATGGCTCTGTGTGTCCTAGTCCTGGAATTCATTTAAGGCAGTAAGAGGGAGATGCTGAGTGAGAGAAAATGTAGTGTTTACAAGGGGATATATAAATGATCACAAGCCAATTTTTAGTCAAAACGCTTCATGCACTTTATAAAATAACGTAAAAGTCCACAGCAAAGAAAATAAAAAAATAAACATATCAAGACCCCTAGTCAACAAACCAGATATCTGATATTCAGATTTTATGATTCTGATACCAATGGCAAGTGTTGTATGCTCCATACCAAATGATATTCATGCCAAAAAAATAAATAATGTCTAAACACAAAGGGCTAGCTTGCAGTGTCAATGTGAAATCAAAATTGGAAAGTGTTGTAGTCTAGGCTTAGCATTAATCTGGGTTTTGGCAACCATCTCAAAATATTTACTGACTTAAACTTTTCACAGCGTAATTATACACTTTTACAGCTTAGCTTTTAAGTTATTTTACCAGAATAAAACCCGAGTTTGTTTAAATGCAGAATTTAACCTTTCGAAAGAACAGAAAATACAGAAAGTTAAGTACAGAATAGTTATCTTGCAGAATCGACAGAAAAATATATATATTTAGTGTAACTTCAGTTCAATGTGCAATAACCTTTAATGTGCAGTAACCATGAGTCCTGTTTATTCTAAATAATGCCTGGAAATGCAAATACACTGCAGTTCCTGTAACTTGACACTTGAACTCATTTAATATTTTAATGAACATCTAAAAGGTTGGTGTTTCTATAAATGATGCAGCCCCACAACTTGGGTAAGATGTGTTAATGCACAATAGTAAAACAGTAAAAAAAAAACAGTTGCTATAATCAGACATTCTGATAAACTGATTTACTTTGTTTGGAGCAACTTTTTAAATGACGTTTTAAACTCTATGGTGTTTAATATCTTACAATCGAGTCTGACTGACCTACCTGACCATTTAGCTCCCAGTTTCTTTAGAATTCTGCGGTCAAAACTAGTGTGTGCGCATTAGCCATTTTTCCTTGGTTATGAATGCACCATTAGTTTAGAACCAACAGAGAGAACAGAATAGAACAGAGCATTTCCACTATCCTTTTGTTTATAACCAGGCATAATCCAAGACTAAAGGCGGGATGGGTGGAACGTTATAGCTCCTAATAGATATAATGGAATAAAATCTATTAGTCTATTTTCTGACATTTTTGTCCACACTGACAAAAACCACCCAGTTTGGATGTAGAAAAACAAAAACAAACAAAAATCATCCTCTTCTGACATTACAAACTCTTAACTGCTGCTCTGTGGTTCATTTGTTGTTTGCTGTGTCATGTTTACAGCAAGGCTCTAGGCTAATTCTAAGCTAAAGGTGTGCTCTTCCCCAAACTTTCCGTTCCACCTTAAATAATGCAGCAGTTACATTCTGCTGTTGAAATGTACATGATGCAACAGCATCACTATTTATGTGGGAATGGAGAGTCAGAATTATAAGCCAACTTTACCAGTTTGGCTGCCAAAACAAAGGTAATATCACCAGTTGGTTTTGCTCACCAAAATAGGTCACAAATGAACTCCAGATGGCTCTCGAAAGCCTGACATAAAAAATGTCAGGATCAGGCCCGATCCAAAGTCACTGGATTGGATTGGGACATGCCTAACACAAACACACAAGGATCACATCGCTAAAAACTAAGGATCAAGTTTGAAGTGTAAAAGGAGAATCATTTGTTGTTTGCTAACTGCTAAGAGCCTGTAATCTGGCACTGTAGCCAGTGGTGTTCAGTATAAACACCAGCTAGGGCAGCCAGCAGAGAGCTAACTATCTCACAGATAATATCTGCCCAAAAATGTGAGACATGTGATGAGAGGAAAGAATGAGTGAGGTGTCGATTATCAGGGACAGAATGGCTCAGGTATGATACAGGTCACTAGAGCCAGCAGCTCAGCATGCCAGGCCTGAATTCCTCTCTGCACTATGGTCCTGGCCTTTTCATCTCTGGTCTTCACACAGAAGAGTACTGAACATTAGAGAGTTGGTGGCCCATCCTGTGCATTCCAGCAGGGACGCTCCACACATGATCATATGAACCACACACGCTCCTGATTAAACTGGAGGCAGGGAGGGAGCTTGATTGTGAGTGGCAGAGATAAGGTCCCTGCTGTGGCGCCTGTGAAAGTCTGGTTGTATCACTGCTGAAGACTCGTCAGAGTCTTACAGGGAAAAAATTAAAAAAAAATCGGGCCATCTAAAATGCCTGCCTGTGACACATTGCACTCTACAACAGCATTCTTGACCGCACCTTCTGTGAGAGTAGCCATCACCTACAGGAATGTACTGGGCTTGTCTGGAGCCCTGTCAGATTCTTTGTCTTTTTGGCCTATCAGTCTCACATCGGACCGACCGCGACAGAGATAAGCAATCCTACGGCAGCAAGTTCACTGACCACTTCCTGAGAAGTGAGGGTGACATCACTCCATTTGTCTTCACCAGGTGTCTGGCCTATGTTTTTATCTGACACACAGATTTGAAGATTTTCCAATGCAAACACTGTCAAGTCTTTGAATGAGTTAATCAGAAGAGAAAAAGCACAGGCTCGCTAGTCAGTAAGAAAGTTTTGAGTCAAGAACAGGGTTGGTCGTTGGTGGGGTGGTATTTCTCTTAATGCACAATAAGGTCACTTCTAAGAGCTTCTGGTAGTCAGAACAAGCACAGTTAGCCAGCCGGTGTGATAAGGCTGAGTGCCTGCGTCCACCCACAGGGCATTATCAACGTTCTTGCTTCTTCTACTTGAGATAATGTGGAGGGTGCTCGCTCTCTGCTGCTCGTGCTGTTTACAATGCCAGATCAAAGCCTGAGCACGGACAGGCAGCAAAGCTGGCGTTAGCCACTGACAGATTAACTGAGTGAGGCAGCAGCGCAGCCCAATCTGGGCCCACAGAAGGAAGGAAACGAGAATGTTTTACATCGTCTGTTTCAGTTCCACATCATGCCTTCTGGGACTGTGGAAGGTAACACTTTGGCTAGTGCTGGGAGGTGCTGATCACAATATTTTCCAAATATATTTCCCATAATCTCTTTACTCAATTATTCAAAAGGGAAGCATACAGATTATTAGAACAGGAAATAAAAAGTTAAGACTTAACTAAATATTTGTTGTCCATCCAGATCACAAAAACTAAATAATAAACACTGCTGGGGACGCCAACTCTACAGTAGTATAGACTATATAGGCAATATTGCCCAGCGCATAAAGCCCAAGTGTTGCAAAGTGAAAAATCATACAGAATCATATCCATACCTAGCACTTTTGGCTTTTCAGAAACGCTGCCCTATTACTCAAACAGAGCAGAATTTGCAGACAACACCAAAAAGTTTCTCCTATAGACATAACAGCAGACAGAAGCAGGTACATTAAAGTGAAACCATTCTCAGACAGACATAACAGCCGACTTGCCAACACCTTTCACAATTACATGACGCTCACTTATATTGCAGCCAACAGTAAAGCATTTATCAGGCAAAATGGTATAAATATTTGTAAGAGTGCGAAAAAAAAACATTTAAATCGGGGAAATAAATGGCAGGCATGCTTTTAGAGATTGCAGTGAGATGGAATGTGTCACAGAACTTGCAAGAGTCCTGCACGCTGGAGCAGAGGGCAGCTTTGTATGCATATCCAAACATGACACTGTCTGAATAAGTAAGAGTACAGGCCTCTAGGGATAAATATTAGTTCTGCTTAAGCAAATAAAACCTCACAAGTTGCCAACTAAAAGGACATTTTGGTGCAACAGCTGCAGGACTCAACACATGCAGCAGATTTCAGGAAAGCTGAAAACCTAAATCACTGCAGCTAGTCCCCAAACTGAAACGTAATGGATAATAAAAGCACATTTTGCAGGGATGCATCGCTGATTACTGGAATGTAAATAATTAGTTGTCCTGCCTGCACATGTTTTTGTATACGTTATCAATCTACACAATTAATGCTAAAAAGAAATCATAAAAACTCAGGCATGTTTACTTTTGCATGGAAAACTGATACTAGAGCAAAGCACAAAACATCAGACTACAGGAGACTATTGGGTTCCTGTTACATTACTTTTCTGTCCTGGACTGAACTTCACTCCAATGCCATCAGCATATTTACCTCACTACACTGTGCAGCCACCTGCTTGCACCACAGCGGTCAGTATCTGGAGTAAGGCCATGGGCCTCTGGGAGGGATAATGATGACTGCAGGTCTGACACATTCAAATGCTCACAAATAAAAGAGGAAAACACATTTTCAACCTAGTCTGAAACCACTGTCCAATTTGGAAACAATTATTTGTCACTGTCTCTGCATTTCACTCACCCTGGTAAACTGTGTCTCTCAGAGTAGGTAATCTCGGGATTATTTTATTACTTATATTACTAATGAAGTAATCCAGAGATTATACTGATGATTAAACAAGGAATAAAGTTACTCAAGGCATAAAAAACAATATAAAACAAACTAACAAAAAACCTCCAAACAAAACAAAAGTGACCAATATTAAAGCATGACTTGCCTTTCAAAATAATTAACTGGGATAAAACCAAAATGTAAGATTAGGACTTAATTTATATGAATAAAAAAAGTTATAAAATGCTAAAAAGATGGACGTGCCCATCAGGCTCTTTTTCTTACTGTAAACCAGACCAGAATTAAAAATGTACATTACTGTCGTGCAAACGGCCAACTAATCATTGCTGACTTACTGAAAAAGTCAACTGTAATTAATGATATTTACCCCAGTGTTACTTGACACTCGTAAAGATTTTTTGCTTGCTCGTACTTTTTATCTGTGTTATGATGCATCTTGATGAATCACAATGTCTTAGTTGGCGTTTGGATGAATCAAAGGGTTCATGTAATCAAACTAAGTAAATTATTTGGGTAAAAATAACGTAGAGCAATCTTTAAACATGTTTCATGATTCATCTGATTCATCATGACTTTTTAAACATTATAAGGCATGTTCTAAACACCTTATATAACAAGAAAATCTCAGTCTTGCCATTTTGTCCATATTTGTCCATATTGTCCAGCTTTAACGATGGAATTAAGTATGATCTAGAATTAAGAATTAAGTGCAAACTGCTCTCTCTTTCTTTCTCAGCAGTCCACTGACTGTGCAACCGGATAATGTGGTGTAAAGACAAGTGAACAGGCGTTTGAGTACAGAGGGCCAAAGGTCATGTCTTAAATGCTAAACTGTTAGAACTCGTACCATGACTCCAAAGCACAACTGTAAAATCATTGGATTTTAGTAGAATTCAGATAGACAGATCTGTTTGAAGTGTTCACAGCCACTTCCAGTCACTGTGATTGAGAACACATTTCTGATATTAATGACTTGGTTCTTTACAGAATCATCTGCTGAAAGCTTCTTTAAGACACCACAAATGTTTCTTCTATGAGATTGAGTACTTTCTGGTAGCTTTTTTTTTGTAGGCTCTAAAATCTAAACATGTGTGTTTTGAGAGGCGATCATGGTCTGAGGATACCAAATCTTCCTATTCTTATCAGAACCTGTTTGGAAAAGAGCACAGACTGTCATGTACACTTGCACACTTATGGTGTGCAAAAGGCCTCAGAAGTAGTCAGGCTCTACATCATACTTCAGATCAATTAGAAGTCTCTCTAGATAGCAAACGGACTCCTGTCTCACACACGCTGAGCAGAGAAAGAGCTGGAGAGCGATTAGAAGCAGGGCCAAGTTCTGCTCTGTGTAGAGCTCCATGGCGCTCAGAGTCATGTCTCTTGACAGTATTTAGAAAACACAAAGGGATCCACAGAGGATGAAAAGCATGTTCAAACTGCACTTTTCCAGGCATCCATGCACACAGCCACCATAAACAACTGTGGGTGGCCCTCAGAGACTTTAAATGATTAAGCTAATGATTAAAAGAGTTCAGAAAGGCAACATTATTGCAGCCATACAAAGGAAAATAACATGCATGAACATATGCACGTGTGAGGGAGGTAGGGTCATGGGTGTAGCTTTGGGAACTCAAAGTATCCTTAAGGGTTATATTTGCTGTACTGCTATACAGCACACTATGTGATCTAAAAAAAAAAAAGACAATCTCCAGAATTGCCTGCATTCAGTTCCTAATAAAGTAATACGACAGTTGGTGAAGATCATATTGCTGGGAATAGTACTGTTTCCAAAAGCAATTTGCATTCATGTGAGAGGTAATATCAAAGTTGTGTCGTGTGTGTAAAGCACAAATTACACATTTGACCTAAAACTAGAAGGAAAAAGTCTTTCCCTCACAGACTAGGGTTCAATTTCCCAGTTGGGTAAGCACACCATGTTTTACCACCAAGGGTCCCTGGGCAGGACTCTAAATGCTAAATTCACCTGCCTGTGTAACATGATTCAAAACACTCTTACCTTAGCCTCAGTTTCTCCTCTGTGCAAGGTGTACAGGTGATGAACTGCACTCTGGGAGGATGCCCACGGGTGGGTCAGGACTTGAAAGACATGGAAATCATGCCCTAGTGTGTCAGCAGTGACCAGCAACATACCTGTGCAGTGAGAGAGAGGGGGGCGTTTTTATTATTATTAGTAGTAGTAGTAGTATTACTTAATCATTTAGAACAGTGATACTCTGGTCTATACACAACATGAAAAAGTACTTCAGAGAAAATGAACCTACATCGCACCCAGAGGGTAAACATGAACAAGAGATGAGCTTACAGGGCAGTAAATGGCAGTCATGTACTGCATCCACTGCACTGCAATTTGTATTCTACAAAGAACCGCATGCCAAACGCTCCCTTCAGCAACCGGGGCAGGACATTATGCGGATCTGTTTTAAACACAACCACAGGAGAACCCATGTGGAACCTCTGATGACAGAGCCTTTCATTCTTCCACTCTTATTTGAAGTTAGTCAAACTACAGAAAGTATAGACTCTTACTGTAAACAACACACTTAGCAAACCACACCAGAACAAACCCGAATCTAAACTCGATGCCCATTGAAATACAAGTCTGCATACAACATCATTCTAAAAACAGCCCAAGAACTGTCAGAGCTATTTTTCCAAAGACATGAAAGTCAAGTCACTAGAAACACTCTCCTAACACACAAAGGAGCTCAGCTTCTGCCCCTAAATCTCACAATCATAATTTAACACGACAATAATTAGCCATTTTCCAATGCTCAGTCTTTAATGCTGAGGTCCCAGAAGGTTGTAATTAGAGGTCTTTATAGAGTGGTTTAACAACGAAAAAAAAAGGAGGCAAAATGGCAGGACATTAAAAGGCCTTGTATTGACACGTGCAAGAGGGGTGAAATAAATTATCACAGAAATAGCAAGAGTGCTAGATGAGCTCATCTAGCCCACGTTCAGGCACCCTTGTGTTCACACTTCAGAGCTGCAGCTGCTTTAGGTGCGGCTGCGCCACCACATTGGGTGGCGAGCAGAAGAGGGAAGGGGGGGGGGAGGTGGAGGAAGGGTCATGCAGAGATTGCTCACATGAACAAGAAAAACAGAGTCAGACAGTGAATTAAATGGTGGTTAGCTATTTATGCTGTATCAGAAGACTAAACCAAGCTACGGCCCGGCCATAAACTAACCCACGCCCCAAATGAGGTGCCAAGCCACAAGAAGCATTTGCGTCAACTGGGAATACATGGAAAAGATGGCCTTCTAATTATAGAGGCTGGAAACGGAAGCACGGAGTGATTAGGAGTTTAGGCGCTGCGGTATGTTTATCTGGGAGCTTCCTCTCGCTCACCCCGCCGCCCTCCCGCCTGCTCGCGCTCACTCCCTCACTCGCCCTGGCTTTGACAGATGAGGCTTGGCCAGCTCAAACTTGGGACACAAGTTTGCTGATGGTACACTCTGTTCTCCAAAAGCCAGCGGAGACTGGAAACCCAGCACTGGGGCTTTTGCGGCCTTGTTGAAATACAGAGCCTCGCGGAGAGGCGTCAGTTGGTTAGCCCGCGGGAAGCTAAATTAAAAAGTGGACTTTTCGGTGCTGGTAAGCCACTGTAAAATTTCAGGAACCTGAGACGTTTGAGCAACTCTTGACACATCCTATTTATAACACCTCATCCCCTAGGCAAAAAGTGTTATTTACGACTTTTTGGAGAAATGCTGGGCAGGCGGAACGCGCACATGCACGAACACACTCACAGAGCACAGGGGCAAAAACGTGCAAAAAACCCACATAAGTGGGAACTGCTTCTTTGCTGTGTGCGCAAGGGCAAGCTTCTGACCTACTCATAGCCACCATGGCTGTTATGGTGCTATTATATTCCTCCATTTCTTCCATTTTGATTCTGTGTCCTTTTGTTGTTCCCGGTACAGTCAGTCAACATAAAACATCTGCTAAATCCCATTAACACACTGAGGATGTTTTATTTCAAAAGTGTCCGATTCACTCTGCCGGACCACTGTGGATGATGTCAGCAGTCTGGCCGGCACAAACATTTCCCTGTTGGCAGAGTTGAAACAAAAGTATCCATGTTTAATTAACAACACTTGTCTGAAACCTTTGAGAAAAAAAGGAAATCTCAAATTAAACACGTGTGTGGAGAACGCTTAGAGGAACGACGGAGGTCTTCTATAGCAGAGACGCGGACCTCTGAGCGAGTGAAGATAAAGAGAGTAAATAAACAGCATCAATCATCAAGCTTTGTCTGTGAGGCAGGCCACACTGCTGGAACGACACGAGCGAGTACACGGCGCATGTTTGTGTTCGCGTGGGTGTCCGCTGGGCGATATCTCCCTGTGTGCTACACTTATCGAGGTGTTTATGAAAGCCGTGGAACACACACATACACGGAGCGCAATAAAGAGGGCTCCAGCTTTACATCAAAGCCACCCACTCAGGCCTAAAGCAAGCAACACTTTCTCAGCCCAGAGGCCACCCTCACTCCAACCATCAGATAACACTACCGAGGAGTGCAGGGGACCAGCATGGGTCGCCATGCAGTCAATAACCTGTTAATCTTTCACAGACTAAGTGAAAACTTCTAAAAGCTGGGTTGTTTGATCCCGGGCTGGAGGCAGCTTTGATTTTCGTGGTTGTGGTGCGAAGGACAGGGAGGCAGATCAAGACCTGGTGGACTGTGGAGACTGCACAGAGCCAGGCGCATGTAATGCAGTTTCCTTTCCTCTGGGCAGTGGGGATGACTGCAGCGAATTCCAAAGGGGACTGGAAAGGAAGCTCACAGGATTCTGTGGCCTGTTTGTCTATGCACACTGGCACCAAGCATGCGCCCTTCCATCATGGCACAGTACTCCAGTAGGCACTACACAAATAGAGACGTTATCAACACTCCATGATGTCTTAGAGGGGTTAGAGAGAATCAGAGGATTCCTAAAAAACGTGGAATCAAAAATGGTTCTTTGGAGCTTTTGACACAGATGATCTATTAAGAACCATTTAACCAAACCTTTTTTTTTTGTAAATAAGATGAGTGTGCAAAATTTTCTTCATGTTTAAACAACCTTACACATCAGGAGATTGTTGGTTTTATTCCCACCAATCATAAAAGAGCATAATAGTCATTACTATCTTGGCGGGTAGAACGGACCTCTCTCTTCTAACTGACAGCTGAAAGTTTACCACCAAAAGCACTCAAATGTCAAATGTTGCGTTAACAGCAGAGCAGAAATGTGAGGTGGCTGGCTTTATCTGCCTCAGAGGACTCTTCTAATGGCATCATGTGATGGGAGAGACCTCTTTTTCTAGGGAGAAAACACCATAGAGTACAAAAGGTTCTAAATCAAGTGTTTTTACCTAGAACAGTCCAAGCTACAGACTCGCTTTAGGACCCCTCATTTTTTTAAAAGTGCAGGAGGAAGAAAAAGACGTTAATGGATCCCTGATCATCTGATTCCTGCACAGGTGTTTAAAAAAATGCAAAAGGGGAATATTTATGTATCCAACACCTGGACACTTTAATATTAAGAGATAAGGGGCTTATTTTGCTAAAAGTAAAAATGTATTTGTCTTTTTTTGTGCTGAACTGTAATCTTTTTTTTTTTTTTAGCTATGCAGCCTTGGTTAAAAAGACATCCCATGTCTTTCTTCTTTAGATCCAACCATGTTTTAGGATATAGCATCACAACCCAACACTTGTCAGGTGGTAAAAAAAGGAAATTCTCCCGTAGAGGCTTAGTCGGCCTAATACAGCCTTTTGTGTGATTTTTAAAAGCCCAAAAAACAAACTGGTAAAACCTCAATCTCCAGATAACAGAAGGGAACGGATGAAAAGCATAATCCTTTTTCAGCAGACAGACAGTAGATGATAATCTCGTTTCATCTAAATGTTCTCTTTTCTTTCGCAGAGTGTTCTGTTAACTAATTAATCCCCTGAAACATTCGCCACAGCAGATCAGATTTCAGAGTTCTTCGCGGCGCTTCAACACTAATACCATTCAGACGGGACGGAGGTGAGCCTGAGCTGAAGGTTCTTACTGGACAATGGCCGATTCATTTTAGATTGGGAAAGAAGTGTTTGATGGTTCGCCCCAATGTAGAGGATTTGAAAATGGGCAAAGCAAACCCACCCAGCCGAGCCCGAGCCCGGTGCAACCAGCGCTCAGCCACAGAGTGTAGAGGCATAAAGCTGTCAGCACAAACGTGGCCCACACAGCCATTCCATCCCGTATAAACAAGGAAGAAATGGAGAGGATGCGTCGAGAGGGACTGGAATGACTTCATTCGGCTCAAGCATGCGTGTGGGTTCCACTGAGACTTTGAGGGTAAAGCATTTGAGATCTTACTGTGGTTTTACAGCTAAGGGCTGAAGTACTGCCTTCCCAAGACGATGCTTTTACCACCTTTATGGAAACATCATAAAAACAGCAGCTCCAAACACAGTTTTATAGTTTCTTGGACAAACACATGGCTTGCATGAAATTGAATATATTTAACTCTTGGGATCCTGCCGGTTGGATCTTCATATATATGAAGGAATTACACATTTTATATAGATTACAGAGACAAATCTATTCTCTTAAAAATCTGTAACTTATCTGATCTACAAAACCACAGGGGGTTCTGTTGATCATATCTACCACTGTAATACCTGTGAGTACAACTACACAGAATAATAACAAAGGACTTATTTGTTGAAGATTTACAAACAGAAACAAGATGTAAAATAAGCATCAACAACAATCTTTTAGATCTGCCGGACAATTGGATGACAAAAAGGGGCATATTTTGGAATAACGAAAGCCATCCAAGGAATTACATCAGTCAATACTAAATGTGAAAATAAAGTAATATGCACATAGTCTAGTTATCAGTCTACAAAAACAAAGTCACAGGACAACATCTGTGATCCGGGAGGAAAAAGACAAAGCAATTCATTACAGAAAGGGTTTTTTTTTTTAACAGCTCATGTGCTACATTCACTTATCGGGTGGGAAAGGATAAGAGATCAAAAATAACAAAAAAAAAAAAAAAAAAGGTTGGGTTTTTTTGCAGGGGAAAAAATAATGCAGATCATCAGATTTCATAACAACTTTATAAAATAGAACTCATGCTCCACAGCGAATCCCACTAATGCCCAGCTCCCTGCTGGCAATGTGCATAAAAGGGCAACTTCTCAGCCTGGGCCTTTAATCCCTCCTGATTGTCCCACTGTGTTCAGGCACTGCAAAAAATGGAAATCTGATCCTCGGCCACAGTCCTATTAATCCTCACACACCTTACCAAATTAGACAGATTCTGAACTCTGCAAATCGGGCCAAGCCCTGAAAGAGAGGAGGTCAGATGCAGGCCTAATTCCCAGCTCTTACTAAAGACACTGGTTGCTTCATGATACCCTGCCGTCTGTTAGAGTGCAGGGTCAGTCATGCTACGGTACCCTTGAAGTAGAGAGGGTTAAAGACCTTCCTCAAGGCCCCAATAGTAGCAGCTCAGTGCACCCGCATATTAAGCCCAAAACCCTGTGATCCACTCCTACCTCCCAAATTATGTGCTGTACTACTACAAACTACTCTGCACCTACAGTAAAACTAACATGTATGTTCTGTAGTTGTAAGAATGAGGAACTGAAATGTGGGCCCCCCCCCATATTCCCCGGATTCCAGGTAGGATACAGTGGTAATAAGCAAACACACATACTCAGCCACCCTTCCCCTTTAAGAGACAAGAGAGTTATGCTAAACTAATCTACCACGGAAGACCAGATTCCTTGATGCTTATCAGTTGCGTGATTGAGTGGAATTACAGTAGGTCTCAAGGGCTACAAGGCCTGTCCGCACTCAGGCTGCACACACTAGCAGCTCATTACACCTACCTTCAGCCTCACTACAACTCCTTACAAAGCAGCAGTCTATTCACTGAAAGACTCAAGTTTGGCAGTCACATCCCTGAAGTTAGGCTAAGCTGCAGTGAAGAAAAAGGATGTACAGGCTGAGGTGGACGCGGCACTCGACTGCACTGTCGTATCCTTTAATTACACACCTATGAATAGATCTTCCGACACCACAAAGCAACTGCCAGCTACCCAAGCGGCCAACATTTTCTATCCTCGTCCTTCTGTTGTCCGTCCAACGCATACATCTGGGCTTTCCAGTCAGTGTCAAGTCGCTGCATTGTTTTAAGCTGTTTTTTTTTATATATCAAGCCACTCCACAGGGAGCTGTGGTCGGCTCGGCAGCAAAAGCGTCACTTTTTGTAATGCGCTGAGGGCCGACATGGCAACCATGAGGCAGAGAGCTTTTCCTTAAAATCAAACAGGTCCACAGAGAGGTCAGCACTAACAATGTTGAAGGTCCTGCTTTTTGATCAGGTGCACTAATGAAGTCAGGAACCCTAAATGTGGTCCCATTTGTCACTTTCAGTCTAAAGGATTGACTGATTTCTCCCAGCTTTTTCATAATTCCAGAAACGTTACAGTCCTCTCAATGAATGCCTAAGCAAACAAAGTGACAAACAGATATGTCCTGTTATTTCTGACCAAGCTGACAGGTGGAAGGTTAAGCTGTTTGAAGTTTAGAGCACCCTGCCGTTATCTAAACCAAGCCGTCCAAAGCTCTCTCCACATGGGGCAGGAGACGCAAGACAAAGGGGAACGCTGGAGGCTTAGTGCTCACTGGACCTGAGTAGTGGCCTCCCTAAGACAGGCCGACAACCACCGCCTAAATCCAAAAGAGAAGGAGTAAAGTAAAGAAACATCACATCAGCTTTCACTGGAGGAACAATTTCACACAGCTGTGCCTGCTTTCCAAACCAGATTAGATTAGTCACATTACACAGTGCAATTTCCCCAGGAGTGACTTCATCTAAATCACAAAGTGTATGTTTGTATCGCATTGTGTTCCAAAGCAGGCACCTCTCTGGAGCTGACTCGAACATAAAAGGGCTGCATGGTTGATGGTCACTTTGTGATTCACCAGGGAGCTCTGGCTTTATCTCAGTTTCAACTTTGCTCCACACAGGTTAACAGGCCAAAGGCTCCTTGCTGTTCAGAGGCCTAAAGGCTAACCAACAGCGCCCCCAAGAGACCAGCCTCTTGGGTCCAAAGGCAGGTTGGGTTCATTCAAAAAGTTGTTTTTATTAGCCACTGGGCCCTGGTTAACAACAAGCACCTAAAAATAACCTATAATTGTGTACACATAAGGACTTATAATGGAGTTGTCTGTAAAAGAAAGGTCAGAATATTAAAGGCATACATTTAAGGAAGGAAAAAAGGGAATTTGCCCTTTTGCTCTTTCCTTAAAACATGCTTATATAATATAAATATAAATATAAACCATTTCTGTTCTCTGAAGCTTACAACTACATCTGCAAAAATGCTTTGCATATACCCCAGGTTTTAATTTGTCCCCTTTATGCTCTAAAGTGACCTCAGAACAATAATTAGCACAGTAAAATGTATTTGGAATGGGAGCGCTTTGTGGTTTACAGTGTTTTCTATTCTAATAAAGAGTCAGAATGCTACCTTTATAATTAGATGCACTAGGAAAATCTGGTCTGAGATCTGAGAGCACACACACTCAGAACAGAATTCAGATATTACAGACATTATTATAGACTCACTGATTGGTTTCACCAGATTAACAATACAATGGAACTAAGGAGTGAAGCATATCCTACAACACTAGGTTGTGGCAAACTAAATAAATATCTACACATTTTTGCAGTTTGATCACATTCTTTTACATATCAAAAACACATGACAACAGCATTCAGAAGCTTTGATATTACGAGAGAAATAAGAGATTCCTTGGTTTTAAAGGGTCAATCAGTGTTTTCACAGAAAATCACATTTAGCCTTTATCTACTTGTCATACGATATGTTCTTATCTCTTTAAGAGAAAATGAATTAAATATACTCAAATTATCTCCCACCATGAGAATTCATTAGATTAAGGGGTCTGTGGTGTGTATTTAATCAGCAGCCCAAATGAACTGTCCTCTTTTTGTGGAAAAGAAGAAGAGGAAGGCTAAGCTGTGAGAACGCCATTGTATTTGGAAAATGACCCGTTCTCAATGGAGTTTCCCCACAGAGCGTTAATAAGGACAGGTATTTGAAGGATTCCTCTAAGGGCACTGGCTAGCAGCAGCTTTCAGCACCTTCTTATTAGCAGGCCACTCTACCTGTGACAGTCGCCACACAATGAGCTAGCTGTAATGGATTTCCGGAGGGGCAAACACAATGACGTGCAGAACCAAAACGTGTTCTGAGGACTGGATGCAATGCAAGGTCAGGCCAAGGGCGGTCCAATATTACTCTAGCGGTCATATGATGAGTCTCTTGGATGAGTCTGAAATGATGAATGAAACTCCTTATACTATGGGGCCATAATGAAGAGCATGTTGTGACATCGGGGAAATGATGTGTAATGAATTACAGACTTGACCCACACCTTCTAAAGCCAGTGATGACTTCAAATTTCTTCTCATCTTTGACAGGTGAAACTGGATCTGCACAGCGCTGAGGGGCTTCAGCCCTGCTTTACCCAAAAGACACTTGAGAATGAGCTGATCGATGAGTGCTACTGTGTCGAACGCTTTTGTGCATGCAGGAGTGTTACAATGCCCAACCGTAGTGGATCCAGCCTTTGTGGCCGAAAGGCAACAACAGCCTGTTTCAGCACTCAATGCCTGATGTCTGGACACTCTCTTAAGTGGATGATAAAACAATAGAAACATGACATTGCTTAAAGGGTCCATATCCAACATTTTTCTTTTACTTTGTTTTTCCCTGAGGAGCACTTATGATGTTTGCCGTAATTCATTTTTACATATTTATTTTCCAACCTTTCTTTATATTCTTTAGTACGGTGCTTTTAAGACCTCTAAATGTAAATGACCTCTGTTCTGATTGGCTGCCTTTTATTGTGTCTATTCTGTAATCACAAGTAGTCCAAGCGAAAACTCTAATGATTGCAACTTAAATGAGTGGTCTTAACTGCTGTAGACAGAATTAGAGGATACACATGAATCATTTAGGGTGTAAGCTTTAACAATCATTCATTACACACTGCATTAAAAAGCAATTCAGTTCTTAGTTTAATATGGGTCCTTTAAACCATTAGTGAAGAAACGCATGCACACACACACACACACACACACACAATCACACAATCACACAATCACACCTCTAAACTTCAAATTCAGGAAGCGTTTCCCAGGTAGACATAGTGATACTCAATACTCTTCAAATCCTTCCCAAATTCCATTGCATAAGAGGTGGATAAGAACGCTTGGAGCCAAGAGTAAATATGAAAATGTTTGTCTTTGCTAGGTGTGTTTTTTTTCTGTGCTTTGGTGAGATTCAGTGAGGCATTACAAGAGCACACTTACCACTTGGGTTGAATGCCATGCAGGATATGGGTTTATCATGAGCTGGAAAATGAGCGACCACACCTTCTCCATCAGAGTCTTCACTCACAAGTACCTAAAACAGACATACACACCACACACACACACACACACACACACACACACACACAAGGTAAAAGAAAAGACAACGTAGTGTTTGCCTAGTGCATCTCTATGTAATTGCACTGATTAAACCACACCCCCAAATGCTATGCCAATGACCAACCGCATTTTTGATATAGAGTGGGATCACTGCAAAAAAGCTGCGGTTTGGCAACTTAAGAAAACAACATGCGCTCCGAGATGTGACGCATTCAGCTGACCCGACTTGATTTTAACTGCAATTATACTCTCATACTACATGCAAGGACTTGTTACTTTTATGCCTAGATGCAAGATCCTAGATGTTTTAAATACACTGTTCAAACTAAAAAAGAAAAACGTGATAAGTGATAAACAAGCAATAAAACTATTAGTTTAAATAATAGTATAATTTGTATTAAATTATTCATTTTAATAATAATTAGTTTTAACTCAAATAAATACTTAGAATCAAATATTGGTTCACTCAAAGTATTTATTTGAGCATAACAATTATTTTTAAGGTTGAAACCACTTTTTACAGTGTACAGCAGTTCTATAGCTGTGCTTTTATAAACACAATTACAGACACATGTGCATGCACATATCTGCTATGGGCCTGCATACGGGACACGGGGAGAGAAGTAGCAATGTGTTGAAAGAGTTAAAACACACACAGTGGGAGGAAACTCTAAACCGTCTCTATGCTCACAGATATCCAAAAGAGATTAATAGCTCCCAGTTAAAAGAGCAGGACTATGGATCTGTAATTCATCCCTTTATGTGTTGCTACAGGAAACTAACCACAGAGCTGAAGAAAACGGAGAAGCAAAAGCAAGGAGAGAAAAAAGTAGACAGGCCGAAGGAAGCAGAGAGAGTCGGAGACAGGCAGACGAGAGAGAGAGAGAGAGAGAGCGAGAGAGAGAGATAGACAGAGAGAGTGTCTCTCCACAAGGGGCTATTCTCTAGTCAGTGGTCTTCTGTTGAGTTTGCTCATGAAAGCGATTATAACTAAGGCCAGACACGAAGCAGCCAGGGAGAAGAGTGATAAATCTAGAGGGGTGTTGCATTAAGGGGCATGCAGCTTTTAATAGGATCCAGTCCAAACACAAAACAGCCTTGCTCTCAAACCAAGACATTTTATTTCAGACTCGCAAAAAAATGCCTCAGTGACAAAAACCAGACCCCTTATATTAGGGCCAAAAACAGACAATGCTGTTCAGTGCTGGAATCCAACTTTGACAGAAAATTCACGCAAGAGCTCTGTGGAGCCATTTGAAAACAAATAGCCATGGTGGGTGTAGCTGTTTAGTGTAGAGAGTAGAGGAGCTCAAGGAGAAGGAATGAAAGGCAAAACTTCAGCCAGATAACAATGCTTCTAGTCAGTAGGGTTCCTTTCTTTAAACTGCAGTGTAGGCAATTGACCACACCTGTAGGTCAGAGGAAAACTTTGCCTAAAATCTGAATTAGCAGGGAGCACTGGTGAAAACTAAAGGAAAAGCTATATCAATGCTGCTTCTGAAGCCAAGGTTTGGATGACCTGATGGACTGATACAAACATACCGAAAAAGTTCCAGTTTTGTTTCATCGCTCCACAGAACAGAACCCCAAAACTTCTGCAGAGCAATGAAATGAAACACACTTTTTGGGCCTATGGATTAGCGGTATATCTGGAGGAGGAAGAACGAAGCATACACTCTGCCTACAGTGAAGCATGACAGTGCCTCAATGATGCTCTGGGACCGCTTTGCTTCCTCTGGAACTGGAAAGCTTGTAAAGGGCTAGATTTCATTGGACATCCCAATAGGACAATCATACCAAGCATGCCTCAAAATTCACCAAGGCTTGGTTGCAGACACCAGACTTTGAAAAACTTTGAGATTTTGAGATGTCCAGCACAAACTGGAGGAATGGGCTAAGATTTCTTAGGAACACTACCAGAAGCAGGTAGTGAAAAATAAACCTTGCATCTCCATTTTTGCAGCAGTGTTTTTCACATCATGTTCAATTTTTATGATGAATGGGCCAACAGGAATGCTCAAAAATGACTTGGAATAAGGATCTTTTTACAGTAACTTCCACTGACGTTAATCGTTTGGGTTTTGTTTTGCGGGAATACAATGAAAAGCCACATGCCACTGCGTAAGCAGCAACAGAAAAGTACCATCATGCACTGCAGATTGCTCTCATCATAGGACAAAAATAAATGAAAATGAAATTCATTGCAGGCATGTAGACACTACATTCAGCTACTACATCAGAGGCTACTGGCAATGCTTGTGGCAGAGCACTACAATCATTCAAAGGGAGAAGTACCTATACTAAAAGTTCACGTCTCACCAAGGCAAGAAATGAAATTACACTGACAAAGGCAGTGGCTGCTATGTGTAGATAGCCTCTTGATTCTGGCACACATGTTTTGAGTGCCTAAGCATGAAGTGAACTTTTATTACTGGCAATTTCAGTCTTATCATGAAAGAGTACCTTACTGACACGCTGACTGTGCGCTTTATCTGGAATAAGTCAACTGAGATGTTCTTTTGGTAGCAGGTAGATTTAGTAGATTAATGGCTATTATGGATATTAATGAATAAGAATTTAAAAAAAAAAACATTCACTCCACAGTCAAGAACGATCTTGAGTTTTTGTCTGCTGTAAAAAATAATTATGCTGACTACTGGCATTGAGGCTCCATGAAGGTGAACACAGTGGACACGCTGTGCTTGTCCATGCAAAACCAGCCACAGACACATGTACAAAACAAACTACAGTAAGAGTGTAGGAGCAATAGAGCAGGGCTTCTTGTGTGGTGAGGACTGATGAGAAGCCAGTTTCGGATGCAGATTTATGGTGTCAAGTCTTCCCCAACTTTAAGATGAAGAGGTAAAAGTGTTGACTCTGGTGAACGTGAGCCGCGCGTAAGCTGAATAAATCACACCTCAGAACGGGTGGAGCGTGTGAGGTCGTGCCTCTGTGGACACTCTGGTTTAACCTTGAGTTTTTTAACAGCCCACGAAACCAAGTGAACTATTTACACGGGTCAAAATCAACACGTGGCGGGAAAAAAGAAGAACACAGGAGAAATCTGTTCCAACTTAACCTCTGTGTGAGTAAAAGTCCTTGAACGGGAGAACTGCAAACATTTAAACTAGCCTGTAAAGCTGACACTTCATTAAAGAGATCTTGTGTGATAGATGAACACCTGGGAGCACTTTCTTCTTGTCCACAACGGTGGTGCAACAATGTTTTCGCCTGCCTGAGCAGAGGAGCGCAAATACTCCTTCACCTCTGCTGACCTGGCACTAATCTTTCACTACAGCAGCCCTCGTGCCAGTACAATGGCACCAGCCACAGGAAGTGCCTCTGTGACATAAGACTGGCAGGGTCTGCTCCAGCACAAGCACTGAACTTACAGAGTCGGGTCCCTTATAACATAGTGATGACAAATCACTGCCATAAAAGGGTTCTTAATAAAGGATGAGACCTGAATGGGATTAATGCATCATTGATGAGAACTCAGTAGGAAGAAAGGTTGATCAAGGTCACGCAGGTGAAACTTTAGAGTAAACAACTCTGCATATTCAAAGCTGCCATTTACACAAACATATAAACATAATGCAACTAATGAGTCAATAGTGTTTTTTAAAGTATGGAATAGAGTACTTTCTTTTTACTATTGCAAAAAAATAAATGGTCAGTTTGAAACTACACACATCTCGACACCCTTTAGGGATCCATCATCTCACATGGAACCCTTCCCAGTGTTCCAGGGTAAACCATCACTCTGACCCTTCTTTGCTGACGTCACAGTTTTGTTGAAACAGGCTGGTCTTTTACCACCCATCCAGAACCCTATCTATAACAGGCCGTCCAGTTTAGCATAGCATTTTTAGCGCCCTGCTAACTTATCTCTGTGAGCTTTGGTTAAGTGTCACTGTCTGCCTCTAGAGGATCCTGCATTAAGAGGTTCTTGAGACTCCAAGACAAGAGCAGCTTCAAATAACTGTTTACTGGTCAACAGTGTAATTTTTTAGCCATCATTTTAATACTTTTAATTGATTTATAAATAATTTAATAATTTATGACAGAAATTTTCCTTAACAATCCTTTCTTTCACCAGAAATCTTTTCACAGAGGAAGAGCTTTCTTCCTCCTTCTATTAAAGCAATAGAACAGGAATGGAATTGTGTTATCGGTAAAAACAGCACAGATGTGATGAAGCAGAAACAAGGAGAAGGCAAGTGTCACCTTCACAATACCACACTACCTTGCGGGTCTATTGCTTTTTTGCAAATCAAGTAATAAAAATTATTAAATTAAGCAATGAATATAAAATTTAATACATTTTAATGTTAGCATTTTCTTATGCCAAATTGCATAGTCTTCAGTTCCTCCTCTAGCTCCTCACATAGACCAACAAGTTAAGCTCAAGTTTCCCACTCAATTTTATTTTCTTCCTGTCCGCTTGTTTTTTGTGACCGTGCATTTTTATAGCAATAGCAATCAGAGGAGTGATGGTTAAAAAAAATAAATAAATAAAAAAATAAAAAAAGAAGAAATTATGGCTGTTAAGCCGTTATGGCTCTCAATCAATTACGCAATAACACCTGTGACTTGCTTATTAAATGTCAAACCTGTTTTAGTAGGTTTCCCTTACATTAAGAAGCCAATTGGCAAACTAATTAACTAACAAACCTGTCTGAGATTGATACCAGTTATCTAAAGATATATGATATATCAAACTGAAACTCTACACAACAACTAAATGGTTTTATTTATACTGAAAGCCTACTGATATGTCTCCTGCATAATAATTTGGAAAACAAATAATGGCACATGACAGGGTTTGGTCAGTCAGTAAAGTTTGCAAATTAAAATCTACGTTGAAGAAATAACTTTGGAAATGTGTGGAAATGTAGCAATCAAGCCACAGTAATAATATTAATAGAGTGTGATGGCAGCAGTTAAGAATGCACACCTCTTTTATTAGTGCAGATATTTAATTTTGAACTGTTTGAGAACGTTACCATGAAGTTTCTGACTAGCCGGAGTCCAATTACATTTGTCGCTCAAAATGGCCAAGAACCACGAACATGAAGGGGTCTTTTTTTGACTGACATGCAAAACCTACAACCACAGGCTCTTGTTTTGCTGTGTAGGGACAGACCAGTCACACCGGTGTAAAAACAGAAACACACCAGCGTGAAACAAAGCGGTAAACAAAGGCTCAATTTTTTAGATGGTTTATTTATGCAAAAAAGTGTGTTTATTAAACATTTATAACCAATTTGACTTTACTGTGTCATTCTTGTATAGCCCACAGTCTAAGTGCTTTTTGCGCAACATTAACATCAATAGCCTTTGACCGGAATTTTACTAGTCTGTCCAGCAAACTGAATCATTTCCAGACACCGTGGCTGGCACCAAAGAATTTGCTAGCGGAAACTCTGATTCATACTACCAGTCCTGTAGGAATGTAATGTGAGCTAAGGCATGTGTGTATTTTTACCTGTCCTTCTCCAACAGTGTGTGTGTCTATGATGGTGACCACGCCGGGCTGGTGAGGACTGCGGCGTGTGGTGCTGTGGGCAGTACTCTCCTCATCAGGCACTCCTGAGGGTAGTGTGCCTGCAAGGTGGGTCACTACTTTCCCCACCATAGTTAGTCCAGTCTTCAGTGTCTAAGGGAAAGAAATCAACATATAGACAAAGACCATTTTTCAGTCATTAACGTTACGGAACAAAAATGAATCAAAAAGTAAAAGTAAACAAACATATTTCCCAACCAAAAGTCAAATATTACTGGTCTGCTGGTTCATGTCTTTAGCTTTTGGTTTGGCTTTAGCTTTTGTCACCAAGTGCACACAACTTCCATGCAACACTCACTTTTTCTCCTCCCACCAATGTATAGAACTTTCAACTTCATCAGCTAATTTTATTTATAAAATATTTAAATATTAGATTTTTTGGTTTTAGAACTTCACATCATTTTCATTTATTTCCCCAGTATGTTTTCTGTTATCTGTTGTGGGGTATTTTTATTTTATTGCCATAATCCCATGCACACGCTTCGCACAGACACAAGATGTGTGAAAAATAAAATTTTAATAACCTGTAAAATTCAAAACAAATAAAACCTGAATTTAGAAATTATCCATTTGAATGGTAGGGTATCCTTTGCAGCCACTTCAGCTCAGTAAGCCAATTATAACATAATGATAATAGACATATAGGGTAGTGATGCACTGCTGGTTGAGTGTGTGCTGTGTGGGAGCTTTAAAAGAGACATTAAGAAGTGCTGGTACAGCAAGAATCTGGAATAGGACTCAGTCTGGGACCTGCCACCACATACACCCCCCTACTCCCAACCTTGATCAATGGGGACTGTTTGGATTAGCACTAAAAACTCCAACTGCAGTGATTAGAAAACACATTAGTGTTGATCAATTAGGAGGCAAACGCTTCTCTTAATAATTGATGGGCCAGGGCAATTTACACACAGTCTGTTAGTGGGCTTGTCAGAGCGCTCTCCAAAGGGCCCAACAAACACAGGCGCCACAAGGTATTGACGCTGCCGCCCGGCTTGAATGCTTGATTAAGCTCTTCAGGGCCCCAGACGGCACACGAACCCACACACACACACACACACGCTCACAGAGAAAGCAGCTCACTACATCAAGTGAGAAACTAGCAAGAGACCCCACTTAAGCTGTGCTATCCATTTACCACAAGCTGACGACTGCTCAGCTTTACTCAGAGAACAAACAGTGGAACCACTAAGGGACCTGGAGTCACCTCATGCACTATCTTGCGGCTGACGCGACAGCATCTCTCTTGGAGTCGCATCCTGCTCATTTACACAATCCGTGCCCTGTCAGAATTCAATTTTCCAAAAGGCCTCTACCCCCTCCCCTCCCAGTTCAGGCGCTCACCCCCCCCTCCACCCCCTCCTGGCACTGTGATTGAGTTACAAGGCTGATGGGAGATGGCCCCTTGGCCCCCGGACAGCCGCACTCAGAGCCACTCAGCACAGGGACGGCGTGTCAGAGCAGAGGAGATGGTTATAAATCACGGCTCCATCTGCAGACGGCCCGTCTACGTATCGGGGCTTTTTTAACCATGTTTTCCTCTTTGCTAACCTTTAGGGCACTCCTTTTGATGTATGCCGCCATTAGGGCTAATGGCGCTTCTCTCACGTAAGCCGTTAGAGCTCATTAGGGAGCGAACGGGCCGGCGGGGGAATACAGATGTGGGCTTAATAAATCAATTAAGCTGCCAGGGGAGAGGAGCCTGAAACCATATGAGAAGTAAAGTACTAGAGCAGTGTCATTGCAAGATTACGTAGTAGATGGTGCGAGGCAGAAGTTGAACTGACTTTAAGCAAATACTATTCCAGCGATATGTCAGGGATTGTGAGCACATGGTGTTAGAAGTTTATGCTTTGTTTGTTTTGTTTGAGTTGACTATTTAGGTGAATTAAATAGTGTGTGAGTATTCAAGAAACACAATGACAACATTGTAAATTGAATTAGCCTGACAACTTAATGTAGAGGGTTTTCGATTCCCCAGCCGGTAAAGCACACCACAGCACACAGACATAAGTCCTTAACCAAGACTCCTTGCACCGTGGAGCATAATTCAAATGTAAGTCAGTCATATGCAAAATGTAAAACTTGTGGCTTTTACATACTAAGATTAATTCCACTGAATAAAAATATCTTCAGATTTTTTATTATCTGTGATAATCTCTAAACACAGGTATTCTAGGCTAAATGAACAGTTCCTGCTTTAAACTTGTTAACTGATATCTGTCCAGCACCTAAAATGTCCATAAATTGGGGTAACCTTTGCTGGATTCTGGAGCCTGATGGTAGCTCCTCTGGCATTCCTCATTATACAATTATAATTATTATAATTCCTTGCATTTAATCAGAAGTTCATAGAACAAAGAGGGACAAGACATGTGGCATTAAAATATAAACAACTGTGTTTTTACATGTATTTCCATATCATGAGCACTAAATTATTACTTTTTGCAATCATTGTGTGTGTGTGTGTGTGTGTGTGTGTGTGTGTGTGTGTGTGTGTGTGTGTGTGTGTGTGTGTGTGTGTTTAAGGGGATCTGAAGGACATAAAAACAAAGACATATCAGAACAACACTTCTGGGGACCATAGTATTTTTATCTGATTACAGATGCAAAAGTAGATTTTTAGTGTTTGTGTTAGCATGTGTTTTGCAGAGGTACATCTCTAACCAGAGACTTCTCTCCAATTTAGTAATTCCCTTTGGTGAATGCCAGAGCATGTCAGTAGCAGTTACTCCTCAGTAACTGATCTCCTCAGATACAATTATAATTTGACCAGGAAAACGTTTGAAAAAGAGTAAATGCTACTGTTCAGTTATATCATGATCTGGTCAGGTAAAATACATGGCTAAATACAGACTGCATTTATTTTCTTTACACTTTGTTGTATTAAAATTAGACATGACAGAACTGAACTTGCTGCTTTTAATGTGAGTGCTTGTTAGCTAGTGTTCAAAGTATGCAAATAGCTAGTGTAGTGAAAGCCTTACTGTGTAATGTACATTATCAGGTCTGATTTAGTTGGGTTTACTAGGGCTATCAAAAGTAACGCATTATTGGTGGACATTAAACAGATAAATTGCTAATGGCTTTTATTTTTAAACAACAATATTTTTACTGTATTTTTCGCAACGCTGCCATTACGTTCTAATTAATTATTTTGTCATTTGTCATAAAAAAGAAAATGCACTTATTTTGGGTCAAATTCACAATTACCCACAAAAAATGAATGTGACTAATATTATTTTAATGGTTTGACAGTTACATTTGACAGTTTTTCAGATTGCAAGTGGAGTAAAAAGTAATTTTTTATTCAAACTCAACTCTAAAGTTCAAACTCAAAGTAAGTAGTTTTTCACTTTAAGTAAATTATCGCTGTAGCAGCAGAACCGGTACTTCTCATTTCCACTCTTTCCAAGTGTTTTGCATTAAGCTGCTGTAGTTAGGAAAGTGTACTCACTTTGGCAGCACTGATGACAGTGGCAGTATAGGACTGGGCATTATCTCCACATGCCCCACCACGGGACTGATGACACCGGATCAGCTGTTCATAAGCACGCAACACACACAGCACACACACAGGGACACAGACAGAGCAGAGTTTCATTATCATCCAGAACCTTTCAACTCCCCCCGCTCATTAGCCCACTGAGGTCTGCCATAGTCCGCGCCATGGCGTCTGCATGCAGAAGGAGTGAGGGATAAGGGGTGGAGGGGATGAGCCATTAGGACATCTCAGCCCCTAAGCCCTTCTGCATCTTACCTCCTCCAGGGTCTCTGTCCCATTCAACACTTGAGGAATATAAACTCGCTATTGGCCAGAAACTCATTACCTTGTGCCAGACACACTGTCCCATCTGTTCATTACTGAGAAACGTCTGACCTCAATCATAAAACAGCAGCAAACAACGCTCCATTAAATGAACTGATGAATTGCAGTGAATCAAGGGCCTACTTTAAAAATACTGCACTACATTAAATGGTACCCATGTCCATGCGAATGAAGCGCTTTTGCTTTATAATCAGTATTTTAGTGGACTCTTTTGCCAATGATTTGAGCATTTTAAAGATGCACACAATTCACTGAAAATTAAAAAACTTAAAAAAAGGGCACAAACACAAGCGCCTTTGAAAGAAGCTCAGGCGAATGCTCCGTTTATGTTTCTTACCTTGTTCTCTGCATAGGCCAACCAACGACCACCGAGAGCTATTGGGTTAAAGTTGGGACCAGGACAAGGGTAGCAGCCTGCCATACAAAACATAGGTCATGAGTATTAACTTAAATAGCACAAACAGTCAAAACATTGTAAAGCAAATGCTTGACGCTGTTAGAGCATGATATGTCAGCCCTGCCAGAGTGATCTTTAAAAGCTGTAAAAGAAGAGATAATACTGACAGGAATAATACTTTTGTCTAAAAGGCAATTTTCCCTTCAATGACTGACATTTAAAGGCAGAATACTAACAAGTATTAATTTAATCTGCAGAAAATGAAAAGAACCTAACAGCTGGAAATGTGCAGAATATAATTTTTAATACAAACATATCCTATTCTAATAGAAACAATTACATAATGATGTAATTATATTGATGAGGGGGCAAAAATGTTGAACTATGGAGGTATTTCTGCCCTGGCATTGGTTCACTGAACATACTAAAAGAGGAAAATAATTAGAATACAATTATTTATAAACAATATTTTACAATGTGCAAGTTAAAGCACATGCAGCACTACCACTCACAGCCTGTCTGGAATGTATTGTTCTGTATAGTTTTATTGGGTATGACTGAATGCAGCACAACAGACACGCTCTTACTGTCCTGAGGATACTTGCAGAGTCCAATTTGTGTAATATTTGGAGTGGGGGCTGTGGCATTTAGTGAATGTAGGATGGCTCCTGAACTTATTAACTGGCAGACAGATTGACCCTTGAGAGCCATATAGGAAAAACTGGCGTCATTAGGCATTACGCAGCCAAGCCCCCCCCCAAAAAAAACAGAAAAAAAATCTTCAGACAATTATTACAAAAATACAAATGCACAAAGCATCGACTATTACATTATATTAATTACATTGTATCTATAAGCATAACAAATAGAAAAAAATATATGTAATAGCTGTGAAACATGAATGCAAAACTGACAGGCAACATCCTTTCTTTTCACCTTCTCTCAAACATATATGCATTTATCTATGAGATATAAGCACAAACACACACCATCACTCAGAGCAGGGTCATGCGAGTGCATATCGCACAGCTAGAAGTGTGCTGACAGTAATTTAGTGCTCAGAGCTCAGATAAAATGTGTGCAGACAGTAATTTAGTGTGCAGAACTGGGATCTGAAGCTGGGGTGAACAGGACTTGAGGTAAGCCACAAGCACAGCAATGTAAAGTCTTTTGTGCCTCTCCAAGGCGGAGGGGAGCCAATGTAGTGAGATAACATGTGTTTAACACATCCTGTGAGCAGGGACCACAGTATTTTCACCATTGTTCTCAGACCTCACATCAATCTCCAGTGAAAGTGGGGCCCTGGTTAAACCAAACAACATGCAGCCAGGCAGACGAGTGAGGAAACAAACAACTGTACACATCATAGGTGTTATTTGTTTTATTATTATTAGTTATCATAATGGTGGGATAATCAACACCATGATCACCACAACCTTTTTAAATACAAAGTGGGGTGCAGTAAATTAGGCCTGGCTAATAAGACAAACAAGCACAGGCTAATTTAGTTTTAAACAGCTTGTTAAAGAATATTAAATATTATGTACATGTATTATTTTATTCTCTTTAACATACTTTAAAAGTAAGTAGTGGATAGTTTTTGGGTATTCATTTCATTCCAAGCATGTTTTGCACTGCTTAAGCATTCTAATGTTTCAGATTATTTGGAAAGAAAATATAATCAAATCTCTGTAATAATTAAAAAAAAACTTTTTTACTGACCCACTGCTCGCTGTTGCAGTCTGACATGTCTCCAGCAGATGGCAAATTTTAGCAAGTTTTTTTTTTATCTGACTTACAGAGAACTCACACCAGGAGAACATCACAAAGGCAGTTTTAAGTCTTGTTGAAAACAAAAAGTTAAATAGCTTATCAAAAGACGCAGAGTGATATAATACCGTTTCTTGTGGTGGTGCCGTGGAGAGGGGGGGTAGATTAAAAAATTCAGAGAATATATACCGACAGACTATATGGACAAATGCTTTGGCGCACACCTCTAAATCGCAAAATATAGGTGTTTCCTTCAGTCCTATTGCCACAGGTGTATGAAATCTAGCACCTAGCCATACATTCTGCCTGTGAAAGAATAGGTGGTTTTAAAGAGCTCACTGAATTTGAGCGTGGTACTGTAATAGGATGGCACTGTAGCAACAAGTCAGTTTGTGAAATTGTCCCCTCTTAAATCAACAGTGAGTGGTTTAGAAACAGCAACTGGTGTAAAGCACACTGCCACTGGATTCTGGAGCAGTGGATATGTGCTCTGTGGAGTGATTAATCATGTGAATCATTTGGCAGTCTGATGGACGAGTCTGGGTTTGGCAAATGCCAAGAGTACCTGTAAGAGAATGGTACCTGTCTGACTGTATTATGCCCACTATAAAGTTTGGTGGAGGAGGAATAATGCAATGGGGTTGTTTTTCTAGGTGTTGGCCAAGGCCCCTTAGTTTGAAAAAGTAAGACTTTCTGGATGAACAGGCAAAATCTCCCACAGAAGAGGGGAAGCTGTTAGAGCTGCGGGGGGCAACTCCATATTAATACCTAAAGCTCCAGTAGTTTAATGTGTAGGTGTCCCAATACTTTTATCTATGTACTGTAGTTTTCACTGTTCTGTTTAAAGGCTTATAACATTTCTAAAACAGATCAAGGGTATCAAGGGTAAACACTAGCAACTTCTCCTGAATACAAAATGTACTATGGTGCAAAAAGCACGTTATGTGTTGCTATTAGAGTTTACTGTTCACACATATTACATAATTCATCTACTCAGAACTGAAAGCTCTGCATAACTCGAATCACTGTCTTGTTTAATTGCACAATACATAGCATGGTAAAACAGTCCATGGACAGATGTTGCAACAGGACCCGGGAGGACACTTGCTTCGTTTTACTGTACACATCTATACGCCTGATATTAAAAAGTTTCTGTGCATCGTCACATTCCTAGCAGACACGGTGCAGAGCTAGACAGACATGTTTGTGTCATTTCAGACATAGAAAGAGCTGACATTGTGATATGTTCTTATTTAGCATCAAGTCTTCTCATAATCACTTTCAAAAACAAACATGTCTGGTCCAGGACCTTTTTTATGATGAAGAAGCTTTAGAAAAGAGATTAATGATGTAAGGGGTTATTGACCACACTCATTTCCTGTGGCGCAGACATGGACAGGGAAGGCAGACAGACAATGAGAGCCATTAAAACTACACTAATGGCAATTTACAACAGACGATTGCTTAAGTGGGAGCGAAGGCCTGTTTTCGGATGGTGACATGGGCCGTTTGTACTTCAGAGGACACAATGGCCTCACTGTAGCCTATGCTAAAATGAGGCCGGAGAGTGAGAGGTGACAGAAGAGCACAGATGCTTACTGTGTGAGAATATACGGAGCAAAGTCTTACAGCGGCACTCTGGCCAGAGGAGGAGAGGAAGTGGACCTTTTTTTTTTTACGCGAGAATCAAGCTGAGTGACATCGTACATTTGTTTATTATTGTTTGGGCTATGTGATGGCAGCGTGACACGGTCTTGGGCAGCGCAGAACTCTAAAGCGTTGTAAAACAAAAGCTGTTCTCATAAACAAACAGGCCTGTCGGGTATGGAGAGACCAGGATGGATCTTTGATATTATATCGCTGTGTGGAGTGACAAAAAGAAAACGTCTGCACCACTGTGACTGCACGCACTGGGGATAGGTTGAGTAGTTTCACATGAGACAATCTCAGCCTGATGGTTTTAATGAAGTCAATGTGTGTGAGGGATTAATCAAAACTCTGGTTTCTGCTTCGTGCAGCTACAGATGAAAACAATCGTTTAGCTTAAGGTGGGAAAATGATCTCAAAAACCTAAAGTACTTACTTGTGACAAAGAATTTTTTCATGAATGTGCAGCTATCGAAGGCAGCTATCTTCTCCTGAAGACTGACGACAAGAATCCTATTGCCATCAAAGAAAAGACAAGAATAATTTGATTACATAACAGGATCTGTTTAGAGTGAACAATTATGAATATTAAGAAGGTTTGAGAACATGTACCTTTTGTTGCAGTGTAGGTCATAAATGGGCGTCTTAAACTGAATCGACTTGACCATCTCTCCAGTCCTAAGAGAATACAAGTCCACACAGCAATATGGAGGACTTGTCCTGCAAGAAACAAAAATACAAGGCTATGGTTATAAATAAAACTTAAATATGCGTATGTGTAAGGCACATGAAGCACAGGGCCAAATGGTACAAATCATGCCAATACTTGATCAATCTTGAATCATGCCAATACAATATCAACGCCAGTTTCCGTCAGATTTCATCCCAAAATATAACATTACATGCTTTGTCAAGTAACACATTAGTAGAAGAAGGAAGGAAAATGAAGCTGGTGGCTCTTGGCAGAGAGCAAGTTCAACATTAATCCTAATCAAGCATTCACCCACTCTGCTGCCTTAGCCTGGCCTGCCATGTCAGCCAGTCATCTCAGAGGGATGTTTTTGGTATGGCACGTTGTCCGCTTTGGATCCCCCTAACCCGCTGCTTTCTGCAGGCTATTACTCACAAAGATTCTGCTGTATGTACTACATCAACACCGCCAAAGCTTAGATCAGACACGCTGAAGAAAGGTCACAATGGAACATGGAGCAGACCTCATGGCACAAGAATGAGGGTGCCGCTTAGCTGATCTGATTGAGTAGTCTCTGTAAATGAGAAAGATCAATGACTGGTGATTCACTGACAAAATAAGTGGTCCTGAATGCAACCGCTAATGATTTTGCTGCGCCTGTCACTTAATTGAACCGTATTTCTGCCTCCTAACGAAGAGTGATTTGATGCATGCATCATAGATTTAGCATTGATATACGAGTTGGCAATTACATATGCAGTCTGAGTGGTGTTTCAGTGCTGGCCCAGTTCCTAAGAAAACACAGCAATAGTGAAAACGCCGTTAAGAACTCAGTGTGGTA
The DNA here is from genome assembly GCF_030463535.1 of Salminus brasiliensis. Lineage (NCBI taxonomy): Eukaryota > Metazoa > Chordata > Actinopteri > Characiformes > Bryconidae > Salminus > Salminus brasiliensis. The sequence continues at coordinate 15,603,636 of NC_132888.1, read as the reverse complement.
AGTCCTGATGACCGATGTTCTCCCGATGTCAAAAAGGTTATAATATACTCCTCCATTACTAAATCTCTGCAAGCCTCCCCTTAGTTTTCATGCTGGAAAAGATCTGTATCTTTCATTCATAAATTGGACAGATGCGAACAGTAGATGATGCGGGTGCGGGTGAAGAACTGTAGAAAATTACCCTTTTTTTCAAAATATGCACATATCAGTGCATCGTAAAGCAGCCAAGACATATTTAAACAGCCACAAACAGCCAGAAGCATAGAAGCACTTCCAAAAAAAAAAATAATACAAAAAAGGCACTCTTCACCACACTGATGGTGATGGCTCTTGATTCTCAGTGATAGAAAAAGAAGCCTATTTCTAACTATGTCATGATGTCCACCAACAGCAAATGATCTCAGAGTGGAAGAGTGATGATGTTTTTACTAAAAATACATGTGTTTTACCCACTTGTCCGCACTATGGGACTGGAGGGTGAATGATGTTACAGATTGTTGCATGTACTGGCTATCAGACTCTAACACAGCAATGACCACAGAGCAGCACGACTGACTGAAATGCTGACGTAACATCTCAGGCTTTGGCAAATTTCTTAGCCTATGCAGTGTAGTCAATACACAGTTTGGAAAAATTGGGATAGGCCAGGAGTTCCATTCTGAACTCAACATACTACTCAACATGCTTTTAGCATTTTAGTACAGGCCCAGGAGGACACTTTGGCAGGAGGGTTAGCCAGGTCTGGAGTACAGCATGAGTGTAAACGGTAGTCTCTTTACTGGGCCAAATGTTTTTTCGTGTTTTTGGGGAGGGGGTTTTTGTATGGTATTTGTATGTATTCCATACCATTGTGGTTCTGCATACAATAATGTGCAAATGTCTGACACCACCCCTTTACAAATTTAATTTAGAGTCAAAACTGCCTTCGTTTTTTGGGGGTTTGTTTTCTCTTCAAGAGACTCACTCACAGTTAGAGGGAGATTTTTCCCACATCACACAATGCTCAGTCTTTCAGCATTTCTGGGCTTCACATCATCCAAAAAATCCTAAACACATTCAATGGTGTTGAGGTCTGGTCTCTGGGGTGGTCGGTCCACTGTTCTGAGAATACCTGGAAATGATTGTATTTGTAAATGCTTTCTGTTTTAGTCCGTTTGCTCTTCTGAGAAAGAGTGTTTTGATCAGCTCCACATCCTTTCAGACCCACAGCGTTGAGTATTCTTCTCACAGAGGAAGGACGGACAGAAACACCTGCGGATTTCTGCCGATCTGAACGGAGACTATACCTTGATTTGCAGCTGTCTCTCAAAGACATAGTGCTGTTTATTTGAAGGGGGCAGTTTTGGTGGTCTACCAGATGTTACATGGTTGTTAGGAGTGCATTTTTTTCCAGTTATTGTCCTGTGACTATCCTTGTCCTTATGCAAAACAAATATTGTGTTTCAACTTTTACAAGGTACTGTACTCGTGAGAGAGAGAGAGAGAGAGAGAATAAGAAGGAAAAGAAAGAGGAAAAAGGTGGCTGCATGTGTGTACACATTTCAGCGCAGCAACATCTTTATAGACCGTTAAACATATGACAGCATCTGGAGTTAACCAGCTCGATTGCGTTCCTGCTTTTCTGCTCTTTCAATGGCTTGATCTCTAGGCGGGAGAGGAGACAGCGAGCCATTATTATCACTGCAGAAAACACTCTAGATTCAGATAGTAAGATTAATAGAGGCATTTAACTTCTCAAACTTGTCTTATAGCCACTATTCATTGATTTCAGCATTATCTGGGTCAGATCAATCCAATTTAAAGCTTTTCAGAGCCAATTTGACACAAATGATATGCTCCCAGATTGATTAATGGGACAGTGATAGCCATGAAAAAAAAAAATTATATTGGTCACTTCAATTACCTTTTTGGATGATAACTAATGGCCTGGTTCTAATGGAGGCAATGCACTGTCATCCATAATAGAATTTCCTCTCACTGAAAATCTAGAGCTCAATTTGAGAGTGACCGTAAATTTCAATTACCTTTATAAAATCATATCAGAGTTTCACTACTGCACACATGTAGGTGATATTGAGAACCAATATATTGCCCTTGTCTGTGATTTTTCGTGATCTCATTTGATCAATGTCAAAACGATGTTTTCTTCAACCAAGGACAAGTTTATAGATACATTCCATTAGTTTGAGACAAGGCTAATCACAAAATAAATGAATAAAAAAAATATCAAACCCATATTGTTCAGTTCTCTCCCAGGCATTCATTGGATCTGCAGCTTTTACTTTTCCTTTTCTTTCCCCTACAACCAGAAATGTTTTACTTTTAAAAGCAAATTCTGAGCGCAAGCGTGTGGAACATGGGTCATGGGATTTATGGTGACCTACAACGCATAGGTCACCGATACATTCAGCATTCTCCACTGAGGGCAGTACAATTTCATAACACTTTCTAATATGGATTTCACAATCCAAAATCACTTACTTAATAACAGGGTACAATCCTCGAAAATGACCTAAGAGCACACCTGGAGAATCCATCTCCCACCTCAGATTAGTATGGTCATAAAAAAGCGCTTTCCTCAGTTTTTCAACCCAGCAACTGAACCAGATGGGAAGACATTGCTCAACTGAACATAAATGCTATTTACAACTAGGATTTTGCCATATTTTTAGTAATACGCTGGTTTACAACATTTATTACGACATGCTGCCCGTTTCATCACATCATTTCCATGAACTCTTTGACATCTGTTATTTTAACTTACACAACTCTTTGCGGTCACCAATCTCCAACTGACCCCGTTTCAGAGTGAGAGTTTAATCTAGTTTTATTAACCTGTGTGAAACAGTCAGGATGAAAAACACTTCTTAGGTCCACACTGTCCACAAAACGTAGAGGAAGTCTGGAAATGAGTTTCGGCAAATAAACTCATTTACAAGGGTACGTCATCACATTCAGGCTATATTATGAGCTCTCTCAAAAAAAAAAACATGGTCTGGAAATGCAAAATGAACAGTGCCATATTTCAGACAACCGGCATGTCATGCTGTATTAATTCTTCTATACTATACTAAAATGAACCTTTTTCCTCTACAAAAAAATGTAAACGTAAAATCATTGCAAATCTAGTTAAAATTTGCCCATTTCAAGACCAGACTTCTGGTGGCTTCCAAAAGTGTGTTTTGTTAGCTGATGTAACAGTTCTGGCAGTTAGGAGTTCTCCTCCAAGTGCATTCAGCTGGTCAATGACGTTACATTATCAGCAGAAAAGATACAACTGGTGGGATTTGTGTGACTCAAAGAAAGCATTTGCTAGCCTTCACCCTCTCGTGATAGGGGAGTATAAACTTTTTTATTTTAATGCATAATTACTATTAGTTAATGTGCTAAACTTCAGTTGTTGAAAAGAAGGTGCCACATACAGCAAGTAGATGCATACAAAGGTTTAGCATATAGACAGAAACTGTGCAGAAGTCTGCATTTCTATAAAAAAATATTTTCACCTTTACAAAATCAAACATTTTCAGTCTATGGATTTACATTCATTTTATAAACTGATTGTTCTCTGTAAAAAGGTGAGAAACACAGAGATAAAGGCAATAAACTGATTCTCACTCAAAGTCCCTTGGGTTTACCTCACATTGATTCATAAGAGCTATTCCCAAGTAAAGCAAAGTAAAAACACAGATGAAAACAATTACTCTATTTTTGTAAGCAACAAGTGAGGTGGGTGGCAACAGACATTTTCTAAAAAGAAAAAAATGCTGTCAAAATTTTCAGTGCACTCTCACTCCCCCTGCCTCTCCCGAGCAGAGCTTCAACACACAACAAACGCTGGCCACATCACAGGCTTCATGGGGCCTGAGGGGGCCCTTTGATTCCGGCACGCCGCGGGCATTAGCGGGAAAGTAATTAGGGTAAAAAGTTCAACCGCAGCTCCATGTCTGCCAGAAATACATTTCCTCTCCTTTCACTGAGCTCTGCCATGGATTCGCATGCATATTGGAAACACATTGAATGAGTATCCTGTTGCTGAGGCACTATGTATTTCATGGGGGTGTTTACAGCATCTAATTACTCAAGGTGTGTTAAGTTCCCTCACCTTTCTTTTGCATTCGTAGGCTCACAGCAAAGATATGAGCACATTCATTTACAGTCAAAGTTTGATGACCTGCTCTCAACAAGGGGGCAGTGCACAGTAATGATCCTTTACCTCAGAAGGTCAGATAAAGAAGTCACATAAAAGGAAACTACATTGAACAAAATGTAGTACAACAAAGATAATCCTGATTGAACACCTCCACATATCAAGTGAAAAGCTAAGGATAATAGCGAGAGAATCTCTACAAACACTGAGAGTTAAAAATGGCAATACCAGCATTAATAGTGTTGTTCTGAGCACTGATAGCATGACGTTACTTGTCCATGTAATCTTCTCAGCAATTAATCGGAAAGATAAGGAAAGGCACGGTAATGGAAAACGCTTTTAAACAAGTGCTCTCAAAAAAAAAGGGCACACTTCAAAGGCTTGCACTTTCCCGTCCGTACAGACATGAGAGTTATGTGGCTATCCAGTCAGCATGAAACAGCACACAATGATGATCTGACTAGTTCTGCGCATCTGGTCTGAACTTTCCAAATAACGCCTACTCTGGAGGAACCCTCATGTGAAGGAACTTGTGCTTATCTCCACAGCCTGATTCTCAAAGAAAGAGTTTGGTGGGACGTTTTTAGTGAGCTTTATCTCCAATCGCCTTAAAATGCTCCACTGCTTTCAAACAGAATCATTATCTCCTTTTCCCATTATCCAAACAGCCTGTTTATATATACATATATATAAAATCGTTGAGTTAATGAATTTCCATAATGCTAGAACCTGAAAATGTTTTAAACACAGGAGATTCTGACCAGGTGTATTACATAGATTACATAGTCAGCAGGATTAACACCAGATTAAGGTAATGACCAAAAACTAATCAAGTGATTTACACGTACACTGATCAGCCATAACATTAAAAACACTGCCAGGTGAAGTGAAGAACACTAACTTCAACAGTTTAACTCAAATTGATTAACCTGCAAAATATGATGGCTAGATGTACCTACTGAAAGTGCTTCAAAGGATGACAACCGGTGAACTGGAGACAGGGTCATAAATGCCCAAGGCTCAATGATGCACATGAGGAGCAAAAGCTAGTCTGTTTTGGTCTGAAAAGGCTGGCTATGTTTTGTGAAGCCCATGTCCTGGCAGGTCACTGACAGGACTGTTTGGCAGCATTAGGGGGACCTACACAATATTAGGCAGGTAGTTTTAATGTTATGGCTGATCAGTGTGTGACCAATTTCCTTTGATTTTGAGGTACTTTACCACAATGTGTCAGAAACTGTTACCAATTTAGTAACAGTTTCTTACACATTGTAAGAAACAGTATGGACTACAAGGGATCTCTCAGGTTAGGGCTGCACCATATGGACACAAAATGTGACATTTGATAAAGTTGTTAATTACTATGATAACGATATCAGATGAGAGACATTCTGTTCTGAAGGTCTGACACAAACCTCTTATTTAAGAAAAAAGGGACAACATAAGGAAAGCTCTCTTGATATGTGGTGTTCAATCAGAATTATCTTTTTTGTGCTTAATTTTATTGACTGTAGTTTCTTTTATGTGACATCTCTGTCTGACTGCTGAAAGTGTGCCGATCTTTTTCCTTAATATTTTGCATCTCAGGAAGTGTTTAGAGCAGGTCATCAAACTTTAAATGAAAGTGTTGTCTGTGCAAAGCGCAGAAAAGAAATGACAAATGCACCCTAACAGCCAACATATTTAGTTGTTTTTTTCTACAGATGCACATATTTTGTACATAAGACTGGGAGTGAGAATAATTAAAATCATTTTACAGGCTTCTAATGAAAGGAAAACACAATGTCCTGTGTGTGTGTGTGTGTATGTGAATTTACTCATTTGCTGTGCTGAAGAGGTTACAGTACTTGCTGTAAATATAGGAGACCTGCTGTTTAGGAGAAAACTGTGCTTCTCTTACAGTAAATGGCTCTGGCTCTGGCTCCTAACACTATATTCTTACCAATATGATTATGCACTCTCACACTGTGTATGTATAATGCACCTTTGTTTTATTACTGTAGACACACACTGTGAATGATGAATACTGATTATTCATATTATTGTTGTTGTTAGAATCAGACATATCAGGGTCTCATGTCAGAGTAGAAAACATAAATAAAAGGTCTAAAAGATGCAGGCCTCAAATGCAGGCCTCATCTAATGAAAGATAACACTTTTAGGCATCACCTTGTGAGAACACAAACTCACTTCTGTCAGATTCACCCTGAGGACCTGACAGTCTCTCCTTTCTTTGGCAATACAGCAACAAAAAGTGTTTTGAAGAAAAAGGAAAACATAAATACTTTTGTATATTCACAATGAGACAACCAGTAACTTTAACTGTTTCTGTGACCACAGCTTTCAGTGAGGCCACGGTTTTGGGTGTGATACAGTGAGGGGGGAGAGAGGGGGAAAAAAAGTATCTGGGGGTTTAAAAGCATCGCTTCCACAATCCTCTTAATCCACAGTCTCTCAAATGCTCAGAGATTTATCATTTAATACACTTTAGAAGGGATACCTCACATCTAAGGTTTAAAACCGTGATGAAAATGCAATGAAAAGCACAGCTTAATGTAACAAAAGGCTTTAGCTAAGTCTCTTGAAAAATAGTCGTCGGAGAGAGCAGACGGGGTTTTTCGCCCCCCAGCTATTGTGTAATTAATATCCAAGCATTAGGTGCCAGCAGGACTTTACACAGATTCAGCATCAAGTAAGGGACAATTAGAGCCATCCTAAAAAACACTTCTGATCCCTGTGATCTCACTGCATTGTGCTTTGTGCTGTGGGATATTTGAAAAAGAGGAGTTGCTGAGCTAGGCCTCAGGCTCAGTACTGTTGTCAGGAGACAGATAGTGGGTGCAGGGTTGGAGGGCTGCCACTGTACCAGAGTCAGACACTGGGTGGCCACAGAGGAGCCAATAAGTCAGGAGTCAAGGCCCAAGAGGAGTGGACCATCAGCTGAGTCTCCACGTGCCCCAGCCTCTGAAACAAGCCCAGTTATAATCTCCGCAATGACAGAGGACTACATTACTGGAAAACCATGCCCACATCCTCTCTTAAGAAATCTGGAAAGTTGAGGGGAAAGAAGCAGTTTGAAAGGGGAGGGGGGCGGTGGGGGCAATGTTTTCTGCCTGCCCAACAACTTAATTTCTCCACATGTCGAAGAACAAAAGCAGGCTTTCTGAAGCCTGAACTTTTGGCCCCCGATTGCTGCCTCTGCGACGCCCACAAACAGTTAAAGTCCCCGTTTCTACCCATATTAATGAGAGTGCGCACTCTTAAAAATTCAGTCACTCTAATACCTGCAACACTAAATAAAACAAAAGAAAATAACAACAAAGTCCCTGTGGAAACTTAAATCCCTTCCAGATACAAGCAGGGGTCTACCAGGGTCTGAGAGGCACATGCATTCCTTTGCAGGCCCTATTGGCACTGGTGCACAGCATGCAGTGCAGCATATGTACTTTCCTGTCAGGAAAATCACTAGATCCATACATTGTTTGGACTTAAGGCATAATCCTTTCCATTGATAAAATTAAGTTGAGTGTGCATGGCTGGAATTCTGCTGCAAAGGATTCAGCGCACATGCTTTTTTCCCCTTTTCTGGTTTTCCTTTAATTTGCAAATCTTGTAATCTAAGCCTAAAGCTGACTGAACCAACTTCTAAACCAGCAGCGCTGTATCGGCCAACTCTCCAATGTGTTTTCCATTTAAGTGTCAAGACAGCATCCACTCTCGTGGTTGACAAAAGCTGTTATTTCAAAATGATTATATACTAAAAAATTGTGAGGACTTTGGTATGATTATGAACTATTTCCTTTGAGGAGGAGCAACCCTGGACAGCAATGCAAAAAAAAAAAAGAAAAAAAAAAAAGATGAAAACAAAAAATGAATAAAAGACCCAGCAGTAGAACTATTTACCGAACATGTCTAGTGGAACATAGCAGCAGCAGCAGCCACGTTACTCTGCCAGAGGGAGAAGGTTGCGATTTCAACAACAGTCATGTTTTCAACATTAGCCCGACCAACACTGGAGGACAAAGCCAAACCAGAGTCTGTCTCACGGCAGACGCAAAGCTTTTGGCTGAGTGAGCATCTACAAAGAACTGCAGGCTTGAAATCATTGTGACGGTGGTGCCCATCAATGCAGGATGAAGGCCGACTTCCTTATTCTATTTCCTGACCAGGAAATATTGAGTTAAGGTTTGTTGGAGCGGAGAAGAGCGCATCATAAAGGGTGGCAGACATTGCCTCGAGCAGCAATTGTGAGAACAACTTCCCTTGAGGCTTTCCTCTCGTCCCCCCTCCCATGGCGTACGCCTGACTGAGTTCTTTAAGTCCAAGTTTGGACTCTGAGACAGCCTTGTTTCGTGGGAGCCAGCTGGTCAGTCAGTCGGTAAGGTCTCTCTGTAAACCACTCCTATGGCCCATCAGCACAGTCAAGAAGCCTTTGATGCTGCTTGTTATGTGCAACAAATTACAGGTCTTCAGAAGTGCTACAGATTTGTACCTCATAATGTCTAAATGTCACAGAGAATGAAGGCTATCACTTCAGCTCCTTCTGCATTGTAAAAAGGGAAAAATGTAATAATCCGGACAATGACGGAACATTCCATCAGACATGTAGTTAACCTCAGTAAGAGGCTACAAATTAAAAAGTCTCTGTACTCAGGTTTCACAAGAAGCTTAACTTAATAATGTCCATGAAGGCATGGCATGCAAAATTAAAAGTCAGGAAATTAAACCTTTTATGACGTATATGTAATAGTTTGTAATTGGAATCAGTACGGTTTTGGTGTTATTAGGATTAAAATGAGAGTTCTCAATGATCATCTCTTCTTAATGATACAGTCTAAAGACTTTCAGAGTTTCACACTTTAATTATAACAGACATCATGGGCCATTTTACCACACAAGGATTAATTCTAGTTTTAAACTACATTTTCTTCTCAAAAATTCTATTTAAAATACCGTATAGCTCAGAACTAGGCTTTGAGAAACCGATCCCTTCTGGCAATAGAAACCTGGTAATCCAACTTATTACCAAGTGTATTAATCAGGAACGCACTGGTGTGGGATTTATTTCATGTAAAGGTCTGCTAATGCCAATACGGTTGGTTTGGCGCAACAGATAACACCACCACCTACCATTGCGTTACAACAACACCATGTGGGAGACCAGGGTTCGATTCCCGGTCTGGGTGACTATGCTGCGCTACACCAATAAGAGTCCCTGGGCAAGACTCCTAACACTACATTGGCCCAACTCTGTAATACGAGTAACCTTGTCGCTCTGGATAAGAGCGTCTGCTAAATGCCATAAATGTAAATGTAAATGTAAATAATGTAGAACACAGAAAAACATTTTGTGCAGGGTTATGAAAAGAAACAAGGCTTTTTTTGACCAGCACTAAAGAGCGCATGGAGTGGAGGCTAAAGCTAAAGTGAATACACACGCTATAGAAACCCAAATCATTAACACATTCACCTCACCATAAAACAGTTATTTCACATCAGTAGTCAACAAATAATACTCACTATAAAACAGTAATAAGAAACATTTCTACTAACCTAAATAAATCAGTCCAGAATGTCTTATTATTGAAACTCTTACTAAAAAATGGGATTTTACTTATCTAAACTGTATGGCTGTATTATTTATACAAACATAAGGATTGTGTCAGATTGAGACTCTGATTCAATTGGGAGCAAAATAACTTCGATCGGGACAACCCTAACTGGCCCTCTTTGTTCATTGTGATTACTCAAGCTGTACATGTGTAACTGAAATCCTGCGTCATCAGAGGATGCACCTTTAAGAAGCTGAATTATTCAGATAGGATATCTGAATAATGTCAAGTCATATAGTGTAAGGTATGCCATCAGCTAAGGACATCTGTGTGTATGTGTGTGTGTGAAGGGCCCAACAGTAAATAAGGCATCAGAGACATGTGACATGTTGCAGCCAAAGTCCAGCTGCCTGTGGAAGTGATGTCATTGTTTTGCACTCACCCTGAGGAGCCTGTGCTCTTGCACACTCCAAGGAGGGGCCGCTTCTCTGCAAAGCTGTCAGTCTTGAGGGGACCTGCAACCAAGGGGACAGAGGGAGGCACATCAACAGCTGACCCACACAGAGAAGGGTATTCATTCTCCACATGCAACCAAGGCCTCTTGTCAGTCAGCCAGAGCCACCCACCACACTTGATGATAAAAAGCGGCTACCGCAACAGGAAGCGTGTTGATTGCATTACAACAGATGCCCTGTAATCAAATTATGGCTTCAAAATTTCGGAGGAAATAAAATAAAAAGTGAGCGCTTCTTTCCTGTCAACTTATAGACTCACATTAAGCTACCACAAAATGCCAGGGCTCTCATAGAGATACTTACTGGGATCAAATGAAATTAAAATACCAGTGTGCAAGACATTAAGCATGTACGGAGGAAAAAACTAAACAAAACAGCACTTGGTGCAATGTGTTGAACACAAACCCTCTCCTCAATGACTCTCGAAAATAGAGCCTTCAAAGCTTTAGGAGGAGTCTTCTGTCTGACTGGTTTTAATTTTGGGGGCTCAGAGAAATTGCAGAACGGTAAAAAGCCAGTGGGCATATTCTGGGCGGAGAAAACAAGCCGCATTACGTTTACAGATCCCATATTTACCTAATTCTTTGGATTCTAAAGAGACAGGCAAAACGTCCAATCATGTCCAGATTGAAGATGATGTTAGCTTTTGTAAGGCTGTAATTTGGACAGCCATGTCACGACAGTAATCATGTGCAGGAGGGCAGAGTCCCTGTGACATGGCGTGTGAGTGAAAATGTGCCGCTCTTAGCCCCTTAACACTTTAAAGGGCCTCTGCTCTGTCTTCACTTCTTCTTCATCAAACACTGCAACTGGTCACGATATGTAATCATTACACAAATATGACAACAGCTGCCTTTTATTTCAAAGTCTACAAAGAAAAGAAAAAAGGAGAAACTCTTCTTTCTCTGGTTGGATAGGAAAAATGGGTTTTGACCTCAAATGAGTACATTTCTATGGTGGGGAGAGCTAGGCACAAACTAACAAAGGGCAGGGCGAACACCGGGCTAACGTAGCACTATAATGTTATACAGATTTTTTTTATGTCATTTAACAGAACCACAAACCAACGAGACTTTGGTTTTCTGGCATTCCCATAGCAAACATTGTGTGAATTCTGATAGATATTTTTCCAAGGTTTACTATGAAAACTGATTTTGATATCGGAGTATGTGTACACAGATTTCTCCTCTTCCTGGCTGTAATATTGTTCCACTCAAGCCAGGCTAAAGTACAGCCTCCACATGGCATCACAACAAAACCTCATCTGAGATACCCACATTTTCACATATACATAAAAAAGTTGTTACCCAAAGATTCATCAGAAACCTATAAAATCATAACTATAAATTAGATCCTTGCTTTCCAAACATATTTAATACCATGTTATAATTGTATGTATTTAGGTTACAAAGAGAACTGTACTGAATTAACTGTGCTTGTATCAATTTCATTGAACTTTACCACCACCACCTACGAGGTCATCCAAAATAAAACACAAAATGTCAAGTTTAATGACTACTGCAGTTATAGAATTAATCATCCCCAATTACAATCATCTATAGTACTGCTGAAACTGCCTTCTTCAAACCCCACCAAAGATTTATGGGGTTCAAGTCAGACAGTATGACAGTATGATCTTCAAGGACTTCTTCTAAAACCAAGTCGTAGCGGATAGCAGTCCTTAAAGGATCCAATGATGCTCAAGCTTCAGCTTCCTCACAGAAGACATTCTCTTCTTGAATTTCCTGATACCTCATTAAAGCAATCTTGCCCTCCACAAACTGCAGTTTTCCACTGCTAGAAGTAACAAAACTTGTGAACTCTGCTTCAAACTGAATCTCTATAAATATTCAGTGGCCTTTATGCTAAATTTTATTCGTTGTGTTGAGATATTAAAATTGATCAATCGGTTTATTGCAAACAGTTGAAGGTTTGTACATTTTGCTAATAAACCTTGTGTGCAATGGAAGCTGATTAATTTCAACTTCAACTGCTTGACACACATTCCCAATATTTGCCCATATAATGTGCACAATGTAAGACATTATTATTTGCTGGTCAGTTTGCTATACAATTTATAACCAGCAAAACAATAATAATTGAAATATTACTCATTACATACTACTAAAATTAAAAATTAACAATTAACAGACTTCAGTTGGCAGTCAATGCATGACTACCGTCTCTGGGGTAACACTGGATCCAAAACATAGCAAACTTTGTAAAACTGCAGAAAGAAATGTAAGATTTGTGGTTTATTCCTTTTGAGAAAGCGGAACTTCCTCCTTTATTCTGGGAAAGACCTTGCCTTATTAAAACTGACACCTATTTTCAGGACTTTCCAAATCCGCCCACCCAGACTCCCAGTTGAAACAATTACTCTTTTTAAAGCCCACTACAGTACAACACTGTTTGCACCACACAGATTATAATCAGTTTCCCCACTAGAACAATTCGTTTTATTTTGCAGAGAATCATTCTCCTCATGTGTTGGCTATCTGCTGCTTCTTATTACCACTGCTAGCTTTTATCCACTTCCAGCTTGTATTGAAAGGCGTCATTGTGCATTGTTGGAATATGCCAAAAGACCGGAATGCAAATCTAGACATAAATGTCAAACTAAAATGCCATTCAGTAGATTTCTCATAGTTGAATTCTACCTTGCTGCTTGCAAATAGCTACAAAAAAACTGTCAAATTAATTTTGAATTAGGTTCAATTAATTCAACTGCAACAGATTCTAAATATTAAACTGACAAATATAATTACTAAAACACTAAATTATTTTTCTATCAAATTACATTACAGCAGATGCTCACGGGCTGGAAGACGAGGGGGATGCTCTTTTGTCAGGCTGTTCCTTTTCCTTCCTTTAACAAATATACTGACCACAAGCATGTACAGGCCAACGAGGGGGTTGTGATGAAAGAGGCGGAAAAGTCTCTGAAGTCGGCAGCTCTGTCAGAACACTGGTAAAATCTCAGCCAGCCAGCTGACAGCAGGCCAACACTAATCTTAAAGGACTGATTTTAATATTATGATGGGAAAGCAGTGGGGCACTGGCAAACTCCCCGCACTATTAAAGAACAGAAGGCAGTTTCAAAATTCCTATGTGACATACAGAAGACAAAAAAAAGGCAACAGCAAACTACTGAAACATTTACCGTACGCAAAACATTTGTGAAATGTTGTCATACGTGTAGCTTATATAAAGTGCAGTATGTCAGAGCAGATCACATGTCAAAAAATAAAGCATGGTTCAGGTACAGAACACTAATAGAACTTAATAATTCACCCAGTTGAAAACACTTCAAGCTACAGACAAGCTACAACTCTGTATTCAAAGAATAGAGACAGAACACTGGGTCACATGAACATCACTTACTTAGCCAGACCTTTACATGCAGTACATATTGCAAGAATACTGGCAATCACATTAAAAAATAATCTGATTCTACTGGAGAAGTAGCTAACAGACAGACAGAAGCCCAATTTTACCTTTGTTCACACTGAAAACCAAATCAGATATGTTTCTCGAATTTGTTTTTTTAGGCTGAGCATTCAGATTTTATGTTAGAAGTGATCAGACCTGACAAGGCAACATGGTCCGTTACATATAAAAGCCTAATTACGCTCTTAGTGAGTCTGAAACCAACTAGTGACCTTACCAAACTCAAGTGCTATAAAACAAGCACATTTTATAGCACTGTTTACATGTATGCCAGCATAGTCTGACTTATTAAAGTAAACATCCTTTTAAACATCCATGATGAGTTTTTTCGCATATAACCTTCTCACTATTTAAAAAGATATGTTCTATAGAAGGGTTCAGTCCAGTTCCAGCACGATTTCCAGTGCACCCTTTCACCCTTTGTGGCTGGTTAAACTGATATAGAACAATTGGTATGTATGTAAACATAGTTAATTATACGGTTTGGCCTGGGTGATCATGAGTTGCAGAAGAAGGCTTTGAACTGCAAAGACATTAGAAGTGTGAAATACTCACTGATATGAGGTGCAGGTAGGATCCGAGCAGTTCGCACAGGACCATGCCTCACTGAGAACAGCTCCTGGGCTTCACCACTCAGCTGCAGAGGAAAAACAACATTCACATTCATTATAAGGGCCCACTTTGTTGCCACTGAAGATCAGAGCTACTGTGAGTCATACAAATACTTTGATTGCTTTCATATAGACTAGAGATACTGGCAGAGGTTCAGGACCATTCCTTGTTCTCCATGGGCTGTCAAAGCAACAACTACTATCTCAGGCCACAGACAAACTTGGATAGAAAGGAATGCGGTCTACTATTGGACACCTGGAGACTGTCACATAAACCCAAAAACATATCTAACCAACAAGCCCTTCATGTCTTTGGTCGATGAGGTTTTGACAAATCCGTGCATTGACTATCCCAATGTTGACATTCTAGAGGCAGAAGCACCTTGCTGGTCTAGACCAAAGTTCTGACATTAACCTTTTTTTTTTTGAAAGTCCCAAATCAAGACCCATTTTATACTCTGGACCATGAGGTGGACTAGTCGTCCCACGAGGTGTGCACTGTATCTGGGCTTTAAACCCCTTCACAACAAGTGCTGTATGAATCCAAGTAATTTCTCTTGAAATATGAGTATAAGTCCAAAATGCTGAATTATTTTTATAACAATTACAGGTGTAGTAAAAATGACAACCTAAAGTCACATGCCTTCAAATCCATTAAAAAAACACTTAATTAGTAGCAATATCTAACTTGAGCAGTTTTATTTGATTTATTTCAATAATTGTGATTGGAGTCTGATTTAGTCTAAGCCTAAACTATGCTATGACATCCACACCTTACCACAAGCTATCTTTACCTCCAAAACTCTAGCATTGCTGACCTGTAACAAAAGGTAGTTTGTAGTCAATGAGGACTAGTGTCACCCAGTGCACAGGGTATTTGAGGAGAGGTTTGAGACAAACAGACCATCCTTCGTCCAGAACTCATAAAAAAACAGTTTGCAACGTAACATTTGAATCACCATAATCATGACAAGCAGCATTTTGCAGAATAGTTTGTTTTTGAACCTGTGTTAATCAACAAATGGAAAAAAAAACGTCCACAACCACGTCTACAAACAATCTGTGTCGTTAGAGAGGCATCTGAACAGGCTGCTGAGAATTGTAGTAAAAACAATGGTTTCATGAATAAAGGTCTGTATAGAGCCGGATACATTTCTAGTAACCCTACGAGCCACTGCAACATTAACAGACATAAAAGTGCTTTTATTGGAATCAAATGATACATTGTTTGGTCTGTAGTGATCGTAAAGTGGTTTGTTAATGAGTTGCTCTACAACAAGAACCCAAAACACTGGCCATCTGTTGACTAACCTAAAACAAGCCCAGAGGAAAAGTGTGGTATTTCATAGTTATCTGGGAATCAGGGATATCCACATGCAACTATTCAGCTTCAGAAAATACTGCTTACCTACTGCTACTGGCGCAATATTTAAGCCATCCAAACTTGCACTGGATGCATGTCCATAAAGATGCAGCCTTTAACACATATATGAAGCGCTTTACAGAGACTATAGAATAAACTGCATTACCCAGGAAAGCTCCTCAGCAAAGCCAGTAACAGATCATGGGGTCATCAGTGTTAGAAGTAAAGCCATATTAAGCTTTGGCTTTACAACTTTATTGTATACGTCACATTAGAGCAGCTTCATGGAGAGCTGAGCTTAATGCAATGATACAGCCTTATCATCCACAGATAAATTGGATACCATTTGGGATGCATGTCAGAAGTCACGGAACAACAGCAGAGTAAAAAAAAAAAAGAAATTTATTTCTATTATAAGAAATCATTTATGACAAATGAGTCAAAAGAGGTAGAGCCTATAACCAAGCCACCAAACAAGACACTATGCTGAGTTACAGTATGAGAAAATACTCAATTTGTGCCTAAATAAGAAATATTTACTCCTACTCTTACTTACATATACATATATACATACATACTAATACACACACATACACACACACACCCTACAGTTTCCACTGGAATATAAATAATCACATGGTCCAGTATTCTGCTTTTGTTTTATGTACTAAACCTTTTTTTAATGTTTACTCAGCTGTATGTGAACGTGCCCAAGTGTGTGTGTAAAATTACAAAGAATGTGCATTATCACATTATTGGGCATAATCCATGTGTCTAAAGCATATAATCCCGACAGAGGATCATCGCTCTTTTGCACAATTAGTAGCTTTTGCGGAGAGAAGGATCAGTCATGTTTCTATTAAAAGTGGCCGCCAGGCCGCCAAGCAAGGAGATTAACATGTCATCTAAAACACGGCAGGTTGAGAGAGCGTGCGAGAGAGAGAAAAGAGTGTGCGAGAGATTGAAAGAGAGAGAGAGCGAGAGTGCAATAGATGTGCAATAGCAAAGAAAAAGAACACACACTAAAATCCCTCACAGGCAAATAGGCCAGGAACAATAATGGAATTTACTAGATTGCAAGATTTACATTAATGCAACTGTCATTTTGCATTACAGTGCTCATGTTAGAGCTTTTCTGTGTCATCCTCTACAATAGTTCCACTATTAAATTACATTTTTTGATGGCAATATGTAAAATGACTTCTTTCCGTATACTTCCCCAATTTCATTCAAATTAATGCAGACTGATGGAATTCACAAAGGCCCCAAAGCTGTATATCTGGAACTTGATAGGGTGGGAGGGTCGGGACAAAACATCTAATTTATATAAATACAAGATTATCTTAAGATCAAACCAGAGAACCAAATAAAAGGCACAGTAGCATCAGCGTTAGCTGCAGAGCTCAGCAACACAAATTAACCAAGCGGTCAACAAGCAAATACTTGTTCTGTGGTTGTTCTCTGGACTCAAGTAACACACTTAGTATTATTTGCAAGCATACATTTTTTATTAATATAAGTATTAGCTGCAAACTTCATTTCATGAATATATCTACTACTATACAAAGCATGTATGCTCCCTGAACACCCGTGCAAGCTTAGCAAAGCAAGAACACAGCAGCGTCATCACCTCTTTGCAGAAAAGGTCATTCCACTATACACCTCTTCATTCCAACACCCGTTTAATTTACCCTCTACAATCTGCCTGCTATCTTCCACCCACGTACAACACCTCTCCAGCCAAAGATTCCCCTCTGAGGAGATGTTAATGCACACACTCTGACACAAGCACACACTCCAGCAAGGCCCGCTAGCCCTGGTCCGTTCAACGCCATTATGGAGGGTGTCAGCTTAGCAACTGTCACAAACACTTCACGGTCACTCAGGGCCAGAAACTGTGCAGCTTTCAACACTTACTCTAGTCCAGGGAAAAACACACTACTACGGTACAAAAAGAGGAAAAAGTGGGAGGGAAAGACATCTTGGATAAGAAAAAAATAAAGATATGGGAACCAAGAACCTGGCAAGAACCAGCAGAGGGCACCACAGAGATTCAAAGAGTTAAATTGCCAGTTAAATTTCTAGACCTTTAACAAAGCAACCGAACAATCTAAAGGGAAATCCTACATTTCTCCTTAAACCTCTTTCTAAAATAAGCCATGGCATTAATTTGAAGGAATTACCAGCCTACAGACAAAGCTGGTATACAATAATACAACCAAAAAACCCTTTTATACACTACCACCTTGTCTTTGTCAACACTGACATCATGTGGCTAAAGAGTGGAATTGCACATGTAATAAACAAACGTCTTGGAGTGAAATGGCAAAGTCAGATCTGGTATGCATGCAGGCAGACGTGTGCAACAAAACACAAGAAAAGTGGACAAGTCATAGCAGAGCTCAAGTGGGTGTTCTGCTCCCGTGACCATTCTGACTATCTTAACTTCTTCTCGTTTTTAATCAATTTGCTTTTAAAAAGAAGAAAACATCAGCAGCTAACCGGCCCCCAATTCCACCACTTCAATCAGATCACGTCTGATTATACACTGACATTAAAAAAACAGACAACTACCATTTATCTTTATACACACACACACACAAACAGTGTTGCGGGTTTATGGAATGACAGTGAACAAAATTTAAGAGGGGCAAGCAAGAGTTTACCAATTTCTGAGGTATTCATTTTTATTTTATTTTTTTTATCAGACAAACCCAGTCTGGTTATACATAGCTAGGTAACATATCTATATTCTCCAATATACATTTTCCACTACGACAAATATTACTGATTGACTGCTTTAATTTGTATTGTTATGCACTTACATAACAATTTACATGTTTGAATACTGTAGGCTTTATAAAATTTTTGGAGCTTCCATCCACATACCAAAAAGGCTCCACCCCAAACAGGACCCCTTAAAAAGTGCAATTGTAATTTGAAGAGACAGAGAAGTATTTTGATGCAGTCATTTTTATATATATATATATATATATATATATATAGATACAAACAACTGCCAGTAAATGATGATGATCAGCAGCCCTTGTTTAATAACAGAAGTCAAATACTACTCACCGAAACACTCCAAATCTGCATTCCATCTGCGTAGCCAATCATCAGACACAGAGGCGGGTCAGCACCACTGCCATGCATCTCCAAGAATTCTGGTGAACGGGCCACATCTACATACACACAAACAATCCCAGTGGCTGTCATTTACAACAGATTTTTACAACTGAGCATATTAGCAGCAATGTCACAGTTCTTTTGGTTAAAGGCTAGAAAGTGTGAGCCATGCAAAGACAGCTAAACCTAAAACTGTAGCCCTAGTAGATTTATTCACACCATGACAGGCAAAAAACAAGAAAGAAAAAGAGCTGATTAAGAAGTAATATTACATACTATTTATTTGTGGGGGTCTAATAATACCCTTTGCTCACAATACAATTTAATCTATGACACTAGGTTCACATTTTCATGATAATACCTATTTACCATTTATCTTAGAAGTGTAGTGTACTATATGAGCCTGTTGGTTGTTTGCAAACTTTGGTGTTCAAACAATTTTGCTGCATTAAAGATCATTATTAATAAACAATGTTTTGTCACATTTCCACAATGAAAACCATCACAGTTTTGCATGGTGCTTTGCAACACAATTTTCTGATGCATCATTGCATTCCTATTCACTTATACTTTAAGGCGTTAATATATGTCTGAGGATTTTCCACAGCTTAAAAGCCCAAATGGTTTGGGATATATTATTATTATTATATATTTGGATATATTATATTTTACATACAGCTTCTGCCATAATAGAAAGTGAATATATTGAAGATATTTGAATCACATGGAAATGATGAACATAATTTTGCTTTCAGTTTGCTTACTTTTGGCAGTGTTTTGAGATATGTTTTTCCTGCAGTACTGATTTATGTATTAATTTATTACTTTTTCACCCAAACAAATGGCATTGCTTAATGTATAAACTTAACCGAAAGTTAATCAGTAAATTCTTAAAAAAAAAAAAAACGGGTAAAGTAATATGTCAATAATTATTTTTAACAGTCACCAAGCCCAACTACACAGTATACAAGCCAGAGAGGCATTGGCTAAGTAAGAGTGTTTTGACTGGTTGGTTAAAATCCTACAGCATTCTAGATTAAAAAAATAATAATCATTCATAAATGTATAGAGAATGCAAGCAACCAAAGCTTGTTAGAAAAAGTAGGTTAACACAATCAAATACTACCATTCACACAACTGTATAATACCCTGCTATAAACAAGGCTGGTTCGCTTGTCTTTTTGTATATAGGTTGTTCAGTGTGTACATAAAGCATGCATGAAGACAAATGAGCCGTGTGCCTAACAAGAATCATTTTCTGCAGGGTCTTCCAGATAATAAACTTTAACAGAGATGGACAGTTTATAAACAAAGAGTGGTTCCAAGTCTGCTGTCAAACTCCAGTATTTCCATCGCTGGCACAGTCGCACAAACGTCAGTAAGAAAACATAGCACTGTCATTCATCTCTTTACTGTGAACTGAACCATCAAAAAGCACACAGCTTGGTCGCTAACAAACATGCCTGTAGAGCCATCCTTCAATTTTAACAAGATGCCCAGCATCCTCACAATATGATCTGTCACTCCCACACTTCACTGCTGGAATGGTGTTTACTGAGGAACAGCAACAGTTTAAAATTTTGGCTACAAAGCTCCATTTTTGTCTCATCAGACCACAAAACCTCACCTCACATTTCCACGGGGTCACCCTAATGCTTCCTGCCAAATGTCAGACGTGTTTTGATGTGCTTTCTCTTCAGCAATGGCTTCTTTAGCTGTCCTCCAGTACAGCCCATCTATATGATCATTAACTAGTGCACTTTCTCCTCTCAGTCTGAATTCTTTAGCTCCTTCAATAAAGGCCGGATAAAAATCCAAGGTTTTTGCATGACAGCCATGATATACAGGTGCGTACATGTAGTGCTCTGAATATAATTTTAATTAGTAAATGAACACATTCAAATCCAGCCCCTTCTGACAGTATGTGACATTTATCAAGATGTTTAAAGATATAAGCCATTGCTTGTTTCATTAAAAATGCAGTGACAACATTTCAGTTGTAAAAGGAGCCTCTAGTCCTATTTCTTTAACATCAAATCAAAACCTAATCTTAACTCTGCTTCACCAGGTAGTTTGTAAATAATAGATGATCAAATCTTGATGAAGATCTGATCATCTATAGGGGGACTTTATTACAGTGGATTTGTTTTACAGCCTTTGCAGGTTCTGTTTATCATCTCCACCACATTTGGAGTAATTGAAGGTGAAGTATAGGGATTGAGTAATTTTTCCCCCATTTTATTTCCATAATTGGGAAAAGAGTAGAAACAAGGATTTACAACAGCAAGACTTTCCAATGTGTCCATTATAATACAGGTTGGTAATAAGTGTTGTTAACCTTGTTATTAAATACTGGCAAATGTCTAATCTATAGTACTCATAAAACATAACATAAAACCACTTGTGAATGTTCAGAAATACACTGATGTATAGAAATACAGGTGATTACGGAGTGATAGTGTAATTAAAGAGTATCTATAGTCAACATCTAGCAAAGGACCAGTACATTAATCAGGACATTTGTCATTGTCAAAGGCAGTTTAATCTAAAAAATAATTGAAGTTGGCTTCTGAAACACTGTTCAATTTAGCCGCTTTCGTTCATAATAGTTATGTAGTCAAGTATTGTTGATTAATAAGCGAACAGTTTCTTGTGTGAGGACGTCTGCTGTTAAAGATCTAAACGTCTGCTGTTACAAATGAGAGCAACAAATGTTTTAACGTCTGATGGACTTGCTGTTCAAGTTTGATATCATGACAGATGACATCCCACCAACATGGCAGGGGACAAACTATAAACCAGATTGGAGGTGGAAAAGAGTTAAAAGGAAAAGGAAAGCCAAAAGGGAGGAATGGAACATTCTTCAAAACTGAAACATACCATTGATGTCTGCTTTTTCAAACCGAACCCAAATGATCTTTTCTTTTTCATCCGTTGGAGGTGCACCAGTGTATGCCTTCAAAACAAACAGAGATCATCCATTTTCAATTGAGAAAACAGGACTGGAATTTTGAATTTTGCACAGATGTCAATTCAACAGAGTAAAGAATTGCTAACTGTTAACATTTAAAACAATAAACAAAACAGGTCATGCACATATGTTTAACATGCTAAGTAACTCAAGATGCATGAAAAAAAAAATAACCCAGAAAAGCTAACCTGAGGAACCACATCTTGCAAAAATGTCACAACACTTTCCATGTAAGACTGCTCCCTGTAAAAACAGTCAAAACACATAATGAAAAAACAGACAGCTCTTCAAGGCAGCTCAATTCAATTACAAAGTATATGCAAGTTTAAAGAGACTTAGCTTTCTTCCAGTACCCCACCCTACCCAGCACAGAGCCCACTTCCTAAATTACATTAAAATTTTAAATGAGCCTCCAGTCCCAGATGCGTAGTGAAAATAATAAACCAGAAACACTCATTACTAAACTGTTCTGTTGTATATTATGTAAATGAAAACTGAGTTAACATGATGCTAAACAACTGATCACTAACATTTCTGGCAACAGAACAAGAACCCAACAATAATCGATAATAATAACAATATTATTCATGTCCACAATGACCAAGACTGTCCTATGGTTGTGCATAAAATCCACACTTGTGGCACTTGTATGGACTTAACCGTGCCAGTGGGGCTAGGTATGGCCTTAATCACAAGAGAGGCCAGTGTGATATGCAGGTGTGTTTGGTTGTTGTTGTAGAATGTAGAGTCCACATGGAACTGGTGGACCTGAGCATACCTTAAAAGGTAACAGGGGGCTAGGTACAGGCTTAGTCACCAGGGATGCCAGTGCAGTTCTACATTTATAAAGTAGGTCAACTGATCTGGTCTGTGAAGAGAGCTCAGAGGAGAGCAGGTCTGAGATGCCAGACCTCACTGTTGATCCTTCCAGAGGTGTTGTGTGCTTAATTCAGCAAAACACTGATAGAGGGAGTTGCCTACGTGATGCACCCTGTGAAGAGCTTGAGATGTAGTGGGTGATTAGAATATGGGTGAAGGAAATGGGCTGAGCCCTATAGACAGGTTTTTGTGCAACGTCATCACAGAGATGCCTGCATAACCAGGGAGCAGAAAGCAACAGAAATGTCTATAACATTAAACCCATCTATGCATAACCCAGATTTTTAGGTAATTTTGTTTGTATTATTTCACTTTCACAGTTAAAAAACAAGCCTATTTAAAGTATAACAAATTAATAATTATTAAGATTAACAATCCTTTGTTAACATGGGACTTAGAGACGGATCCCTAAAGTAAAAATTAAAGTCTTAAACATGACCAGGAGATATGCAAAGGCACAAAACTAAAAAAAACTCCCTTGCTGATTCAAGTCTGATTAAATATTCAGACACTGCATCCCAGTGCAACAGCACCTCCTGTATCTATGTCAAGGCTTTTCAATACTCCTTCCCTTCTGTCTAAACATTTTACAGTGAAGCTGAGTTTAATTCAAAGGTTGAGTGGTGAATAGGAACATGATTGAAGAATTTAGCCATTTACTAACCGACCTCAACAACAAAGAATCCCAGAAGCATGACAAACAAAAGATGGTGCTGCTGAATAAAATCATTCATTTAAACAGACTGCATACACCACATCTATCAACTATCACATTACTCTGTAAATACATGTACCTGTGCCTGAATGTGAATCTCAAGCCTCTACTTTCTGGACTTTTAACAGGGACTTTTTACTGTCTTTACATGAATGCTCTAAGACACATATATTGACTATCAGATTGCACATATTGATTTCTACAAACAAAGCAAAAAAGGGCAGCAGGAGCACTGAACCTTAAAGAAAATATTCACGGAGGTGAACTCTGCACATGAGTCACACGACAAGCCCCTGCTGACCCCAAGCAGACACTACCATGAAACAAACTATTACAGAGGAAGAGGTCTGTTCTTACGTAGCAGCCTGAGCTCGAACTACAACCCCTCCAGCACAGCGACTTGGTCTGCGTGGGGAGTCAGATGCCATGGTGAACCAGTCTGTATCCTAAGGGAAGAGAGTACAGGTTGAGACAGAGCAATGCTGATTCATTTTCAAAACACAAGCAAACAGCTTCGTTTGGGAATAGCGAAGTTTTAATTATTTTAACACTGCACAATTCTATTTCTCAACATGCTCTACCTACTCTTAGCAAAAAGGTTGAAATGTAACCAGCTGTTTGAGTTGTCATGGGACTGCATTTCATTGGCTTGTATGTGTACTTTCTCAATCACAATAAGGATGATCTAATCCAATACAGAACCTGTATTGAAGAGCCCACATTTTTAAGAGTGTAGGAGGAAAGACAACAATGAAAGGACAGTGAACACTAAAGTAGGAGCAAAACAATAACACAGCAAGGGTTAGCTACTAGGATGGCAATACTACCACTCAGGACACAGCCACACTTGTTGGAAATTGGGCCCCCGGTTTTAGTAGCTAGCTATATTCTGAGTATGTTCAGACTCTCACATAACGAGCTACAAAACGACTGTCTTCACAACAACGAAACTATAAATGCTAACCTTCAAAACAGGCCAGCCAACTACTACTGCCTCTGCTCTAGCCGTCCAGACTGAGGCTCTACTAGCAGGTGAATTATCTACTTACTTTAGCTCCTCTGTTACACTTTAATACAGCATGAAGCTATAGCT
Source organism: Salminus brasiliensis (assembly GCF_030463535.1). Classification (NCBI taxonomy): domain Eukaryota; kingdom Metazoa; phylum Chordata; class Actinopteri; order Characiformes; family Bryconidae; genus Salminus; species Salminus brasiliensis. The sequence goes on along the minus strand of NC_132888.1, from coordinate 15,579,211 downwards.
AGCACTGCCATGTTTGAAAGAATTTCATAATCAAATCATTCACTGCCAAAACTTGCCCGAAAACGACACTGAAGTAGGTCAGGAAACAGATGTGAACACTGGCCAGTTGGTTTGTCTCACTCAGATATTTCAACATAGCTTAGCTAGCTAGTTAGTTAGCGGGCTAACTGGCCACTCTGTCAGCCAGACACAGCAATGACAGCAATATAGACGCCGCGCACACTCCGTTAAACACTCAATACTGCACAAATGGTATGTATAAATATCAACTCCACAGACATTTCTACAGACCTGAGCCGCTGTGCTTGAATTCAGCTAGCTAACTAAACGGAGAGCTTCCCAAAACGCGACAACAACACGGCGTAGTCTACGTACAGCGGAAACAACAAACGTAGCAACCAATGGGAGCGGCTCGACGCCGGCGACGAACCAATCACATCGTAGTGGAGGCGTTGCGTGTGACACGTTTAGAGCCAATCAGATTGAGTAAAGAGCTGCATTGTTTCTGTTGGTCACTTTGGCGAATTGAGTGTAGGGCATGTCGCGCTGGCTAGTTGCGTAAATGGACATATGCTGGGCCAAAGCAAATGTGTGTGCAAAAAGGGCTTGACCTTGTGAAAATGTGAAGCTTTAAAATAAGCATCCAACCAGATGTAACAGACAAAAAGGCTGAAGATTTCAAATTTAATTTTTTATTTCAAATAGGCGATTACACTGAGAGCAATTTAAACTGACTATTCAGGACATTGTTCAATAATAAATAAATAAATAAATAAATAAATAAAATGTCCTGTTTGTTAATCTAACAATCTGAAATGGTTAAATATTTTGTCACTTAGAAAAAAATCAACTCCACCTATGATGGTGTAGTCTTTTTTACTTTTGTAGTCGGTTTTACTGAACTAGTTTAACCACTTTAACCATTTAAGATCAGTATGACTATTATACTACTCTAGTGATCTAGTCTTTTAACTAATAATATGTAGTCCTTGCATTGCTTTCCATTCTGCGGTTCATTCTAGTGCTCTCAGAGACTACCTGAACCCCAAAATTAAGATTTAGTAGTCAAATCTTTCATTTAGTTGGGCTACATGAGCCCTGCCTTTTGATTGATTATTTAAATCTGGTATTGTTATTGGGTATTTGAACCCTACTTAATTTTCACTTTAGTGAATCTTGCATTTCATTTAGAAACTGAACTCTTGACTGACTGGTTAAACTCTAAAAACGGTTGCCTCTTTCAGGGTGGTTTGGGGTATTTGTCATGTAGCCCAGTAACTGTTTTACAGTAACCAAGCCAATTGAACGATGTTAACTAGCAGCACCTAACAGCTCACAGTGTGTGAAAGCTAGAAGTGGGTTAAACAGCTTTTATTCAGACAGCACAAAGTCATGACTGACATCTATAAAGTATTTATGATTACTATTAAGTGGAATTATTTAATGTGCTTTTTCGAGTAAAAATAATAAACTGTATTTCTGAGCTGATGAGGTGGCAGTGACTGGATTATCTAACATCAGCTTACTATCCAGTTGTACAGTGTTTGTTTAGACGGTTTTACTGGACAGTGTTAGCTTAGCTGCTGAGTTACTTAGCTAACCTAGCTGATCAACACGTAACTTTAACAGACTAGACTTTACAGCTGCTTTTCTCTTAATGTGCAGTACAGTAAAGTTTGAGTGTAAAATGTTGGAAAGGTGTTACTAGTTGCTGAAAAAAAATCTGACTCTATTCATCTTCTAATTCCAGGTGTGAAAAAACATGCCTGAAGGTCTGCAGCATTAAAAGATACCAAACTGTGAGTAAAGACTTTATTAATCAGTTTAGTTTTTCTGTTAAAAATCATGTTAAATTCATTTACTTAATTAGGAAAAGGAAAAATGTTTAAAAACCAAATACTAACAAAAGTGTTACAATATTTGGCTAACCATGTTGACCTACCATGTGTTCTGTTCTATAAGAACCCAGAACTAGGTTGTGCAAATGACTCAAATTGGGTCAGAGGGGAAAACACTGAAACTCCTCTACATAGGGCTCAAACCTGTAGCCTCTGCATAGGGAGGCATAGTGTGCACTAACTACTCCACTTGCATCTCTCCAGGGCTGGCAATGGGCATCTTATAGATAGGTGGTCACTAGCCCTGCTCCTGAAGATCTACCTTTCTACAGGTTTTACCTCCAACATAAATTTAAACACCACAAGCAAACACCCCTAATTGGACAGAGAAATTAAAATAAATGACATTTAGTTTTGTTGTAATTTCATTGTCCTTTTCCAATGAAATAAGGTAACCTGTAGAAAGGTGTCCTGTGCTGTGTCCATCTGTTGCTGTTAAGCCATCCTTCATACAATCAGAACTGAGAATTTACCAGAACTTCCACAAGAGGGAGTCCACACCTAAGTCATGACAACAAAACAAAGCAACTGCAAGCAGGATTTTGTGTTGTGTGATACAATTAAAGCAGCATCTTTTACTTTGCATCTGCGTTCTTTTTAGCTTTAGATTTTAGATCTAAATCTGTACTTTAAATGTCTGTCTGTCTGTCTATTCAGGCAGCTTTAAATCAGGCTTCTAATCGCCCAAATGTTGGCAATTTCAAACATTTCAAACAACTCAGGTTTGTAATCTTATGTAAATCTTTGTTAAAACAATTTAACTGCTGAGTTACAATTTCTCAAAACACTTGTAAGTCATTTGAATAAAATAAAAGATTATTCTAAATGATTAGAATTGCTATTATAAAGCTTTAGAAACATTCCCAATAGGTTGAATATTTTTAAACGAATTAAAACAATTCTTAAGAAGATTAAAATCTGATTCTATTTTTTTTCTTAAATTCTTAAAAAATATATATTATTCTAATTCACTCAGGAAGATTGATATTCTAAATTATTAGAGTAGAATAGAGTATTGGAGTTGCTTTTTAAAAGAGTGGTTTTTCAAACAACTAAAATGAGCACTCAAAGACTCAAAACTCAATCTGAATCATAATCACTTTTCAAAAGCCTGGAATCTGTTCAGAACACTTAAAGCGTTGATCATCTTATAACATTTTGGAAAAGATTCGAATCATTTCAAAATTGAAATCTTTAAACGTGATTCGAATCTGTTTGAACAGTAATTTGAATGTTTGAAGTGATCAGAATCTTTTTGAAAAGTTTGAATCGTATGAATCATTTAAAGATTCGAATCGTTCAAGAACTGATTCGATTTTTTAAAGTGATTTGGTTTATTTAAAACGGGATCTTATGAAAAGCAATTCTAATAATTAAAAATAAAATAGAAGTTGATTTGAATCATTTGCAAAAGTGATTCTAAAATTGTATTGAAGCAATTTTAGGCATTTCAAAACATAAATGTCAGAGTTGGATATGTTTGTTTATATATTTCTGTTGCTGTGTTTTTCATCTACAATTTCTGACAAAGGTATGTGATCCCCTTCGGTTGGTGCACAACAATTGTCATTTTTGGTGTCCATCATGAAGAGTGCTGCTTTCTGCCCCCTGGTTGCGCGCGCATCTCGGTGATGACGTTGCACAGAAACACGCCTGTATCCAAAGGAAAGAAGTGGCTTTTTATGAACCGCCCCATCAGATAGTTTAGTGCTATTGACAGAAAATCAGAAAACGCCTGTTTTGCAAATGTAAAATACTATTTACTTTTCAGGCTTCATCTCTCATTCAACTAAATGTAGTCCTGAAAAACATACGTTTTTTAATAAGCAATTACTGCCATTATGCTGTATTTACTCTGTTAATTCTAATGTATCATTCATGCATTAGTGTGTTGAGACCTTCAATTACTACACAGTCAAAAAAGTAGAGCGCGTGCATGTGCAACTGGGCGAGGCAATATTTCTTGTTTTAAACTGTGGTTAATGAATCAGGTGTATTTTTTAATTAAGAAACATTATCTAAAACTATCATGAACAATCAGTTCTGGGATCAGTGATAAGATTTCCCAATGAAGGAAAGCTTTAAGAAGCATTTTGGGTCAAAATGTTATGACCTCAGATCATATCGAAACGCGGAAAAACAATCACGTGACTTTTTTCATTTGGATTTGATCGGCGATCGGATCGATCTTTGTTTGGAGTTTGGAGGCTGACATCACTAATTTGCGTGTCTCTGGTCCTCTTCCACAGCTGAACCTGCTTATCCACAGAACTCCACAGAGCCCTGGCTGGAGTAATTGGGGGAGGAGTCTATCCCGCAAAGGAAGCATAGGGAAGTGTAGAGAGAGGACCTCTGTTATGCTAGGGATAGATTTTATATATATATATATATATATATATATATGTGTGTGTGTGTGTATATATACACACACACACACACATATATATATACAAAAAAAGGTGTACCTACATACAAAAAAGTATTATTTATGCCAGCTAATAAACAGAGCTCGAAAAAAGTTAGTATTATTAGTCATATTAATCATAAAAAGTAAATGCAAAAGGCTTCAATACACTGCAAATGAACACGGGTTTTTACAGGTGTTGATTTGGATAAAAGCAAGGATATAAACCAGGTCAACATGCTTTCCACTAACGTTGGACCGTTAGTCCAGTTTGTCTGAGATCGGGCTAATATTTGCCTGGTCGCTGGATAACTGTAAATGCTATACGACGCCCTGTGTTCCAACACCAGTAGCACTAAATAGCTGATTTAGTGAAATATTCACATAAACTATTACTATAACGTAAAGGGTCTCTATATCAAACTGTTTACTGACGACATACAGTGACATTATGTCACATCACGCAAGGGCCATGTGTTTATATGCGCTTTGGCTATGCTCCGCCCCTCACCTGGGGCTCATCACCAGCGTCAGGTGTGGGTCATTCCAAGACTTATTAGCCCCGCTCTGTATTTGTGCTGCTCTGGCTGGGGTCTTTGTTGTCCCACTGTGTTCTGCATGTTTTTGTTTCTGGTTTATAAAATCTCTGCTTTTTCTCCTTTAATTCTGTAGCTTCCTGGTCTGTTCTGCTCCTGCCTGCATTTATGAGTATTGGGCAAGCCTTAAAGTTTGCCTCAATGTTTTTATGAGTACACTTTAATTTAACTGCCTTCAGCACTGTAACATTTGACAAACTTTGTGACTGGTACAGGTGTCCGTAATGGGTTCAGTGAACAACTGCTTTGCCCTTCAGACAGGAGACCAGAGCTGATTGAGTGGGAACTCCTAATGCCAAAGGTGTGTTCTCAGTTCTGATAGGCTTACACAAAGGTCAATAAATGTTCTCCTGTCTGTAGTAACATTTTTGCTTGGCTACACTAGAACACCTATGTAAATACTAATTGAATCCTTAGTCTGTGGGAGCTATGGGAGCTTTCTGAAGCAGACCTATGGTGCAGAGGTCTACATTATAACACTGCCTTACACTGAAGTTTGAGATCTGCCATATAGAAAAGCGAGATGCTCGGTTTTGTGTATTGTGGATAGCGTTTCAGAATTTTAATTCCTCACACTGCAGGGTATAACCGTGGTTCCCAGTCCCAGCCCTGGAAAGCCTATACTCAAGTTTCTTTGCTCTGACACTTGAGTGGTACAACTGAAATGAAGTAAACATTTGTTGTTGATGCTGGAACTACCCTAAAGGGCTGGTAGTTCAAAGATCTAAATGTCTGTCTTCAAGAACCACAGCTTGAAAGTCAGGTAAACTGAAGAATTTTATTGGTGTTTTAGGGGTGAAAAAAACAAAGGAAAGCAAATCTACAATATCTATAAGGCTGGAAATGACACCCTTAACAGTGAGACCTTGCTGCAAGGCCCATGGTTAACATTAGTGGTATCCTTTACTGTCTTGGCAGCAACTTGGGTCAGGCGTCAGAATCAACGCCAATCAGATTTGCTCCTGAGTCTTTAAATAATAATCTCCATCGTGGGCCTAAAAACCCTTAAGGGTGAACAAATCATTACCCAAACTTCATCTCCAGCTGTTGTGTTCAACCCAGGTCTGTTGCTGCTCACACACCCAGAGGGATCTAAGAAGTGATCTTACTACAATACAAATTGTCAATCTTAAATTGAAAGAGAAGAAGTTTCTGGTAATGATTGCTGCTTCATCACCTTGTTTATTCTGCAGCTCATCCTTCCTGATGAGGACTTGAGGGTGTGAAAATGGCCTTTGCTTGCCACGTGTTTTTCCAGCAAGACACCCAATGCATCATGCCCTATGCAGCCTGGACCAGCAGATGTTTCTGTGCAATGGCTGTGATGGCTTCTGATCCTTGTCAGAGTGCAGATAATGGGAGAATTTTTAATTTGGGATTTGAGGTACAGTTGTACTCCCTGTCTAAATAAATTCTTTGTTGGAATATAAAAGTGATTATGAAGCTAAGTTGAACATTTTAATATGATTGAGGGGGGGAAAAAAAGAGAGACCAGAGTTAACTGAATAATTTATCTACCAGCCCAAGTATTTTTTTTTTATTATTGTATGTGTATGTATGTATGTATGTATATATATATATATATATATATATATATATATATATATATATATATATATATATACATACACACACACACACACAGGGGGGGAAAAAAAAAAAAAAGACTATGGCTGACACTCATGATACTCACACATGTCCTTGGTTCAGGCAGTTTGTTCAATCTATTTGAGACAATTGTAATCCCACAGTGTTTTCCGGTTGCAATGCTTTGTCTTGCATGACTTGTCCAGGTTCGTGTGGATCTCTCTGTATATTTGTATAATGCTGGAGTGTATAAAAACATTCACCCATGTACAGGTCAGTTTATGCTGTACAAATTCACTTTTGTAAGGCACTCTGGCTAAGAGCATCTGCTAAATGCCTTAAATGTAAAATGTACAAATCTATTAAAAGAAAGTAAATCTGTTGGGTTGTTTTGTACCAGCATAGGCTTTCATTACTACATGACATATCTGGTCTCCAATACCTGAACTGCCCACTGAAGTGGCCATCTGGAATGGTTAAATTAATGTCATCTAAGAGGGAGGGAGGGGAATCAAATCCAGGTAAACAGTCTACATCTTGGGTTGATCTCTGGTTAAAGGTGCTTTTAGGATTGAACACTTAAAGATTGGGTAGTAAAAGCAAACTGAGAGAGAGAGAGAGAGAGAGAGAGAGAGAGAGAGAGAGAGAGAGAGAGAGAAAAGACACAGTGGTTTAAATCATTCTTTGTCTGGTTAAAGGGCTCATGATGTAAAACCTTTTGAGAATTCTGTATTTAAAAACACTAACATTTCCAGGTATATACTGGTTGTGAGACACTGCCATTTATCCATTTAAAAAAAAAAAAGTGTTCAGATTTGGAAATCCGCTGCTCAGATCACCGAAAACCCCTAGTCTTCCTCCCTCACATAAACCATCAGCACTGCTGAACTAATTGTACATATTGAACACCATTAGCTCACCATCACTAGTAGGTGCCATTGAGAATTACAGTGGGAAAAACACTACAATAAACACCAGTTTTACCATGCAGTCAAATTTAGTAACTTTTACAATTCAGACAGCTTACAGAACCAAATCTTTCACAGGTAAGTGAAAGAGTAAGGTGCTGGATTAGAAATGTCAATATTAAATAAATATGGTCTGTTTTGATAATGTGGTGAGCAAAAGGTACAGACTTGTCTTCTGAAACATAGATTATACATAAAAATATTAAATGATAAATACTCAAGTACAGATACTTCAACATTTTAGTTAAGTACAGAAACAAAGCACTTATACTTCCTTACTGTCCATCTCTGTATCTAGCAGAAAGCTGTCGATACCTGTGCATCACAATTCGGTTGGAGGCCTTATTTGCTACACTGCCTCCTAAAGCACTGGTTAGTGGGAGAGCATGGGCACCGAGACACTGGGTGAGACACTGGGTGAGACACTGGGTGAGACACTGTACCTGCAGTTTCAGACGCGTGACCGCAATCCTCCTTTAAACCAGCCCATCTCCTGTATTTAAAAGGGTTGGCTCCTCCCCTAATTACGCCAGTTAGGATTATCATTGGTCAGGTGATTACCACGTGATGACGGCTACCGCGCAAAAGCAGGTAAATCAGGTGAGTCAGGTGAACGATTTCGAACGAGTCCACGTAGCGACTGTGGGCGATCAGCAAACCTAGAACCAAGCGTTGGTCTGTGAACTAGCTCACGAGATATTAACTAGTTTCTTCAAAATAAAAAATGTCTTGTTACGTTTTACTGTATTTGGACACATGGTTCAGATGACCGATGACGAGCAATGCTGGTATAAAGTCTGATAACTAAACAAACTCCCGATACTCAAACCCCAAATCCTTCCAGATTCAGCACGCCAACTTTAAAATGGCCCTCGACCCAAATACAATGAAAAATAGTCGATCCCGAGCGTCGAGTTCAAGCATTTCAAGTCTCCGAGTAATTTGGCAAGAATCAACCTCATTTCCCAAACGTGGTAAAGTCAAAGAACCGACGCCTTTGGAGTCAAACTATGGCGTCCTTGCGAGCAGTGTGGACGCTGACAGGAGTTGAAAGGGAGTCTTTCACTCACTGTAGATAATGATTCTATTGTAGTTAGTAAAATATTGACTTGTTATTCGAGTCTAAGTCCTGATTTTGACCAATGATCCGAAACTACTGAAAAGTGATTCGCTAGTTTGAATCCTGGTCATGCTGTTAGCCATCAGCAGCCGGGGCCCGAGAGCGCACAGCTGGCCTTATTCTCTCCAGGGTGGGTAGATGACCTTTTCCCTACATTCCTCCAGTGCAGTGCTCAACTTGGTTTTACAAAATCGATTTGATTAATTAAATATTAATTAAATACACCACGGGAAGAATCGACGATATTTAAAAGAATGGGGGGGCTTTGTTTTTAGATATTGTACCAGTAGGCCAAGATATAGCTCTCTTTGGATATTAGTGCTTTGGCTGGGAGTGTAATTTGCCAGACTTGATTGGTTGCAATCTGGAGTAGAAAAAAGGTAAAAGAGGTGCACCTATACTTTCATATGCTGTGTAAACTCTCTTCTATACAGTTCCTCAGGCTAGAGGGCTGTTTTATTGCTGGTCAGGTTGGTGTCATCCACAGTTTGATTCTCCCAGTGTGCTACTAGCAAACACAGCTCTTCATTGAACGTGGGATGTCTGTCTAGCTTTAGTAAAGGGGCACTCTTATACCTGTGCTCATACCTGTCTTCATTGGCCTGAACAACTAGTACTGTGTGTGTGTGTGTGTGTGTGTGTGTGTGTGTGTGTGTGTGTGTGTGTGGAATTTGTAAATATATAGCTCTGCCATTGTTCAGTGACTGTCAGTTTATGTTCTGGGGGTGGATTAATTTTTTTCTGACGTATTGGGCTTAATGTCAATGGTTACGTTTGAGAGTTATTTTTGTTTGGATAGCATATTGAGCCTGGAGTGGGAATGGTAGACTGTTCTCACTTAGTCAATGGCACATTAATGTGATCTTAAGGCTCTTGGTTTAAGGTGCAATTTTTTTCTTTTTGGTGTAAAAACTTTAGTTAACTTTGTTGCTCTCCACAGGTGTATGTGCTAGCCACAAATCACATAACCACCAGGGAGGAGGCCCCCAGCTTTTGCCTTCCAAAGTGTGCCACCAGAAGTGCACTGCTGAGGCATGAGAGGACCGTTTGAGAGAAGCAGTCGTTCACTTCCACATATTAAAACTGTGATGCAAAATACTGTTGTGTAATGTTTGAAAAAGCACGGAGCCAAGTGCTGCATAAAATGGTGTGACAGGCTTATATGTCAGTGAGAAGTCTCTTATTAATCACAGGGACAATTCTAATAATGCACTGTAAATGACTCTTTACTATGTTCTTTTTGTAGCAGTTTTGTCTATGAGACTGTTTTCAGTTGTCATTTGTTTTCCTTGTTTTTTTTCTCTCCAAGTGTATATTTTACACAACAATAAAAACAGCTGCCAAAAGGCAAGTTCTACATTGTGGCAGATGACTGCTGTTCATTTTTAATGAATTCAAAGTTGTTTCGTTTAGTTAACTGTCAATCTAGGTCTTCTTGAAGCAGATCAGGATGTGACACGATTGATCTCACCTGGTTCCCAGTGAAAACAGCAGGATGAAAGGGTCATGTCGTGTGTGTGTGTGTGTGTGTGTGTATACCATCAATGCCACTGACCACTGTCACTGAGTATCTGGGGTGGAGCCTTCCCATTAAAAGCTAGAGCCAAGATGTTTGAGGAGAAGACCATCACACACTCTGAGCTGTGTTTTGTTTTTTAATTTTTCTGAATATATTCAGAGTATAACTGCTTTTAATGTTACCTGTACCTTCCATAACTTTGGTTTGAGTTTGGGACTGTTGTTCATAAGATTTGAGTGCGCTCTGTTCAGTTAAATCACTAGTACAGGTACTACCAACTGGGTTTACAAGAGATTGTTTTGTGTTGAGGGTGAGTTTATTTAGTATATTTTGCCAGCATATTCCAGCTTTATCAGAGAAGCTGGTTTTACTTTGCCCTCTATGGTTTTGTACAGGTAAGAGGTGCACCTATAAATTCCACACAATGTAGGTTTCTATTTAGTTCCTAAGGCTAGAGGATGGGTGACGCCCTATGTATTTTTATATTAAAGACAAATCATATTTATGACTTAGTATTTGTGTTCAGTTTTCTTTGGGGTCATTCACTGTGATTCTCCTAATGGAGTAGCAGCCAGTTCTATTATATGTGTGATGTTTAGTTTTAATGAAGTAGTGGGTTTGACTCCTGGGCCGAACAACCAGACATGTATGTATAAGTACTAGAGACTCAGACTTGAGTAAAAGTACAAAGAAAAAAGTACAAAAAAGTGACTTAAGTAGAAGTGTTCTTTAAGCTCTATACTTAAGCTGAAGTACTAAAGTATTCAACATTTTTTTTGTACTTAAGTATTGAAAGTAGTTAGTTCTAAAATGTACTGAAAGTAAAAGCACAAGTATTATGTCAAGGTTGAATATCATTTTTAATATTATTTCAGATGCTTAGAATTAAGGACTGTCACAGTTCCTTTGGCTTCAGTAAAAGGACAGGAATGTACAGGACAGAGTACATGAACACCCCAAAAAAGGCTAAACAGAACTGACTCAACCTGCTACATACAAGTGTTTCATCTGCAAAAACAAGTGAGGAGAGCAGCTTAAAACACTGAGCTTAACTCTCTGTAAACTAAACTATAGCTAAAAGATCTCAGGGCATTAGGGCCACATATCAGTTTTTGAAGCCAGTGAAGATGTTTTTTTTCTGGTGGTTCTTCCATCTCTGAATAAACCTAGAAAGCTCTCGCATTAGTGTCCTCACTGCAGCAGCGGAGTGAGAGGAAGAACGGCAGCGTGCACGCTCACAGCCGATTGCTTGTTCTGCTTAATGCTGAGGCGGCTTCAACAAACCCGGGGACAGTGCCATCTAAGTGCTCTGCCGATGATCATGTGGGTTTGAAAGGATTGGTACCATTTAAAAAATTGTAACGAGTAATGATGTAGCTTATAAAAACATAACAGAGTAAAAGTATTAAACTCATTCAAAATATATAGTGAAGTTAAAGTGGAAGTAGGAGAAAAAATAATCCTCCAGTAGAGAACAGACACAGCATTTAGGTACAGTAGTGAAGTAGTACTACTTTGTTACTATACATCTCTGTAAATAACTCATTCCACCTGTCGTTTCCAAAGCACCCCTCAAATAAAGTGGGATTATAATACACCTGCATGTGTGTGCCACCCCTTTTATTATTATTATTATTATTATTATTATTAATGTTCTCATAAAATCCTGGAGCTCTTTGGGGCACAGAAGATCTCAAGTGTTCTATTGGATGCAGGTTTGGTGACTGGTGAATACCACTGAAAAACACTCAACTCACCAGTTTGAGACTTCTGCTTTGTGACTTGGTGCATGATGTTGAAAGTAGATAAGGTGTGTAAATGATGGCCGGTAATAACAGGTTCCATTCAACATCAGCCCCCTCTGCCTGGCCTGTTGACTGTTCAAATCCAAAACAGTTACAGAAAAGGGTACATCTTGTATTTTCTTATCACAACATCTTAGCCTAAAATAGCCTTTAATAAATCAGTGTCATAACTTTAAATTTATTCTTTAACACAATATTTTCTCAGCACTGAAACAGTGAATGAAAAGATTTGTGTGTTTAGTCAGTGCAGATTTTATGAGTAAAGTTGAGTTTCCCACTGACTTTCCCTGTCATGACACCCTAATTATTGATTGAACATTTTACAAAGTTGCAAGTTAAAGGGGGAACTAAAGAAAAACAAAAAGCACCGGTCCCCTACTTCTCCCTGATGCTTCATGCGTTTGAAAAAGCTAACAGCTGAAGTTGGTTTAGACAGGTGCTGTTGCAGGTCGTTAGAAGGCTTCTTTATAACCAAGAGTGGTGGTCATTCTAAGGACTGGGTACAAAGCAGCAGCCGTTGTAATGCCCCAACTCTCTAACATTCTGTTTGTTTGACAAAGCTGCAACTGTACTTGTGATAGTTTTTTTCTGAAGCACATTCTGGACCCAATGCAGACATTTAGGAAATAAACACAAAAACTCAAGTGAAATAATACCCAAAGAAAAAACTCCCACAACCAGCTGAATCAGGAGACCCTACAAAACATCCACCATGCTGCCATTGTGATGCTCCAACAAAAATGATTATGGAACAAATAACCAGTGAAATAATTGAAATTATGATTCAAATCATTTAAAATGAATTCAAATCCTTTTGAAAAAGATTTAAAACATTGTTCACATTTTTAAAAGCGTTTAGGAAAGTGATTCAAATTGTTAGAGAGGTTATTCCAATCTTTTGAAAAGTGATTCATTTTCTGAAAAGAGTCTTCAAAAGATTCAAACCTTGATTGTTGTTCAAACTGAAAACTCTAAATAACTTTAGAGAATTAATTTGAATCATTTGGAAAAAGACTCAACCTTGATTGAAAGGTGATTTAAATCTTTGGAAAAGCAAGTAAAGGGTTTGGGAAATGTTACAAAGGTTCTTTTGAATTTGGATCATTTTGACAAAGATTGAAAAATGATTAATCTTCTTACTAAAGTGCTCAGTGAAGGCTGTTCCTCTTCACTGCATTTTGAAAAGGAATTTGAATCATTTAGAAAAAGATCAGAAAAGTGAGTTTAGTTTTTTGAAAAGAAACTTTTGAAAAAAGATGAAAACCTTTTGAAAAGTGATCATGTGTACAGTTGCTCATGAAACGCTGATCTGACAGCCGTTGTTCTATACTGCTTATTTCTCCTCCATTTACCCGTCTCCTTCAGTGTCACTGTTTGGCATCTGCAGTATGAAAAGATGATAAATGTTAATAAAGGATGGATTTTGTTTGACCAGTGTGTCAATTTACATACATATGGTATAATAAGTATACAATTTTATTATGACAAGGAAAATAGCATATAATGTTAAAAATAAAAAACAAGCAAAAAACGAAGCTTCAAATGGGCTGTTTTTAACTGAGACCATAAACACCTCAAATAATTAAATAGCTTTAAATCTCAGTACTGAGTAAAAGTAACTATGTATATCTTGTGACCTGTTATTAAAATCTTATGACTGTTATTCAGATACCCAGTGTGTGTTCTGTCATATAGTAACCCAAAGTTGTGGAAATGACCCAAATGGGCTGTGTTACAGAGACCTTTATGAGTGAGTTCTTCCACACATAAGATGAATAAATAGCTTTACACTTCATTTTCAGTGCTGTTTGTGAGGCTCAAACTGCATTAGCAGATTATATTCCCCTCTTTTGAGCAGTTTTTGACAGAATAATGAAATAACTAGCCTACCTGCTACAGGGACAGGTGCTAAGGGAGGCCAAGTGTACAGGCTTTTTATTACTTCATCTGTAACACTTGGCCATCATTGATAACAATTGGCCTGATATCATTAGTAGCCAGTCCAGGGAAATAACGTAAAGCAGCCATAAGAAGTCTAGGGAAATAACATAAAGCAACATAAAGAATTGTTTGACACAACAATATCATCCAAAAAGCCCAATGGGTGGTTTGCTGGAGAACTAAATGAAAAAAGCAAGAGAGACAGGAGATGGTAGCTGGTTGTGATATGGTGGTGAGTGTGTGTGCATGAGTGAACTACAAGTCTTTTTTACCCTAAAGATTTTTATTTTGAGATTGCTGTAAGATCATCATTTAGCCTGTTTCTAGAGATTTAGACATATCTGGCGTGATTTTATCTGGCAGTTAATGTTGCTTGTTTCAAGTTTTCAACAGAATTGTCTGACAATAGAATAAAATATCACGAGACACAATTGCTTAGAACACACAGATGAACACTGATTATTTTGTTATTATGTTAAAGCGCACACACACACACACACACACACACACACACACACACACACACACATACTGTGTTATTTAAAACATGGTTGTTTAATATATTTCCTATAGAGCATCACTCATCTTTTTGGGTGTCTTTATTTTTACACTGCAAAACAATACAATTAAAAGCACAAGCAATTTGCTGACAATAATTTGCTACAATGAAAAGGTTGAATTTAGATGAATGTCCTTAAATGTGTCCTTATTTTGTCTGATGACTGGAGCTGTCTGGTACTGAATATTTATTTATGGCATTTAGCTGATGCTCTTATCCAGAGCGACTTACAAGGTTACTCATATTACAGAGTTGGGCCAACTTAGTGTTACATAGTGTCTTGCCCAAGGACTCTTATTGGTGTAGCGCAGCATAGTCACCCTAACCAGAAATTAAACTCCAGTCTCCCACATGGTGTGGGAGCTCACTGGCTGGTAGTGGTGTTATCTGTTGTGCCACACCAACCATGAACAACTATACAATTTTTGTCATCCTAGAATGTTCCTTTCATGTAAAAAGCAAAGAGAAATTTTACTGCTGAAATTATGCGATGGACAAATATTACTTATTTAATTAAAAGTGGAGGATCCTGAAATATACTTGAGTGAAATTCATTCAACAATTTCAAAGGATCAAATGCTCTGGAACTCAACTGACTGACTAGAGAACAAAGATTTGGTCTTTGAGATTTGAGAAGTATGTCATGGATTAAATAAAAAAAAACTCTTGGAAATTTAATTAAGTAAAAAAACAACTATTTAATCTCTGAGTAAAGTAAATTGAGTAAAGCATAAATCAACTGAACTCTCCATGATGTTGAGGTTCTGGCTTGCAGCAATTGGAAAGACTTTTATAGAAGATATGTTTTCCAAGTTAAGTTCATCTGTATTTGCTCTTCAAAAGACATTGGGAAGGTCATGTAGCAACGTATGTTCTGCTAAAGAAATACTGAAAGATGTATTTTTTCTCCTGCTATGTCCGGCAGGTGTGATGCAATTTCAAACAATTCAAATTGGACTACAGCACTTTTTAACCGGCTTTACTACTTCATTATACAGTCCTGTGCAAAAGGTATCTGAGCAAATGATATGTAAAGCTCTTTCTCAGGGCCCAGTTTCCCAAAAGCATCTTAGTACTAAGCTCTTAACTGGTGGAGAGAGTGCTCAGTGTGATCCTCACTCTACCTTTTAAGAATAATCTTTGTGCTGCTATGATTTTGGGACAGGTGTGTGTGTGTGTGTGTGTGTTTTGTAAACATCAAAATTAATCAGAATTAGAATTAATACAAATAAACAATACCTTGTGGTTTATTGTGTGTGTAATTTGATATTTCCAGAGCTCCAGTAGATTTACCATATGATCCCTAGTTCAGCTGGACTATCCTTTATTAAAGTAAAATAACACATTTCTTGTCAAAAGTAGCAAATGTAAAAATAGCAGTTGTGTTGAAGTAACATATTTGATGTCTGTAACCACTTAACCACCATTTTTTTAATTCCATTTTTTTAATTCATTCAACAATTTCAAAGGATCAAATGTTCTGGAACTCAACTGGCTGACTAGAGAACAAAGATTTGGTCTTTGAGATTTGAGAAGTATGTCATGGATTAAATAAAAAAATTTAATTAAGTAAAAATACAACTATTTAATCTCTGAGTAAAGTAAATTGAGTAAAGCATAAATCAACTAACAAGCAACATAATAGCAAGCCAGCGTAGTGTTGTCATTTAAATGTGTGTTAGTTGATTAGTGCAGTTTGGGATGCATGCTCATGATTTGATTGCTGATATTGGGTTCATAATTGAAAATTCTCACATGTGAAACAAAATGGATGACTGTATTTATGTTGCTGGATGAACATAGTGTGGCTTTTGTCACATTTTTTTATTATAAAAATAACAAGTTAAAAATCTTAAAATGGTTATTTGGTGTGTGTGTATGTTACTTACGCTGCATCTGCAGAAGCACCTGTGATGTTTCCAGTGCAGCCCAGGTTCTCCTGTTTCAATCAACATGTATTTAAATTTGGACATGCTCTGAAGAGTGGCTTTCATTTTCAGTGTGACTGAGGATATATAAAGGACAGGGACTGAAATAAGCAGTAAAAAAGAAAAACAAAAGCATACTGTAAAATATAATATACAATTTGAAAACAAGGTACAACATAAATAAATAAATAATAAATAAATTATATATAAGTATAATTCAATAAGCAAAGAAATGCATAAACAATCATTAGTAACAGCAAAGTAGAATGCATACAATACAATAAAAATAAATATTATTAAATTGATTTTAAAAATGCTACATTCAATAAAAATAATAAGGTGTGCAATGTATACACAAACATACAGCTATCACACCTCCCATGATCTCTCAAAAGATGCTGAAACCTTTTCTCGCTTTTTTATCTTTTACTTTTTACATATTATACATAAATATTTTTTGGAATCATATTTATTCAGATTTTTGTTATAGATAGAGTCTGAAAGAAAAAACTGACTCAAAAGTCTGAAGAAAGTTTGGAACAGTGAGTGTTCCCAGGTGTGGACGTCCATTCAAAATCTCTCCAGGAGTAAGACATAAAACCATCCAGAAAGTGAAAAACAACCCAAGAACAACATCCAAAGAACTGCAGGACTTCTGCCTCAGCCTCAGCTGGATCAACCATCTAAAAAAACACTAGACAGGAAAGAAATCTATGGCAGAACCGCACAGCAGAAACCATTGTTAGCTAAGGAGAATATAAATGCTCGTCTCCATAACAGATTCATCTAGATCTGTTTGGCCAACATATCCCCTGTTATATCTGATGTATATATATATATAATCCCGTGCTCTGTAAAGCATGGTGGAGGTAGTGTGATTGTTAGGGGATGCATCAGGACCTGGACACCTTGAGACCATTAAGGCCAGTATGAATTCTGCTCCAAAATTCTCAAGAAGATCAAGGGAAGATCTGAAGCCGAAACACATTCAGGTCCTGCATAAAGACAATGATTCAAAGCACACAAGCAAAACCTTACAATAGTTAAAAATGAATACATTCACGGTGAGTCTCAGTTGTGGGATAATTAGTAATACTAACTGGTTTTTGAGTATGTAGTATGTAATATGGATCAAGTGATAGATCTGAGATATAAGTGTCAAAGCTCCACAATGCATACTAAGAATCAGTCAGTTTTTAAGTGTGCTTACAATGGACACTGTTATACCACAATGCAATGCAAAATGGAAAAATTAGAAAAAAACATTGGATAGTGGTGCAAGTACAGCGACGACAGCGTCAGGAGAACTTGCAAGCCAAGGAGTATGTTGGCAACACTTTATCACTTTGTATTAGTACAAAACAGATCAGTACTTTAATGCTGTGTACTAACCTGCCAAACCCACACTACATATAAGATTACTATATACTATATACCCTATAGTATTAGTGTGCAGTACGCAATTGGGACGCAGCCCTAAACCTTTGGAATTGCCTAGTCAACATCCCTACCTAAGCCTATATTGAAATGTTGTGGCAGAACCCGAAAGATCCCTGAAGTAAAGCAATTCTGGGAGGAGGAGTACATTCTAAAAAATAAAGGTGCTACAAAAGGTTCTTCGAGTGATGCCATAGAAGAACCACATTTGGTTCCATAAAGAACACTTTTTGTAATATGTGACCTTTTCATTGATAAAGAACCTTTGGATCCAGAGGTAATTTTTTTTTTAAAGGATCGTCACACTCACACATATCTGTGACAAACATGGTTCTTTATGGAACCAAAAGTGGTTCTTTTATGGCATCGCTCGAAGAACCTTTTGTAGCACCTTTTTTAACGCGATCTAGGAGAAAATAGAAGACAGCATCTCACAATCACAGTATCTACATATATTTAATACATGTAATTTGGTTTAATACTCTCTTTCCTTACTGTTGTAGAGTAAATTTGAATTACGCAGCAAAACTGCCACCCCTGATCTGACGTGGGTGTCCTACCACCTGCATGCAGTTCCCTCTCATTCCACTAGATGGCACTGATGCATTAGAAGTGTTCTCACCATAGCTAATGTCCCTGGATTACACTGACCTCACAGTGTGAGCCAGCCTGCTGTTACTATTAGCACAAAATCATAGACAGACATTTCACTGTAAAGGTGTCAAAGCTCTCAAAGGTGGCAAGACAGGCGATATCCCAGCAGGCAGTCCAAAGATAATGTTTCTGAGGAGGGAAAATGTATTTTTCAGGGTGAAAATGGGTGTCGTTGTTGTGACACTGAGATCCTTTTGTCTTCTTATTCAGAACCTGTAACTGTTCCTGAGGGATAACGAGAAATCTCACTGGTCCCTCTGGGTCATCATTCCTTTTTTTTTTTACTTAAATGGCTTAACATGTTTTGTGTGTGTGTGTTTATGGGCATACTTTGAGTAACCAGAGATGATAATACCATGTGCAGCACAAAAGTCAAAGACTCCCTTTCATTTAATTTCTTGCAAATCAGCCATTACAAGTAAGTTAATTATTGTTTAGACCCACTTACATAAGAAAGAGGTGGGTTGAAGGAAAATAAGTGAAATACAGAAGCCAATAAACTGGAGTACAAAAATGATTAAAAGATACAGAGAAAACAGAAGACTTCTAACAACTGCTACTATAAAGACTTGGTAGTCAACTAAAACTGTCCCCATCAGACAAACAGCACTCTGAGCACACTGAGAGAGAGGGGAGGAGAGAGAGAGAGGGGGAGAGAGAGAGAAGAAAACCAGGCTCTGCTCTTCAGATCTAAAAACATTAACAGGTGTTTCTGTCCACCTTTCCTCTATGAGAAGACAACTCAACCCTGTGGGTGTAAGAGGACGAGGAGTCCTTACTGAGAAAAGGAAACAGACAAAATATAATAACACTCTCAAATCAATCAGAAAAGCTACTGTTGTTCTTAGAACAATGGACTCTGGGCCCGCCCAGAGTCCAGACCTCTACATCACTGATTGTGTTTGGGATTACCTGGTTTGTGTAGATTTCCTGATGCTGAACCATGAATAACATGTATTTCATATCTACTTATTAATCCACAGGTTGGTAAAGTGTTCCTCAAACAGAACACCTGAAAGAGCTTTGGAAATGCCCTGATCCAACTGCTTCATTTAACATAATATTCAGCTGGGTTTAATTGTAAGAGTAAAGCAGTAAAATAGAGGTGTAAAATACAGAGTTACTTGGTATATCACCTATATTATATTAATGTCTAAATACAATGTATGGACAAAAGTATTGGGACACCTGCTCATTCGTTGTTTCTTCTGAAATCAAGGGAATAAAAAATAGACTTTATCCTGCTTTTTATTTTTAAACAACTGTCTCTACTGTCCAGGGAAGACATCCTACTAGATTCTGGGGCATTGCAGTGAGGATTTGATTGCATTCAGCAATAAGAGCATTAGTGAGGTTGGATGATCACCTCTCCAGCTCATCCCAAAAGTACTGGATGGAGCACCATCATTCCAGAGAACACAGTACCACTGCTCCACAGCTCAATGTTAGAGGGCTTTATAACCCCTACTAGCCCATGCCTAGCATTAGGCCTGGTACCAATAGGTTCATATTTGATCATCTGCTCTAGAGAGTCCTATTTTCCTGGCAATACCTAGCTGTGTGTGTGCATTTGCACATCTGTGTCATGAATGGGTGCAACTTAAAGTAGCTGAATGCATTTATTAGAAGGAGTGTCCACAAACATTTGGACATATTTTGCAGGTCCTGCAGTTACACTTGTACAATCAGTTTAGATTTAATACTTATTCTGAAGCCCATTAAAACAAATCAAATCAGATGGAATTATGAAATATAGGTGAAATTCAGCGAGTTGAGATTTACACCTATATATCAGGCCTGAGTTGTGCAGCAGAGAAGTCTGAATGTGTCTCTGCAGTGTTTGTAGGTGTACTTACATTTCTATTCTGGTGAAGACAGAACGGGGAGGGGTGTGTATAGTTGGGTTGGTGTGTGTGTGTTTCTGCAGAGGAGGCCCAGGTGCAGCTGGAATTAGAGAATAAGAGGCGTGAAAGTAGTAAAGTCGTGGGAGCATGACGGTCGCTCTGAGGGTAAGGACTATATGAACACGTTTGACGGCCTGTCTCCAGTGCCCCACTTCTCCTCACAAACCCACTGCACACACTCCTGTGTGCACATGACGAGTGTGGAGGAAACATTCCTATTCCGCACACCATGACTAGTAGAGCATGTGGACACTGTTGTTGTTTTTTTCTGAGGGGGAATTGACACTTGTCTGCCCCCTGTCTGTCCTCTGTGTATATCTACATGGAGCTCACAACTAAGCCAAAAAATGAACCTTGAATGAAAATAGCAATAATAGCAATAATTTAGAGGAAAATCTGACAATTAACACCTTAAATTAATTAACTCTATCAGCCAGGGCATACACTATATGTCTGAATGTTTGTGGGTACCCCTTCTAATGAATGCACTCATTAAGTTGCACCCATTGCTGACAAAGATGTGCAAATGCACACACACAGCTTGTCTAGTCCCTGTATAGAAGTTTTACTCTCTGGAGGAGATAAACCTGAACCTGTTGACACCATACTTAATACCAGGTGTGGCCAAGAGGGGTATAAAGTCCCCCCAGCATTGAGCTGTGGAGCAGTGGAACTGTGTTCTCTGGAATGGCGGTGGTGCTCCATCCAACATCCTGACCTCACTAATGCTCCTCACAGCAATACTTCAGAATCTAGTAGACTGTCTCCAACAAAAGCAGGATGGTCTTTTTAATACCCTTGATTTAGGAAGAAACAATGAACGAGAAAGTGGCCCAATACTTTTGTCCATAGTTTATTTGAGTCCAAAATTTGGTTCTTTAGTTTTCCACTGGACGTAGGAGGCAAGTGTAGCTGAGTAATCACTGCTTCCATCTACCAATCAGCACTAACTTCCATCAATCCCATTTGCAAATGATTTCTAATAGACTTGCTTATGTGGTTTCTGACACTGTGGCATAATCATCTACAAAATCTTTTTTTTTTTTTGCTAACAAAAGGTCTTACATTATCAGAAACCCCATAAGCAAGAGGAGTAGAAAGCCCTGACCTACTCGTTTTCCTGATTTTCTTCTATTATCAATAGTTGTTGTGATGAGCTTACTGAGGTCCTACAGAGAAGAAACACGATGTTGGTCTTTTCTGTGGAGTGTTTGCCTCAGATGGATTCAAGCTGGGTGAAACTAAATTTGGCCTAATTATCTACAAAAACGGAGAAAAGTACATAGCTGAGTTAAACCCTGCTTTTTTTCTAAACTGAATTAATTTTCATAGATAACAGAAGGTCTTACAGTGTCAGAAACCCCATAAGCAAGTTTGAGTATAAAGCCCGAGTCTACTCATTTTCATCATTCTCTTTCTACCATTATCTACAGTTGCTGTGATGGATGCACTGAGGTCCTACAGAGAAGAAACAGGATGTTGGTCTTTTCTGTGGAGAGATTTGTCCTGGGCAGGGCTACATTTGGGCCATGTGACGTCATATTGGCCAAAGACCCAAGCGGGGTGGGCCGTCTTTCATGTGCGCTCAGCATCTTTACTGAGCTTCGAACGTGATGCAGCAATCAGCCTTTTCATCTCACCTGCTTCCCCAGCAAACAGTGGGAAACTAAAACCCAGCAGTACCTGTGTTAACCCGTGTACGTTCCCCAGTCATACCAACCACTCGCTTGCTCGTTTAAGCTCCCTCACTATACTCGTGTGTTAGTTTAAGCTCCCTGTGCTCGCTAAAACTCTTAAGTGCCAGTTTAAGCTCATTGCATCACACTCCTGTGATGCCTTTGCCTTGTTATTTGGTAAAACAGCGTGGAAACATAATGTTTTGTACGGTTCCACAAACACGGCTGTAGCAGTTGTTCTCCAGCTTCTTACTGGAATTGTCTGTTCCACCTTAAATAGTGCAGAACTTGTCACTGCTGCGCTGTAAAATTATATTTCTAAACATTTATATCAGTCAGATGCAGTGAATTCATGAATTAAAATAAAGTGTGAGAAAAAAGAAACACACAAATAAAAATTGACTGGCCCCCTGCCAATCATTCTGCAATTGGACACGCCCTTAGTCGTGACCAGGCTGCAGCTAGCAGTTGCAGTAGCTGCAGTAGCTATTTAACTATGATTAAATATATCTTATAAATGTAACCTTTTTAAAATGAAACATTAGCAATAATCCAGGGGAAAAAATCTGACAATTACCACTTTACCCCAGGGCATACACTATATGTCCAAATGTTTGCGGACACCCCTTCTAATAAATGCATTCAGCTACTTTAAGTTGCACCCATTGCTGACACAGGTGTGTAAATACACACACACATACACAACGACAAATTGTTTATTCTGTGGCATATCTTCTATCTATCTAATATTAAAATAATTCAATTATTAGAGAGGGGCTTTAACAGTTCAACAACGGACACATGGAGAATAGTGGCAAAGCAGGTAGTGTTTATGTTGTGGGTTGATTGACTATATTAAATTGTCTCTGAGTGTAAATGAATGTGTGTGTGGTACCTTATGAACTGGTGCCCTGGTGTTCATGCAGGGGGTATTCCTGCCTTGCACCTTGTAATTCAGAGTAGGCCCCAGACTGGACAGTGTCATCCTGAACAGGAGGAAGCAGAAAAGATGGATGGATGGATGGATGGATGGATGATTGGAACTCAGTGCAGTCTGAGGCAAACCAGGTCTGTAATTTTCCATTACTTGTTAGCTACATTAGCCTCTTAGCTCCTTTGCCAAACTAAAGAAAGCGAACCTCGAACACGAAACACATCATGGCTGAGTGACTGCATTTTGGGTAAACATTGCTTTAAGATGACATTCTCAGACAAGAAGAGAAGCACTCCTTTTGAGGCTATGTGGCATTCATGCTTTACACAGTGCAGCTGTTGTGGACGACGCAGGTTATACAGAAGCTGGAGAAATGGATGGAGTGCCATGACTGATTTCCTGGTAAAGAGGAGGTGTGCACTGAGTGGAACAGGCTGGCAGATGAGAGCGGAGGCTGCCAGAGCAATGATGGAGCATGCTGCTCCTCTGTCCTGCACTGTCTTTTTCAACCTCCTCTACCCGTGTTTTCACGTGCTGTTCTTTATCTTCTAAAGGCTGAGGGGCTGGGGCTTGGCATTTTGCAGCGTTCAGTAGAATGCTAAGCAATAGAATGCAGTGTAACAACTTCACGTCCTCCAAGTAATTCATTTGAAACCTATTACATATTGAACTTCCCTCCCTGTTCATTTAATTACATTTTGACTTGTGTTTCTGTCGATGGCCCTTTTAACAGATGAATGCAGAATAAACTCGGGAGGCGGCTAGCTCGCGTCGTGGTTATGAATCCAGGCAAAACTGTTCTCCAAGGTTGGCATCCCAGGCAGATCACCCCGCTCTCTGTGCTGATGGTCAAACATGATCTGTACACATTAGAGCTCTGTTTCTGCTCCTGTCAGGTGGCCAAACAGTGCTATGAGCAGCATCACCATAATCAATGGCAGGTTGGACCCGCTGGGGCTGAAAGACCTTTACACAAACAGTGTTTGTTTTACTTCTCTGCGGCCATGGCACTCAGAAGAAAGGCTGCTATTCGAGTGCCCTGGTCATACTATTGATTGGGCCTTGCTTGTTTGTTGTTCTACTTATTTATTTGTTTATTCAGCCCCTAGAACTTTGCGAACCTGGATGAGATCCTATCAGCTCAAGTCGATGACTTTTAAACAGTTTTGCCGCACTGCTCTTTTGTTGCACCCGGGCCTGTGAATGATTAATTCAGGCCAGCCGTGCAGTCCGTCCATGGAACTTTGAATAAGTGACGCAATGCGTGAACTATTAGATCCATTATACTTTTAGTAATACACCGAAGCTGGTGCGGTCTCAGATCAACTTTATTTGCACAAAATGCAGTGTTATGATGGATGTAACTAATCATTTACTACATACACCATGAGTGACACATAAGTGAAATGAGTCAAACTCACATGCCGCCATACAGTTAGAGACTGTAGCCAATAGGTGCCCAATCAGATGCAGCTAATGAAGGGCAGGAGAATCTAAATATGTGTGTTGGATAAGCCACCAGTGTTGGAGCGAAACTCTCCTCTAGAACTTGGATTTAGCAGCCCTGCTATAGTCAGTCTATAGATGCACAATTGTTTTTAGCCTTCTTCTAGACCAGGGGTGGGCAACGGGGCCAGAGTCCAGCACGTTTTGCTGGTTTCCCTGCTCTAACAGACCTGCTAAACCTGGCAACTGATTGGAGAAGTTGAATCAGGTAGGCTTGAGCAGGAAAAGGACAGGACTCCAGCCCACCAGGACTGGAATTGCCCATCCCTGCTCTAGACCGTCATCAGTTTCTGACCACAGGGCTGCTTTTAGCTGGATATGTTTGGGTGATGTGTCACTCTTAATCTTGCAGTGAAGCTGATGTATGGATAAACCTACTACTACCCTACTATTACACTACTGTGCCATTATCATCAGTCAATATCACTGTTGTGTTGAGAATGGTCTGCCACCCACAAATATCCAACCGAGAGTGGCTCTGTGGTCAGAAACTGACCTCACTGATAAAGGTCTAGAACACAAATAGTAATAAATGAGGTACAGGGCCAATGACAAACTGACTCCAGAGTGGCTGCAGTCTGTAACTGTACACACGTATACTAGATCTAAAGTGAATGCACAGGGGTTTTGAGGACATACAGAAGACAGGTCATTTGACGTTGTAAAACTGACGGCCACCTGATTAACTGATGTTCACATTTTGGCCAGGAATAGCCTGTAATTCACCATATCAGTGTCTTTTTATGAGCTAATTTAGTTCAGGCCAGGCAGGCCAAAACTGGATGTCCATAAACATCTCATGTCAGTCAATGCTTACTGGGACTGAGGTCTGGTAATTTTGCAGGTCAGAGTTAAACATCATCATTCACAGACAACTGTCTAGGTGTCGTCCTGGATTGTGGGGGTGTCACTGTTATTTTCTGCTTGGACACAAAGTGGAAGAGCGGACAGGCTCTCAAGAGGCCACTGTGATCTTTACCTGACAGAAAAGCAAGGGGACACATAAGCAGTAATACTCATATGGTGTTAGTCAAGTTGTATACAAATGCACTGCCTTTAGATAGAGCTGAGTTTAAGCTCATTTTCCTGGTGTTTCACTGCATAGCACAACAGGACTAACTCTATTTAAAACCTGTCAGACATCTCTGTTGACCAGGCAAAGGGTTAAAGGCTCTCCTCTGGATTTGCTTTTCCACCATCAACGCGTGAAATGCAGGTCAATGCAATTTGCTCTGCGGGCGAGTTCATTTTCGCAGGGCATTAAAATGCACAGCCGTGCTCTCCGGCTGCATCGCCCCAGGTCTGTTTCCTCTCCCTTGTCACCTACAGCTAACCTTTCGCATGATACAATCCCAAATAATTGGTCTTGATAATTAATCCTTGTGAAATGGCTTCTTAATAAGTATAACAGGCCTTCACTTAAAGCTTGGCTTTTAAAAATCAAATCAGGGGCTCACAATTAAAGGCTTGAGGAGGGGAAAAGTGGAGCGCCGAGAGCGAGTGGCACCCAGGCGGTCTGTTAATAGTGCAATTTGCCTGATTCTTGCCATTTAGCTTACCGTTTAAGTGTTTATTTGAAAATATTGATATGGATGGATGGCCTACTGACAGAGTACAATAGCTCCATGGTGGCACCCTCTGCGCTGATCACTCTTAAAGTCCTGTAGTCAGGCAGAGGGCATGAGAGCCCCGCTCTGCCTTACCCTGACCGTGCAGGTGAGCCCACACTAATGTGAGATTAGAGGGGTTGCCACAGGCAAGGTCTCTGACTCTGAGTTATATCCTTAGGCTATAAAGACTGAGCAGAAGTTTAGACAGAGACGTAAAGCGCTAAAAGCATGGAGAAAGGAATCTGACCAGAACTGACCTAGTGAGGTGAGGATATGATAGTTATTGTTGCAAGATAACTATTGAAGGGCTCATGTCCTATATTTGTATTGTATTTACATTTGTTCCTGGGGTCCACTTATGATATTCTGCATGATTTGTTTTATGTACTGAAAATAATCATACTTAACATCTTTTATAGATGACTATTTCCCAACCTCCTTTCTCCAACTAGCCTTTAGAATTAAACAGGGTGCTTTTATTACCATTTCTTTACTTTTTACCCCATTATCTACTATATCTATTTGGAAGGCCCCTTATCACTAGCAGTGCCCCAACACTAGAAGAGTAAAGACTGGAGGAGACACATGGAGGAGAGGAAAGTGCCACTCCCCAGCTCTGATACAACAGCTAACAGATGCCTGTGCTGACCAATGTTACACTAGGAATGATGTAGGGAGGGAGTGCCAATTGCCACTTGTGCTCTCTCTGACTCTGGCTGCTGATGGCAAGCAGCATGACCTGGGACTGGAGCGCTTGGAGCCTCTTTAGTACTTAAGTTAGTCATGTTACTTAGTCTTTGTTCTGACTGGCTGCCCTGTATTGTGCCTCTTAAAGCTATCACTCCTATAAAAGTAATTCAACGTGAATAGCAGGCTGAGCTGCTGTAGGCTGAATCAGTGGATATCTGTAAATATGTTGGTTTTTGTGACACCATAGCTTGCACAGACTGGTAAACTGGTGTGTGTGTGTGTGTGTGAGTTTTCAAAAACACTAACAGTGTACATGCTAACTCATACTTCAACAAAATGTGGAAAATTCAGTTTTTCATGAAATGGGTCCTTATGAAACGGGAGCATTTATTTGTGTGGTGTTAAAAGCTCACAGTCCTTGTTATTTACAGACACTGCAAACACCTCCCAAGCCCCAAACAGATCATCATATTTCATCCTCACCCCCTCCCCTCCGCCACCCTGCGTACACATCCGCTCGCACTCATTAGAATGTGTGAGACCAATCGCTCTTCGTTTTGCCCGGATCCTTTAATGCCATTATCTGACTTAGATGGAGTTTGGCCCTGTATGTTTAGTTTGGGGAATCAGATTGTATTTGTGGCACAAAACGGCTCTTGCTTGCAACCGGAGTGTTAATTATGATGGGTTTGTTATTGCTCACCAGAGCATAATAAATTGCTATTATGTTGTTTTGCGGAGTCTAATTTAATTGGCACGTTGTCACAAAAGTAATTATCTCTCATTTATATTGATGCCATAAGCACAAGTAAGAGTGCACCTGCTGCCACCAGCCCATGCTAAAAATAAACAGGTAAAGCCAGCTGGCTTCCTTTCTCCCGTGCTGTTCAACAGGATGGTGAATTTCATATTTTTCTGAAACTCTCCCCTCTTCTGCTGCCTCAAATTACAGCTGTGTGTGATTTGTTGGCTGTTTGAGTTTAACTCGGTGCCCTTTTGGCGAGGTGCTGAATGAGGCTGGCGAGAGGAACAAGGTCTCTCTGACTGCCTTCCATGGTAAAGCGTCCATTTAAAAAGGGCCTGTGTTAATCAGAGATTAAAGTAGGCCTTATGAGTGACGGAGACAGAAAGACACAGCAGGAAAGGCTGAATATGCATTCAGAATGACAGAGCAAATGACACGGTCCTTCAGAAGACTTTGCTTTGTCACTTTACAGCACATCAAACTTGCACAGTGGTGCCTTTACCCTAGCGCTGGGGAGACCAGAAGTCCCTCTTTCATTTTCTCATGTAAATCCAGGGTGGCTTACTGAATATCAATGGCACCTACTTTCCATGTGAACCTTACTGTAAAAATAGTTAATGACCTGGGGGTTGTCCTCTCGGAGCGGTGCCTATTAGTTTGTCCTCGAGAGAGACGGGAGGAAAGCGTGACTTCTTCAACAGAGCCCTCTGTACATTTCTCAGGGAAACAATTTGCATGTACTGTCTTTGCTAATGCCATGTAGAAGAATGTGGACAGGTCCATCATTGCCCAGAGGGATGTTTTAAAGACCCTGATGTATGTAGTCAGGGCCAGTTTCCTGACAATGCGCTCTCTGTGGGATGCCTACTGTACGGCAGCTCCAGCACCTGAAAGCCAGGTGACATTAATATGATACCACCCCCTCCTCCCCCTCTCCTGGGCCAGGACTACTTGCTGCTGCATTTTGTCCCCATGAGGAGCTGTCAATAACAGGCGCACGTCCACTGCTCTCAAACCCATCTGGTTCCATGGCATCCTTCAATGTTCATTTCATATTAATGTTTGTCAGGAGCAATTCTTGCTCTGTCTCAGCCCGAGGATTGACTGAAGACACTCGGAGGGATTCGTAATGAGAATCTTTAATGTCTTCCCGTCTCATTTGACTGCAGATGAGATTGTTGTTGGCTAAAACTTTCCCCCTCCTTCGCGACCACCCTGCTCTGTGTCTATCTCCGGGCTATGAGACCCCAGTTTGAGACCTCTGAGCCTCGAGACCTCTGATTTTCGAGTTTGCATTGCTGAGTAGGGCAAGGGAGAAATAACCTTGGGGGAGTAATTTGGCTCCGTCACTTGTCTCCCTTTTGACAGGCGAGGCGATTACAGTGGCGCTCACAGAAACTCAAGAAGTGTTTGCAAATACAGTATTCGCATACAGTTGGGCTCGGGCAGCCGTGTAATCAGCCTCTAAGTAATATGACACTTTTTTGCTGCGGTAATAAGGGAAGGAGATTTCAAATTTTCTCTCTCATCCCCCCATGAATAACATTAAAAATGGAAACCATCTGAAGTGTGGGGACGGCAATGAAGGCCCCCTTTATTAATTATGGCTTTAAATAAATAATGCAGGCTCGTCTGGATCTATTCTCTCTTCCGCTCGCTCATCCATCCTCAGCCTCTCCTCCTCTTCCTCCCTCACCCTTCTGCAGTTCGCAGAGCACTTTGGATCAATCCTTGAAGGACAGCGGCAGACGGAACGGTGACAGACGTTGCACACGTTCTCCTAGAAGCTTTCAAATAGCAGAAGAAACTGTTTCATGGAACTGCATCATATGACTTGATCAGTTGTGGATGGAAATCTTGACGGCCCAAATTTACAACATGGTTATATTGAAGTTTTCAACACAGCACAACAGAGTACTGGGCTGGGATTTTTGGTTAAAGATGCAGAATTAGTCTTTTCATATTTTAATAACTGTTTTATTATGAAGTTAGGTTTTGTGTCTCAGGCAAATGACTGCAGTTAATTTGCTGTAAAAAGATAAGACACTCCTTTGGTTGTCTTCAGGTGACTTAAAACACAAATAAATAAAAACACAAATGTTCCAGAAATGGTCCTGTCCTGTAAATGCTATTCTATCCAGCTAGTTTGAGTGAGTGTGTATTTGTATACTTATTAATGTATTTATAGATGTATTCATTTCAAGTACAGCCTTTTAAATAAAAAAAAAGAAGTTTGGCCTTGTTTGCTCCTTACCCAACATGCAGTTCATTAGCCAGACATGACTTGGTTATGTTTACATTACAGGGTTTCATCTTTAGGAAATTTTTGGAATTTTGGAAAACTTTAGAGGTTGAAGGTGGGTAATACAATATTCGCTTGCTAGTCATGCTAGCAATTGCTGACATTACATAACAATATATAATAGTATTTCATAAAAATTCAACAAGATCCAGATTCAATTTGTCTTCAAGCAAAGGTCCACAACATCATAATGTTTAACCTGCTATATGATGCAGTGTCATATTCTGTACGCTGAAGCAGTTGTTATATCAACATTTTATGTAGTCAACAATTGAATACTGACTCAATATAATTCAACAATATTTATTTTCATTTTTTACACTGACTTGGATGAATTATGAACAACACCTTAAATAAATGTTATTTTCTCAGTTTTAAGCAAAATATCAAAATGAAAAAATGCTTTTTTGACATTACTGCATTTAATAAATGCCATACTGGTTTAGAACTGCCTGTGGGAATAATAAACCTCTACGAGTCAATTTTTGATAAAAAGCTCAGTTTTCATGCTCTACTCTTCTTGTTGTTAGAGCACACTGTGTGAACCAACTTTTCTTCTACTCGCTTTCTTCTCAAATCACTGTTTTTCATCATTTTCTTGTATGTGCGTCAGTCCCCATAATGCACAGATCTGATTGTGCAAGTTGTGTCACGTGATATTTACAGTGCATGTGATTGGAGTTTCCTGGTCTGCCACGCCTGTACCATAAAAGCTAGAAAAGTTACAAAGAAAAAAAAAACTAATAAAATCCAATAGTTTTTAATAACTTATCATTTATAGGTCCAGGTCTGGATCCGGACTCAGACCGTGATCTGCCTTTTAGTGACCTGGTTATTGGCTGAAAAATGAGACTTTTTCATTTGCTGTTCACAGCTGAGTGCTGTTTGAGGTTATTTTACAAAATAACATGTATCATGGTCAAGCTAAGTGATTATGTTGATAAGGACGATCACTGTTAAACTAAATCAAAGCTAACGGCTACACAGTGAAAACAAATCAGGACAGCTTACCTTTAGCACTGGTTACTGTTCAGCTTGTAAGCAGAGCTAATGATTCAGGTCTTCTTACGTTATTTCTTTTTTCTGTCTTTTACTTATTACTAATTATTAATTATGTAAAGCTGCTTTGTGACAACAACAGTTGTAAAAAGTGCTATACAAATGAATTTGACTTGACTTAGCAATTACTTAGCAGTGTGTTGTTAAGTGCAGTCAGGAATTTGTAATTTTATCCAAGAACACACTGGAACTGCTGATAGTGTTTAGTTTACTGATCAGGTCTTCAGCTCTGGTCTGTTTTGTTGTGTATATAGTGGACATTTCTTTCTAACCTCTGTCACACCTGTGTGTGAGTTCACAGAGCTCCGTTTGCATGTGGCAGGAATTGTCATCTCTCAGACATTCCTCTTAATATGGATACTAGTCTGGAGCCAAACAGTGAAAGCTGTAAGAAACCTTAATAGGATTATGAGTGATTGGTTATTTCAGAGGGACACGAGTGGTCATTAATATGTGAGAAATGGCAAGTGTGATGTAAGGCTGTGAGATAAGACCTAATTGTGGGAGTCTCACAACGAATGCGAGAGAGTTGGCACCTCTTCGATTGGCCTTGTACACTCTTAAAAATAAAAGTACCAAATGTTCTTGTGATTTTTGATGCCGTAGAAGAACCTCTTTTGGTTTCTTATAACTTGTCAGTGGACGATTCTTTAAAGGAACATTTCTGGAACTTACCTGAAATGAGTGAGGAACCTGTTCAAGGTTTTAGAACTTTTAAAAACCTCCACATCATATATAATACATATAAGCTGTTACATATAATCCGGAAATGAGCAAGAGTTACCCTTTCACATATGTAGTGTGCAGCCAGAGATTTTCTGTGTTTGACGCATTCTCACTACAGGAAACACTCTACATGGCTTAGGTAAGGGGCAGCGCCTGTTTCACGCATGTAGGAGGCATGGCAAGACACAAAGCACGCTGGAGAAATAGCAGTGCTTTGTTTACCGAATATTGAAGATGGTGAATTAGGAAACCTCATCCGTAATGATGTCATCAGCACGCCCACTGTGAATCCTCCGGAAAATGATCTGCTCTCACACATTCACAGGGGGGTTGGCAGAATGAAACTCTGTAATGTCTGAAAAAAGGTCTGGGTTGCCGTGCATGCAGGGGTTTCATTCTGTCATGACAGTCAACCTGCTTCTTTCACTCTCAGTGATGGTTCTGTCTGATCTCTCAGCTTGTCCAGAAATGCATGTATGTGTGTCCCACTGGAGGGGTGGCTCAAAGTGTGAACTATACCTACTGCAAACCTAAAGAAGCAACGTTTAGGCAAAATTTGAATCAAACTGGTAAAAAAAAAAAAAAAAAGGGCTAATTAACTACAATTGAAATAAGGGGGAAAGATTTGATTTGTTCATCAAACTACACCTTTAACAAAGCTAAGAATAGCCCCTGCCTGCTAATGAATGTCAGCTGGCTGACTGTCCCGTTTCTCACTTCTCCTCGCCTGCTTTGTTACAGTGCTCCTTTAAGCGCCGCTGATGTCAAGCTTTAGATCTCTGCGATTTGTTGCGAGATAAGGCAGACGGGCCTTTGTATGTCTGTCACTGTTTCCAGCTAAAGCTCCAGCCCTGTGCTGGCATACTGTGCTTTCACATCTCTTCCTTCCGTGCGAGAAGGGCAAAAGGAGACAGGAAAAGGCTTGTTGTGGGCAGAGGGAATAAAGTATGAAAAGGAAATGAATAAAAAAGAAAGAGCCTCCTCCTTTTCTTCTTGGAGCTGGTGTGGAGTTGAAGTTGTCTGTGATAATCTTATCAGGCTATGACAGTTAGCGGAGAGGGACAAAAGAGGCCAAGGCGCGCTGAAGGTCTGATGGGCCGCTGATTGCAGAGCTGTCCGGAGAAGAGACAGTTGCCATGGAAATGATGAATGACATGTGTCCTGCCTGATAGGACGGGGGCTGAGGCAGAGTGATGAATAGTTACGTCTGTGTGTGAGAGATGATGAACAGCTTCAGGTCTGTGTATTACCCGCACACACACAAGCAACATATGTTACATCCTTACCTTGTCATTGCTGTGAGGTTTCGGTGTACATCCTTCAAGGTCTTTTCCGAACACGTCTGTAAGGTGCAGGAATACGGGTTCCTAAATGGTTCTTGGCTTGGAGGCACAGGTTGAGAGGAAAGAAAAAAATATAATTGGTAAAGAACTTTTTTTTTCATTTTGTGGAGTTTCATGGTTCATATACTGAAATATTCCTGGGGAACCCAAAGTGGTTCCTGTATGACATTTGCTTGGGCCCATACTATAAAAGATAAATGGGACTTGCTTAAAACATAGTATTTAATCCCCACTACACAGAGAACATTAAGCTGCAATAACAGCTTGTTTAGCATTCATTTTTTTGCCTGTTTCTACATACTAAGCCTACAGGAGGTTAGCTCCCACATTCATGCTGAAGTTAAGGAGTGTTTCAGCCCTGACTGCTTTGCAAATGAGGCACAATACAAGGCAGACAATTAATACTTTACTTATTAACATTAAGATACAATATAGTGCTTTTCCAAAATTAGCTAAGCACTGCCCTCTCTTAAAAGGGCTAAAAATGCAGTGAAAATCATGTGAAAATTAACAGTAAGTAAATAATCAGATCAGAAATTAGTGCCACCAGCACAAATCAATGGACCCAACTTGCCTTGTGTCCACAGTGCAGACCTTCTCAGTCACCTGATTTGACTCCAGTAGAACATCTTTGAGATGTGGAAGAGAACAATTGCACTTGAAAAAATGAGGGTGTTAAACCTGCATACTGTTAAATCTGTTTGCTGTGTGATCACCTAAATGTCCCTTTTCTTTAACCATTCCCACATTTGACGGGCAGTACAGCATCCTGTATTGTAGTGTTGGAATATTCAGTCATTTTTTGCGGTTTTCCCATTTTAGTGAATAAAAGAGACAGGTTTGTTGATAAATTTCAGTCAGTGATGTATCTTGGTGTGTTTGAGCATTTCTTTTTGACTGTGAGTCTATACAGATTGCTAGGATGGTTTCAAGCATGGGTATTTTCTTGAATTTCAGCTATTGCAATACTTGAAAGTGATTAAAGTCATAATAAGAAATGGTAGCACTGCAAAACCTAATGATTTGTCATGCGCAATATTCTGAAATCTAATTCCACTGGCCTATTAGCAGCCACCATATTCCACTGGCAAATAATTATGCTTGTTTAAAAAAAATACTGCAGATACTTTTGCAGTAATAATTCTTTAACCAGGCGTAATTAGTTGCCAGTGGAACAAGATCATTTCCTTAGATAACATTACTTAAAATAAGTACAAATCAAGCAATAGCCTGAATAGCCTTGTACAATTCTAGCAGTAATCTCATGAGAAATATTAAATATATTCCTTTGATCTAAGATGATTTTACTCACCAAAATAACATTTCCTTCAGTGAAAATAGTGACATTGTGTGAATTCATGAACCTGTTGGTAAAACCGTAGCTATCCTTGTGTCTACCAGCCATGTAGTTTAGACGTAAAATAAACAGCAGTTGTATACTTTAAAGAAAATCACCAAATGCGCCTCTATGCTGTGAAGAGCTATATTATTACATTAATATGGCCTCACACAGTGACATGGAATACGCTGCCTTTTAACACCTCTACCTCAACCAGCCGCTCATTATTGGAGCGCAAGGACACTGCGGAGGGGAAGAGGGTGTAAAAAGCAGACAATGAGCTGTGCTCTGACGAGTGTGTTTGCTAATACAATAGACCCAGCATGGCCTCCAGCCTCCTCCTCAGCACTGACTATGATAAATGAGGCAGGAGGAATGAGCAGCATCGCAGTAAAGCCGCTCACAGCTGCAACTCAACCAGCACAATTCAGGGACTTTTCGCAAGCTGAAGATGCCCCCCGCTTCCTCCCCTCCCCTAGTTTCACCTCTTCTAATGTCTTTGGAGACTATTTATCACCAGGTGTGCTACTTGTTTAATTGTAGCAGTGCTTAGCTAATTTTGGAGGAAACAACACTCTCTTGTACACCATACTGTATGTAATCTAATTCTAGCCTCATTTGAGAGAATTGTTTTCTTCATTAGTGTGGCTAAAGTGTAGTGTTTACCTGCCTCTGATTGCTGTTTTAGGTACTGCAGGGGCTCAAATGAGCTTGATGAGGGGCTTATGCAGTGAGATTAGCTGTATAGCTCATAGCAAGTGTGCATTTGTGTGGATAAATGTACAGCTGTTTCCAGTAGAATAAAGAAGCAGTGGTCAACGTGCGTCTTTAAAAAAGGGACTTCTGTCATCATTTGTTAAGAATACACCAAAAAAATCTGGAGTCGCTTGGTCACACTTTTAAATGCATGACAGTAATTTATGTATAAAGAGTATTGGGCTTAGCTAAAAGTAAAGACTATACTCCTCAAAATAAAGGTTTTAAAGGGTTCCTGGCTTGAACCTAGATTGTTTTTGGCAGCCAATCAGAACAGAGATCATTTACACATATTAGTCTAAACAGCACAAAACAATGAAGTGTCCTGTTTACGTCTACTGGAAGTCAATGTGAAAAACATTCACATACAAGTGAGGACATAACAAGCGGTATATAAATCTGGTCTAGAACAGCCCACCACAATCACTGCAACTCCACCATAAATGCTGCTTCCTCCACCACTGTCAAACGTCTAATTACTGTTTATTATTAAAAGTAAAACCTAAGGTTTTTGTTCACTTTAAAGTGATCTAATCAGCCTGCTGTCATAGAGTGTATTTACATGCACATAATGATCTGGTTACTGCAGAAAATCAGATTTTGGCAATAATCCATTTATCCACGTTTACAAGCATAAAGAGAAAACTCTATGCGAAGTGTTCAATCATCAGATGTCTTTCTGAAGATACGACGTGCAGCTTTAATGTTGCTTTTGAAATGTAAATGTGAACACATTAAATAAGCTGTAGCTTGGTTGAGAATTGGAAGGACTAGCCAATTAGCTAGTTAGCAAGATTCTGCATGTGAAGCCATCAAGATGTGGCTGAAGTGTAGACTTACACTTAGACGTAGAATCTTTCATTTTTACAGGGTTTAACAAAAAATATGACATGAACTGAACAGCCATTTTTTACATAGTCTTTCCATTTTCACAGGCTCAGAAGAAATTGAACAAGTGACTGATAAGGGGTTTCATGGCCAAGTGAGTACTGTTCTCATTATTTCATGAAAAACGAAGACGATAAATTGTCTGGAGTTCATTCCAAGTACTGAATTGGGAATCTCAATATGTGTTCCAAAAAGGTGTAGATGCAAGTACTGCCTGGCCCAAGCTACAGGATAATCAGGATGATTTTAAGGCCAGTTTGCTCTTCCCAACAATTGCAAAAGGTCCCCTGATATCAAGGTGATCTTAAACAATGATATTTCCTAATTATCCTGTAGTGTGGGGAGTCCATAATCCAGTCTTTCTTCTGATCTTCTCCCAGTGCAGTCAGGGCTTTGAAAACATGTGAATTTGAACCATGTTTAATATTTATGACTGTCATGTAGTGTATGGTGGATGCAACATATATGTTTGTATATGTGTATCCAGACTTGCGTTGTCTGATGCCTATGCCCTGGTCACACAGCAATGAGCTCACACACACAACAAGGTGTCCTAGTGTTCACTACCTTGTCGAATTCCATTCCCTATAATAGTGCGCCTACATGGTGATCTAGATTTTCGCATAGGGGATAGTGAATGGGACACAGTTTCACACACAGCTTTGGTTTGCGATAAACTCCTGGGAAGTTTTGAGGGTTGTTTGGAACTTTTGCATGTATAATCTGAAGGTGTGTGATGTTTCCCTCAGGAAAGATGGTGTAGTGTGGAACAGAAAAATATAATATGTGTGGGTAGGAAACTCAGGAAATCAACAATTTGGCCATTTAAAAAAGTAGGAATGCACTAGCGAAAAACAAGTGAAGTAGATTTTTTTTCCCTAAGTAGAGCTCCTAAATATAAAACCGTAGAACCTGACCTGAAAAAGTGTTTAAAACCTAAACATTTAGACTGACAGTGAAGTATTTGGGAAGTAGCATTTTATTCGCTTTCATAGCTTGGATATAACTGATGTAAGTGATATGCAGAGAGATTATGCCACGGAGTATCTGAATATGTCTGGATAGATTGCTGCAGTCACATATCTCTAACTCCCAAACATCCAGTGAACAAGGCCAGATAAGCTATGGCTGTTTTATTTTGCATCCATTGGACACCCCGCTTGTCAGTGTGTGGCACCAAAGTGAAAAACTGCCACCTGCATTGCCATTTGTCTCCCTAGATCTCCCAGCGGGGCCCGCACTCGACCCTCCACACTCTGTCATAACTCATGCAGTCCAGGGCTCAAACTCAGCGGCGCGGGCCGGCTGCAGAACCACAGCTTATTGAGTATCTTCAGGGCTGATCAATATTTAATGCGGCCTTTAACAAGATCAGATTTAGCAAAGAGTTTCTGCTCGAGCTCTCGGCCGAACATGGCTGCCGTGGCCTTGGGCTGGAAAATGTGTGGAGAGCAGCAGGAGCCCTTTTTGGTGTTATTAATGTAAGTGCTTGACCTCTGCTTGCCTGGGTCTCTGTTTCCCTCGTGTCTCGGAGGGTTGGGA
Organism: Salminus brasiliensis; assembly: GCF_030463535.1. Lineage (NCBI taxonomy): Eukaryota > Metazoa > Chordata > Actinopteri > Characiformes > Bryconidae > Salminus > Salminus brasiliensis. The sequence continues at coordinate 15,541,775 of NC_132888.1, read as the reverse complement.
ACAGGGCTTTTTATTTGTCCACAAAGCACTGATCCTCTTTGAAGTTAGGAAGGCAAACACTTACATCTGCTAAAGCTGTAAGGCAGGGGTGTAACGAGATCTTTAGTAGTACCTAAAAAAAAATAGAAATTACAAGGATACCATCTGTTGCAGCTGCCTGATATGAAGAAACTTCCATATTGTGATAATATTGCTACATATTCAAAACTATAGATTTCTCTGCCCCATCTAAAGGATTGGAATTGAAGATTATCAAGTTATCGCCACCCCACCTCATTCTCAACTCATCCCAAAAGTATTAGATGGTTCACCATCATTCCAGAGAGCACAGTTCCAATGTGCCATAGCTTAATGTAGGGGGGCTTTATACCCCTCTAGCCAATAAGTTCATGGTTTATCTGCTCCAGAGAGTCCTATTCTATTGGTGATACTTCTCTACAGGGACTAGAAAAGCTGTGTGTGTGCATTTGCACATTTATGTCAGCAATAGAAGGGGTGTCCACAAACATTTGGACATATAGTGGATATCAACTTTCTTCTACTTGCCTCTAAACAGCATTGGATATGTGGCTACATTACAGTTTACTGACAGCAAGAAAATGTTTATTTACCAATAACAAACGTTTCCCTCACCCATCACACCCCACCAGTCACTGACAATAAAAACAATAGTTAGTAACACTGTTCACCTCTCACCTCTGATCCTGGCTGCACGTACAGGCTCAAATAATCATAGCCTGAGATGAAATTCCCCTCCTTTCCCTTATTCCTGTACTACCAGTATTCCGTCACCCTCCTCCAGTGCAGGTGCAGGAGTAGTTTCAGAGGTTGAGTACCATCCCAGCCATGAACACTCCTCCCAGAGAGACTTATCGTCTTATCATACGACCCAAGTGCCTGAGGGGTGGGTTGGTGGTAGCATTTTACCCTTTAACCTATAAACACAAACAATTCTAAAAATGTTCTGTGTGAGAACATATTCACTGTCCAATAGTTCTTTGTAATGAGCTAACGTGAGTTTATCAGTCCCAGTTGAACAGTATTACATATATTTTTCTAAAGGAGGTTCACCCAAAGATTTCCTTTACTGAGCTCTCTAAGTAATATTGATGTATCTACTCCATTTGTAATGTAACGTCTGTCACTCAAACAGTTCAGTGCATTACACAGATTTTCAGCATTTACATACCTGTCCAGGAAAAGCATTGCTCAATCTGCATCCAGCTTAAGCCCCTTCCTGTGTAATAATTCTCTCCATTTTGGAAAAGCACTTCCAATTCAGTCCTTATTCTTTTTTGCCTACTGTATAAAACCCTTGCAATGCAGGTTGCTTTCTGGATTCTTCCATGTTTTTGGCTCTGGTCTGAAGAGCAGGGTTTCAAACAGGTTTTTTTTAGATACCTAAGACACATGTGGTGAAGACTTTGCTAAAATAATATATTCTTTATTAGGTTCTACATATTTCACAGTCTTTTAACAGTTCATTTTTTGTAGTGTAACATCCCAGGTTTTGAGTGTGAAAGAAGCTAATGTGTCCTATTTGAGTCTAAATCTGGTGGAAAAAGCTTCCTGTGTCTGGCCTTTAGTGTTTATGTAAAGGCTCATTTGCACATTGCAGTCTTCTGCGATATCAGTATATGGAGGTCAATAACACGAAAACGATTAACACACAATACATTGCCCAGCTTTCCTATCAGTGGTCTGTTTTGTCCTTAATGACTATCCTTCTAAAGGATTCATTCATATTAAACACCACTAGCACCATCACACAAACTGAAAGAAACAGAGGAGACGCTGGGGATAAATAGGCTACGGTGATCGGAGATGATCGAATTCGAATGTGCTGATGCTGCCTCTGTAAACGAATCTTGTGTCTCGTCAATCAGGCCCCTACACAAATAATACATCCATCAGGCTGTTGTTTCCCCTTTACCATTATCTCCCCTTGAGGCGGTCAATAGCCTTAGGCCGCAGATCAGATCAAACTGGCTCCATATTTAATAAAGCCCTCCCAGCAGCCAGGCCCCAGCCTCATCCCAGGCCTCCATTCATTTCGCCCGTAATTACCTGCGCCTCCTCCCCCCAGCCCACCCGAACCCTTGACCAGAATCCAATCTGTGCCATCGCCCACAGTAAATCTGGGTGGTATAAATAATAATGTGCGTGCAAATGAAATGCGAAAGATTACATTTGGTCACATGGAAGAGGAGGCGGATGGGAGGCCCCGAGGGCGAGGTCCCAGCGGTGCATCAGCGATCGAAGAAATATCTGAAGGTTAATTTGTTTTAATGCCTGCAGCAAATCTGTGGCGCCCATCTTATCACCCAGCGCCGCTTCTGTCACAGTGTGCAAAAGGTGCAGGAGCTGCAGGTTAATGGCAGTAATGTGTTGTTGATTTCACAACAAGAGGAATCAGGTTTAATGCTGAAACAATAAGTAAAATCAGAGGTCAGTTACTGGAAAACGAGCAGAATTACTGGAGACGATATCTCATGCGTGTGTGGCGGGGCACTTATTTCTCGACAGCACGCGTAAAAGTGCATTACACATTTGCTGCCTCACTGTGTGGCTTTTCCTCACTTACTGATCGATCTAGAATCAGCATCCAAAACACATAAATTCTGTGCAAAGAACAACAGAGAGGCTGAAATGACAAAACTAATTCCAGGCCTGAAGCTATTGAAGTGTGGGGTGAGGAACGATCAGTTTATGCAGGATTGTTTTTCTGCACTGTGGGCAACCAATGACACGTAACTGTAAGTGGAAACAGTTTGAAGAAAAGGTTTCATGGTTTATTTGCTATATTTGCGTACAACCAGATTCTTACTTGCTGGAAATGATGTAAATAAACACCTCATCTACAGTACTGTGCAAAAGTCAGAGACCAACCCTGATATCATTTCCAGTCAAAACAGACATTAAGTACAAGTTCTTCATTCTTCAGGTAGTATTTCGGAAAAAAAGATCTGAAAAAATGCACAGGTGTTTTTTGTCCACCCTTCCACTGTGAAGAGACCACTCAACGCTAGTGGTATATAGAAGATATGGAACTGATCAAGATGATCTTAATGTTAAAAAGATAACATTTACAAGTCAATTTGCTGAAGCAGCTGGTGCCCACTGAACAACAGACCAAATAGCCCAGACCTCAACATCACTGGATTTGTTTGGGATGACTTGGATGCCATACTACCCCTGTTGAGTATGTCCCCCTTGAACCATCATAGCAGCTCTGACCATTTTAAGGCAGATGGGTTTCACCATTTTGTAGTGATGTCCAAAATTTACTGCAGTCGTCAGTGCACTGCAACAATCCCACAATGCATCATAATAAGTCGTTTACAAACAATGTACACTAGCAGACATGAAATACCCATAATTCATCGTGTTGTTTGGTTTGAAGATTCACGTGCAGCTTCTCTGAGGAAGACTGATGTTCAGACCGCTAATGCAAAGCACTTTGCTGTCACACAGCAGTGAGCTCACGCACATAACGAGGCGTCTGAAATTGTTCACTACCTTTCCGAATTCTGAGTTTTAGAATTTCCTTTAAGTCCCGTAAGATGTGAGGAGGGCCACTGTGGATTGTATCAATGAGCTTCAGTTGCCCATGACCCTGATGCCGTTTGACCAGTTGTCCTTTCTTGGACAAGATAACGACCACTGCGCATACCATATAAACCCGACAAGACCTGCCTCATGTTTTTGAGATCTGGGGTCTGACCCAGTCTCTCCAGCACAATGTGGTCCTTGTCAAAGCTTCTTATTTTTATTCTTATGACTCAGAAGTTCACTTGTACCCTAATATATCCCACCCCTCAGCAGAAGCCACTGTAGATGAAGATAATCAATGTTTTTTACTTAATCTGTCAGTGGCTATGTGCTATGGCTGTACACACTATGCTGTACACACCATGTGTACACACCACACACCGGTGTGACAGCGCTCTGTCTTGACATGAAGCTGTGGATGGACACTTAGATGCAGACTGAAACAATGTAGTAGGTAGCTGAGTATTAAGGTCTACTAACTCTCTGATTCATGCCTTGGGAAAAGTACTTTGTAACAAAGGTTAACAAAGTTTCTAAGGTCCCTTCTCACTGAACACTGCCATGATGCCCCAGAGCAACCACTTAACCCCAGGATCCTGCAGGGTTACAGCCTCTGACCCCTCATCCCGGGACATGCTTGAAAAAAAACAGTCCTGAAGCCATAGATTAAACACAAAATGCTCAGGTTGGAAAATCTTACAATATTTTGAGAGGTAGGATTAATAGCAGCAGGACTTTTATTAATGCATATTGTAACTTCTTATACATTGTAAATGAAGACCTTATAATGTTATGGCTAATGGATATGCATATATTGCCACTGTCCAATAAAAAACATGTATTTTTAAAACAGTGACTTTACAGGAGACAGCAAAAATGTTCTGAACTTTGAATCGAAGTCAGTGTAAAATAAGAGGTTATTCCAAGTAATTTAGAGCATTTCTATTGATCTGTTCATCTATTCTCATTTACACAGTGTACAGAGCAGCTAATAGGTATCAAACCTGTTTTAGAAAACTAAAAACAGACAAAAATCAAGATACATGTTTTTTATTGGATGTATATATTTAAATAGCACTTGAAGTAAACATTCTGTAATTTAAAAAAATCTCAAAACTTAGAAACCTAAAACCTGTTTCCTGTTACTGCAACAAAATAAGATCCTTTATTAAAAGCAAAGAGAAACACCGCATCTCACAGGTATCACAGAACATCACAGGTCAGGTTCGGATAAGAAAAAAAAATCTGTAATAAGATATAGCTCAGGCTATGTGTCTTCTGCTATGATTGCACTTCAAACTTGCGAATCTTTGACTCAGTGACTCAGTTCACTTTCATCCTTAAAAGTAATGAGAACATTTACTTGTGTTGTTTCACCATCACAGGGTATTTTTGGCACATTTTAGTCAGTCATGAACACTTTGTAAAATTGTCATTCAAACAGTCTTTCTGCTTCTTTATTTGACTTCTCAGCACACATCGTAAGCTTTCTGATGGCTCTGTTAGTTCACAGATTGTAGTTTAATTGGGTGCCTAATTTCACTGGAATACAGTAAACAAAACAATTCTGAGGATTTGGTTTATCTAAATAAATGGTGTATCCATGGCCTGCACCCTGCATCTTTGGCAAAGAGGCAAAGTGTAAAGACATGTCTCAGGGGCTTTAATGAAAGCAAATGTCCATGTTGAGCCTAGACCTCTGACAACAGGTCTTCATTCTGTGGTTTGAAGTTATTATCTGTAGGAATCTTGGGTCTAACCCATTTTTCCTCTAGGGGAAGAGGGAACAGTGTTTGTAAAATTGGCTGCATGATGCCCTGTGGATGTGCATGTGTACTGTCAGGTGGTTTTCTCACTTGAGTATCTCAGTGTAATTTGAAGGGCATTAAAAAGTAGGAATAATTGAGGGGTCTGCCCATGAGGAAAGCTAGAACAAGTTTGGCATACCTTTAGTACTTGTTCCAGAATACAAACAACGTTTGTAGACAATGTTCCAATGCGCTAATCTATTGAACAACACTTGTGATATGAGTAGTGGTAAGAAAAGGTCACCCGTGGTGGGCTAATGTTGCCCACCTAGTGAGTGAGCTAGCTAAGTAGATGGCTTAAGTTCTATAAACACTTTAAATAAAAAGTTATTTAGCATTAAAGCAAACAATGAAATTCATTAAAAAGGTACGTTTTTGATGTTTGCACTCAATTCTTGTTCTTCACAGATTTGTAGTTCTGCAATCTTTGTTCTACTAGAGTAGATTTCACTGTCAGAAAATTTTAATGTTATTCAAAGGCACTGTATACGACTTCAGTTCAGTAGCTTCCTAGCTACATGTTGAACTATACGTGAGGTCTAGGAGAGAAACAGCCAAAAAGGAAACGATCTAATGAACAAAAGCTGAAGAAAAAGTTCTCAGATCAGGCGGTGGCGAAGACTCTCTGTGTAAACTGTAGTGAGGCGTTTGGATGGTGGAGAGGCCTCTGAACGTTGAAAGACATAAAAAGGGTTAAGGACGTTGCGCTATTCCTGCTGGACAGCTGGGTAACATTGACTTATTTTTCTTATCATGTTCACAGAAATAGCTCAGCATTGTGTTTTAGTGTTGTTGTATGAATGCTTTTGATGGATAATCATGACTAATGTGCTTAGAAGTAGCAACTGAAGCAACAGTTTGCTTATGCTAACCTAGCTAAAGCGAATTACTTGCCATGACATTGCATGCTACACTGCTGTTGGCTTGATTGTAGCATCTATAGCCATATTAGCATTTAGATCAATAAGGAGCTCCTAATTTTGAAAACCCAGTGTCATTGAGGGGAAAATAGACACAGAACAAAATCAATCAGCTTTGGAAAGCTTCAGCATTCTTGATCACTAAAGGGTAAAAAAGGGGTGATATTTTTTTTCGCAGTGTCTCATTTGGACCCAACGCTGACTACAAAACGATGCACAACCTTAGAGACCTATGAGGATACTTCTCTGACTAAGGACTAAAGAACAAGAGTCAAATACTTAGCTTTGAATTTTAAACCTGTTCAGCACAATCACTCGGATTTCTAATGCAAGGTACTGCAATCAGATGTACTGTCCTAGTGTCATTTCTTCCCTGACTCTTTTCCTCAGTGCTAATATTGAATATTTGTATGGAGGGGATGATGGATGAAATGGCACTTTGCGGGGAAAGTGTTGTATGATTTTATGTTTTCCTTTGTGGTTAGCTAATGATGTGGCAAATCTCCAGAGAAGCATGCGTTATAGATAAAAGAACTGTGGCTTTATATCCGCGTTTCATGAGATGGTACAATCAAACGCCATATGTGATTAATAGCCGAGAGAGACAGCGAGAGAGAGATGGGGAGCGCTCAAGATAATTTACTTGAGGGACAATTGAGGTCTATTCAGGAGGCAACTCTGGATTAGTGGAAGACTTGTTTAATTAACAGTGACACTGTGCAACCTGTTCCATACGAGTGGAATACCAAATATTTAACTCCCCGATCTTATTACAGGAATAAACACATGCCATGCATGCCGGAAATGGTTGCTGACAGTGCCAAAGAGGTGGCAAAGCATAGCTTTTATTCTCCAGACTCTCTACATCTCATCAGTGCCTCCCCATTTAGAGTGCAGCCACAAAGCATAGCCAGTGTCTAATTATTTATCCATATTAAACCTGAATATATGAATATGAATCCAAGAATTTTACCCTTCTTTGGAGGGAATTCATTCAGGGAGATTCCCAAGAATATCAACATAACTTGGCACAGAATATTTCAGGAGTTGGAATGTCCAGAAAATATTCTTGAGCTGTAAGAAATAACATTGACTGAAATACTGCATTCAAATAGTTTTCTCTAATCACGTGGTCATGAAGCTTAGACCTGATTTACCTGAATACACAGACATTTTAAATGTGCTGTAGTTTTTTTTCTAGTTAACTAATATGAGTTAACTAGTGCTAGTGCTAATTACTTGTATTACATTGGGTGAAGTAGCCAACTGTGGGACCTTTTTCCATTGGGATGCTTCCTGTTTGAATATTATTCCACCCTAATCTAAGATTTTATATTTCAGATGTCTTGAGATTTTGATCACATGTACTCATAGATTGTATCTACCCATTCATTTGAAGAAGACCTACACTAAACAGCTTAAATGTCCCACATTAGGGCAACTCACCCTATATATATCTCGCCACAAGGTTGGTCCACATGTTAATGGTGTTTAGGTCAGAGGACTGGGATGGCCATTTCAAAAAGCTTCAGTTTGTGTCTCTGTAGGCTGGCAGTGGTGTTTTTATCAGTGGTATATGTTGGGTCATTATTCTGTTGTAGGTTTGGCATTGCATTCAGAATGTGCTGTAGAATCTGCAAATGTAGAGTTTTGTGACAAGATCACAGTTAAGGTTTCCTTCGTACACCTCTTCCATGATGATTGTGTTTATGCCAGCAATGCTGCACAGCAGAATGGTGCACCTATTTGACTCAGGTAAATGTGCAGAAGTTCCTTTACTTATCAGCACAAGAGCAGTTTTTGTTGTCTTGGTCTTCTTGACCTTCACAGTTACCTTGACTTGCAATTTCTTAATTAAATCACAAAATTCTAATGCTTTGCTGTGTTCTAATAGCCTTCCCCTGCAATTATTTGGTATTCTGATTTTTTTAGACAGTTGCTTAAGAGGAGCCCATGTTAGTACAGGGTTTGAAGAAAGAATTTATAAAACTTGAAATTTGTTTGAGTTGAAAGTTCCTAATTATGATTGGTAATTAAGGCCCAGGCTGGATTTCATAATCAAGGTCTGAGATCTTGCCACAAAAATCTTATTTAAATAATTTAAATAATAATAGCTCTGTATATATATATATATATATATATATATATATATATATATGGCATGTTTTTGCATTATATAGGAAATGAAAAGTTGTTTTAAATATATAATGACAGCAACAATATGTTTAATTGAGAAGGAAATTAAGCTCACTAGCACATCAACCTGTCATCGCTTGGCTGTTAATGAATGCTGAGGAGAGGCTAGGGGGAAGGTCTGCGTGGGGTCCAACATGCCGACTGCGGAATATGCAAACTAACCCAGAGTCAGGAGTGCATCGGATTGGCCACGCGCAACACATTTGCATGCAAGCCCAAGCAGCGCTGCTCCACAGCTCCAGCTCCGGCGCCCACTGTGTCCCTGCAGTCCCCGAGAGTCAATGTAGCTTGATTACACTTCATACTCGCCAAATTATAATGCAAATAACGTTCCAGCCATTAACCATGCAAACCGCTTTAAATGTGTACGCGTCTCCGCAGTGTGTGATGTAAATTGCTATGTCACATTAAAAGTGACACCGGTAATTCTGCGCATTGTGAAGTTATTGGATGCCAGATCTTATGAGCCGTTGTGACAGCTATGCAGATGAGTGCATTTTGCCGTACCGAGTCAATTTGACACAGTCACAGGAGAGAGATTGCTTTTTTAGGCATAATGAAACCCCAGAAATTAAGAAATTACCTTTGAGCAAACTCACCCCCCTATCTCACTGGCACTGCCACAATTTCAGCTGAGTTGGAATAGTAGAAGGACTACTTTATATTCATGCTCACTCATTGCTCATTAAGAGACCTTTAACCATAACAGAATTATTATAATGTAACCAATGGAGAGGTTTTTAACATTCAGTCGGGAGTCGGTTACTATTCGTAGGACAAGAATGCCTGAGAAAGTTTTTCTCTCTATCCTCTATTCTGGATCATATAAGCCTAGAAACGGAAAGGAAATGCTGCCCTCATTTTAATATGTGAAAATACAAAAGCCTCGGCATACGAATCACGCTCCGACATCAGAGCTACAACAGGTCAATGCAGACATGCTTCATTTAAAGAAACAATAGAAAAGAACAGTTTCCATTTAAAAGCCTCTAATGAGAGAGTATGAATATAAAGACAAAAGAGAGAGAGAGTGTGACTCTTGTATCAGCAAATGTGGGTCAAATATCTATTCCACTTTACTGTAGATATCAAACAGTAGCTAAAAGAAAAAAATGGATTTCAGCTACAATGGAATGGCACAATTATATCCCCTAACTTAAGCTATTAAATAAGTGCCCTTCGACACTGACATCCCTGTAAGCTGAAAGGAACCACCACAGTGACATGTTGGCATCTTTTTTTTTTTTTGTGCGTGACAGACTCACGTTGCTACCTAAAACCCTGAGCTTTCATAAAGAAGCTCCTTCTTGGTGTGGCACAGCTCTTGCATCAGCAGGTGTTGGGGGCTTGTAGTATAGTATGCCTTGATAGGTCAGTGGAAGTGACTACTTCTCTAAAACCAATTCTACACATTATACACATCTCCTTGTGTATAAGGAAACCCTCAGTATTCTAGAAGACATTCCCAGTGGAAAATCTAAAGTGATCTAAGGAAGTTCAGAAGCTCTATCTACAGCAAATGTTCAGAAAGTTTTAGCTTTAAGGGTTCAGAGATGGAGCTGTAGGGTAAGTCTCCTTCTGAATGGTCTGAGCAAAAAATTGGCTTGGATTTAGCATACCATAGCGCTAGTCTACTGTCCTGTAGATACTTTATTCTGATTTAATTTAGTATACATACTCTTTCACTATTCTCTGATGTCTCTAATAGCAAAAGGAAATACACTTTAATGTATAATTGATCATTTTAAAGATCTCCAATTGCTGCAGTTACTTTGTCAAACTTCATAAGCATGTCTAGCTAGACATGGTTTGAGGTAAGCATGGGATGTTTTGCACTATATAGTATCTTAACTATACAATTATTTTGAAGGTTCTATATAGAACCCTCTATAAAAGAGCCAATAGAAACCAATAGCAAGAGCCCTTTAATCTAGCACCAGAACTATTCAACCTTTAAATTTGTTTTTTGAGTTGTCATGGATCTTTATAGAACCATTGCCTTTACTAAAGAACCCCTTTATTAAAATGTATCCTGGCTGCAAGCTTCTGCTACTCGTCAGCTACACCAATCTTGTAGCTTCTGTGCAAAACTAAAGAAAACAACTCAGGACAGCAAACATGTCTTGGCTGATCAACTATGTCTGGGGATCATGGAAAATGATGGTACTTTTTGTTTTGGCTAACCCCTCGCTTTTAAGAGCTGTGCTTGACCAGCACTGATACGGTATCCAGTAGCAGCTCAGCTTGCCTTTGCTCTGAAACAATACAGTATCTCTCCACTTCTCATTTCAATGCTAAATAATTGAGATATTGAGATAGCGCAGATGAGCTCTGTGGGACTATAAAAAGCAGCGACCACAGTTTTAATTTCCCTCCATCGGGCTCAGTGGGAACTCAGTGGCAGGGTTACAGTGCCGCTCTCACCGCTGCACCACGCCTGCAATTTGAGCTGATCCCATCCACTCCTGCTCTAAACACGCAGCGTGCTGAAGAGGGCTCCTGAGTGGGCTGATTGGGGCCTAATTAGGGAGCTTTGTTAATGACAGGTAGTGTCAGATGCTAATGAGGCCTTGATTGGAGTGTGGAGGAGTGGAGATGATTGGGATGTCTTGCAGCTAAAAGTCAAATACTCATCAGAGCAGACAAGGGGCTTGCACAGAATTCACATTTGAAACAGTCTAGGCAAAGCGTCAAGGTGCTATAGTGTCTGCTGCTGCCTACTTTAAAGCCTAATCGTATTCATAACCACTGCTTTTAATGCTTGTCAAGCATTCTGCAAAATGACAGGGCAAATCCATTTCTAATAACTCTGATCATGTGTTTAAGAGGATCAAATATTGACATGGCTGCAGGGGATTTGATATAGCTACAATGTCTCTTTCATGGAAAGGCATTACCATGACAGCTACAGAAGAGGGTAGTATAACATTTACATCCTTAAAAAAGGTGGTTCTTGAAGCGTCCGTCAGAAAAGGTATGATAATACTCGGTACGGACAAAAGTATTGGGACACCTGCTCATTCATTGTTTCTTCTGAAATCAAGAGTATTAAAAAGAGTTTATCTTGCTGTTGTTGGAGTAGCTGTCTCTACTCTCCAGGGAAGAAAGCTTTCTACCAGATTGCGAGGATTTGATTGCATTCAATGGCGAGCACATTAGTCGGGTCAGGATGTTGGATGATCACCACCCCCACTTCATTCCCAACTCCCCAACTCATCCCAAAAATAATAGTTAATCTATTAAATACTTTTTAGAGACAAAAATATAAGGCCCACCATGATCTTTGGAGGTAACTCATGCATAAGCTATAAATGTTCATATTTCAACTTTGATTTGATTATTGATTGGATTAAACTATACAACACAAACAATCACTGCATGACAGACATGATTTTTTCCCCCAATATGCACAAATGCTTTGAGTACCTCTGAAGACTGCAGAGGTTTTCAGTATGGAGCATCCCAAAAGTATGGGATGGAGCACCATCATTCCAGAGAATACAGTTCCACTGCTCCACAACTTAAAGCTCAGTTATACCCCTCTAGACATGGTGCCAATGCATTTATCTGCACCAGAGACTCCTATTCTATTGGCAATATTTTTCTACTGGGACTAAGCAAGCTATGTGTGTACATTTGCACATCTGTGTCAGAACATGGTGACACAGAGGTGTCACTGTGTGTCCACAAACATTTGGACACAGTGTGTATAGGACCATCACAACTCAAATAACCATTTGAATGCTTTTCTCGTTCTTCTCCATGGTAAAGAACCTATTGTATGTGGACATGGAACCTTTTAAAGATGCTTTTTATAGGATGTCAACACTTTTAGGTTATAGAACCTTTTTTTGGTACTATATACTAGTAGAACCCAGCTTACTGTTAGATTGAAAATGGTTTAGTGGAGGTTACTCAAAGAAACTACTGCTCTTTGTATTTGTACCTCTGTTTAACAGACTGCCGGTGTCTGTGGCATGCCCTTTTAGCTGGGAATCACTAGTCTAGACTTTGAAACAGGCATGCTTTTTTGGCAAAGGTGTAACTTTGGGTTGGAGTCATTCTGCAGAATGAAACTTCAGGTCTGACCTGGACTTCTGGAACGAATAAATGATATCTTCAAAAAGTGCTGCTATTACACCCTGAGGTAAACACAAATGTTCCAAAACTGGTACATTTTGTCCTGTGTACTTTGTTCTCACACTATTATAGAACAACACCAGACACTTAAACTGCGCTCTACTACTGCCAAAGCTTGCTGGTTTGTTTACGGGTATTTTGTTGAGGTTGGCAATCGGATGTCACTTCAGTGCTCTGTAGTGTTAGCTGACATGTAGCAACATCCATATTTTAACTTAACAACTTTTCTTATTCTGAGGGTTCAGTGAAATCCAGGAGATGAATGTACACAAGCCAAAACGCATCATGTTTGGAACACTTTGTTTACCCCAATTTCGGTGTGTTCTGGAGTTTTGGAGTTATTCATATGGGCATGATGCCGGCAACAGAATGATGCCACAACTTCAGTGGTTCACAGGGGTCTTAGGGCATGCAGCCACAAGACGAAAATGGCAAAATCTATTAAATACTTTTTAGAGACAATAAACAACAACAAATATACCATATCCTAATCTAGGCCCACCATGATCACTGGGGGTAACTCTATGCATAAGCTATAAATGTTCAGATTCCAACCTTGATTTGATTATTGATTGGATTAAACTACACAACACAAACAATCACTGCACGACAGACATGATTTTTTTCCCCAATATGCAGCAACGCATTGAGTATCTCTGAAGTCAGGCTGTACTGCAGCGGTTTTGAGTATGGAGCTAGCATCAGTTGGACATGGACATGCCCGACAGCACAGATATACAAACCTTTGTCATTTTATGTTTAACTGACTGCACATCAGCCTCAGTGCAGCCAAAGTGATGCGAATGCATATTTGAAGGCTTGTAGATGACCATAAATGCATATTAGCCATATAAGGTTAAATATTTAAATGAAATTTCCCATGAAGGAGGCATTGCACAGTTACTTATAAAGCTAACATGATGATGAAGAAAAGAATCATTTGTGCCTCAGGTGTATTATTTCACATGCATATGTATAAGATGATTTTAATCAAAGCATAAAAAGCGTAACTAGAACAGGGAGAAACTGATGGTGATGATGCTGATAAGACCGACTTCTTACTTACAGGTTGTAATGTTGTATTAAACAATAGGATTTTTGTATTTTTCTGTGGTATTGAAGTCATTTTTTTAAAAAAGTACTGGATTTTGATACCTTGTTCTACAACATTTGAGGGTTCTTTAGTAAAGACTAAGGTTTTATGTTGTACCAAAAGAATCATTGGATGCTTAATGGCTTATTTGCTTGGTTAAATGGTTCTTCACATTTTTGGAAAACGTTTTGTAGAAAACATCTCTCTAGCTACTGTCTCATCCTGGACAACACCATGTTACTTTGCACATAAGATGTTAAACACATGGTCCCTCCCCTCTCCACTCACTTGAGCTTGCACAGTTAGGCCATGTCTGAGGAAAAGTCAGTTATGGTTTGTAGAAAAATACAAGACAAACACATCTTCTCTCCTTACGCAGGATTGGGGAGTGAAGGCTTGCTGTGATATTTCTCAGCACATACAAACACAGCAGAAGACCTTAAAGATAGGGCAGCTCGGTCTTAAATATACACCAGAGAACAGTGAGTTCTCCAAATGAGTTCTCTAGGGACAGCTCCAGACACCTGCAGTCATTTTTCAAACAATTTAATTGGTTTACTTAAGTCAGGTGATACCTACGGCGGTGCTTTGTTGCTTGTCGCCGTGACACAAAGGTCTCCAGATGCAATTAACCCCATTCTGACACACCGTACAGAGAGCGTCTTTTTGGGAGGCAGCCATAAGAAGAGCATAACTTGTCAAATGATGGAATTAATTCAGTAACACCATCTCTGGGACTTCCACCTTCTAAAGCAAACGACTGGTGGTGCTTAGTGCTTGTCTACACTGGTGTACTGGTTTTGATGTCACACAACAGTACTGATTTCTGGTTTTAGTATTACTGATAGTTAACAAAATCAACTGCAGTGTATGCTCTTTGTTGGACCCTTTAGAGTGTTTTGAAAGAAACGTTTAAAATCCATAAACACCAAGAATAGAGCAGGTTGATTTTCTAAAACATACTGTAGTATGATTTTAAAACTCTCCCTGTAGTGTCTTTTTAAAAGGGAAAATGAACAAAACCAGTCTAATCAAAACAAGCTGTGTTCGGGTTGTTAAGTGTTTTTGCAGTAGTGTTGAGGAGCAGCACACAGGGATGGGTTCATTAGCCTTTTAATGCAAATTAAATACGGGAAATGATTCCATTATAAGTTATTGAATTTTATTAACATTAACCCAGGCAGCACTAGAGCTTCTGTATTTGATCATTCTGACTGCATTATACATATTGTTACGTACAGTAATTACCTCTTGGTCTTACATGCTGTACTGTAGCAGTGAGTGACATCTTCTTTAATGAATCATGTATCATACTGGTCAGATCATGGCATTCACTCTGTAACACTATCTTTGGAACAGCCTTCATTCACAGGCAAGGGCTATTGTTAATAATGCAAAAGGCTCCAATGATGTTGCATTTTGTTCTCCCAATTTGGGCCTGTTCCTAATGCTCCCAACACTGGGAAGATAAGAATTTAACATGTCTCTTTCAATACACGTGAAGCCATTTTTTAAGAATGGAAATAATTAGAAATAATACACCAATCAGCCATTGATTGTCTTCATCTACAGTGGCATCTGTCAAAGGTTTGGGATATATTAGGCAGCAAGTAAACAATCATTTCCTGAAGGTGACGTGTTAAGAGCTGGAGAAATGAGGAAGCATGAAGATGTGAGCCATTTTGACAAGAGCCAAACTGTGATTCCTACACGACTGGATTAGAACATCTCTAAAACATCCGGCAGGTCTTGACGGGTTTATCTGGTATGCAGTGTTCAGTAGCTACCAAAAGTGCTCCAAAAAAAAAGGCACAAACCGGTGAACCCAGCGACAGGGTCTGGGAAACCTAAGGCTCTTGTGGGGAGATCTTGTGGGGTCCAACTGTTTTGGCTGCATAAGGAGGGTCTACTTACTATTAGACAGGTGGTTCTAATGTTACGGCTGATCGGTGTAAATGATGAACCATGAACTATTATGAAACTTATGCACTTTATGTAGTTGAGAACTGATAACTACAGTAAATGACGTGCGGGTGCACATACACTAGAATTCTGACTGCATTTTACACTTTGCTTAATGAGACGACTGCTTCTCAGTCTTGGGTACAGTAGATATGACACATTAGCAGGGGGTGGGATTATGATGTGCTCATTTATTTATTTATTTTGGTGAATTATGTTTCAGACTTGTCAAATGACAGAATTAATTTATCTCTGGAACTTCTGCCTTTATACATACAGTTTTTTACTTGTTAGTTTATTACCACAAAAACCACCAGCAGAGCTGCACATTTTTGGAGAATTTTCCAGTTTGCATATATAAGATGATCCAGCTACTCTACATGAGCCCTAATAGTGTTACACAAATTAGCAGCAGGGGGCAGGTTTTTCACTGAATCATTTTTTTAAACCTGTCAAATGATGGATTTAATTCAGTAAAACCATCTCTGGAACATCTGCCTTTATTCACAGACAACGTGTTTCTGGTCACACTTTTCAGTTTGATAGACCCCTGCAGATTATCTACAGATGCTCATATTAACAGTGTTTGGAGAAATGTCAGTGAATTTTCAGCAGTATTAAGTGCTTAATTAGGGGTTGGGTTGATGGCCAAGTTTAGGATATATATTAATATAATGTTAGGTGTAGGATAAGGTTTAGGGATATTACAGACTTTGGTTTAAGGTTAATGGGCTCATATCCTCTGAACTGAAATTGGGTCCCACACAGAGGTGCTGTGTGCTTATGGGGTTAGAATTGAACCAAATTGTACAGTTTAACGAGTATTTCTCAATCTCAATACAGCAGATATACGCTGTTAAAGAAATTAGCAGCGGTAGGATTTTTTTCCTCAGTGTATGATGTGGAGCTCTTGTGTGTAAGAGGTCCTTCAGTGAGAAGGGAGGTAGAAATTCCTTGCAGCATTTCTATCCTGGCAAACAGAGAACACAATGAGTCATGACACCATCCAAGGGCTCCAGTGAAGTGTGTGGGTGGACAGCTGCTGTGATGGTGAAGTATATGAAGAGAGCTTCCTCGGCCGAGGACAGAGAGAGAGAGAGAGAGAGGGAGAGAGGGAGAGAGGGAGAGAGGGGGAGAGAGGGAGAGAGATGGCGAGGGGGAAGCAGGTGGGAGGGGGTGAGAAAGAGAGTGGAAGATGGATTTCCACACATTTATAATAGCTGTCACACCTTACATTCTCCGAAGCAATTTCACATTTGAGAATGGGACAGCAGCTCAAATTAAAAATGACATTAATTTCTGCCAGCCAGCACACGTTGCATTTTTCATCCCAGGTGAAACACTTCTTGATTAGGCCCTGGAATGGCATATAAAAGTATTTCATAACAATAAGCATCAGTCAGGTAGGACTCTGGATTTATGGGAATGCGCATATGTTTTGCCACATATTACAGTCTGTCTCCTTTCACATTACATTACTATTATTTCACTCTCCTTCATAATGTTGCTTTTTTCCAATCATTATTTGCTTTCAACTATCTGAGATCATTTCGAAAGGGCACATGGGAGTAAATCAGAGTGCTGAATCACACAGTTAGAGGAGTCTGCACATGTTCATAATCCCTGATACTATTTAAAATACGTGTTGCATAAGGAGAAGTCTTTAAGTCTTTTAGTCACTGGTAAATGTGAAATGATAGGATAAAACAGTCCTTAAATGTCACTGGCCAATCCTGGCATATGAAATATTATACAAACTCAAACTCGAAATTCAAACTCAAAATATGACTCACAAACTGCAAATGTAGCATGATAAACAATGAAAAATAACCTCAGCGATAAGACAGTAGTGATTTCCGTACAGCACTGAAAGAAATCGAACCGAGAAATCTGCAAGTGTATTACATATTAAAACGGTATCGGCTATACTCTCCAGGGTCTTTTTTTGAAGGGTTTCACATTTGCTGTGTTTTGTGGAAAGCACTGCAAATGGTCAAAACTAGGAATCTGAGAGCCTCCTGACGATTTCTGTATGGTTTATAGCTCACTGTTTTATAAGACCACTATATTGCACAAGGGCATATGACTTTGCACTGTTATGTTTTGGATCAAAAGTTGTCCCACTGGTCTGTGTGTAGTGTTTAGAATATTATTAGTGACCTGTGAAAGCAAGATATGGGCCTTATTCTACAGTTTGTAAACTAATGCAGAAACAGCAGGCCTATGCTATGTAACTAACTTTGCTAATGTCATCCAAAACCCCCTAATTTTATGCTTGCATCTAAAAAGCCTTGCCTAATTAAACTCAGAGACCATTTCAGTTGATTACAGTAACATCGTAACAAAGAACATCGGCCTTGACACACTAGACAAACATAACAAAGGTACAAAATCCTTGGGAATAAAACAAACTTACACAAACCTTTCAGCTCTGTATACAACTTTGTGCATTTTAATTGTTGTGCATCTCTGGCATACAATCTTTTGTAGATATATTCATAGTTTCGATTCATATTTTGAATCACACATCATTTGCTTGAAAAAATGCGCAGTTCAAATCAAAAAACCATGAGTGAAATGTTTCAAAACAGTTTATTATTATTATTTTTTTTTTATCTTTTCCAGACAAACACATTGATTTCTGGACCACAGTAGAGGATGGAAACCTTTCACAAACATTTTTTATTATTATCATTATTATTTGAAAATACAAATATAAAATTATACTTTCCACATCTGAGATGTGAGAGACCCCCATCCACTTTAGTTTTATTTTACAACAGGGCTTAAGCAAGCCATACAAGAAGACCTGAAAGATGCTTTCAGACGTCAGTCCGTTCAGTCAGTTCATGCGGTAAAAAGTCCGTTAAAAAATGGGCAAGTGTTAGGAATGGACAAGGCAATCAGAGAGGCCGAAGAAGCCTCGGGAGAGAAAACAGGAGAGTTCCCGAAGGAAGTGTCAGAAGTAAGACCATTCCCCTGCCACACCTGCCATTGTGAGTGTAGTGACCCCATAGAGCTGCATGGGGCACGCGTATGCGTGAGGTGTTCCGTACACATTCCATAGCTAAACTAACGGCTTTCCTGCCCTCGCGTCCGCCCCGGTAGTGCCCTGCCGCATTACAGCTCTTACCCGACGAACAGACAAATGACTTCAAAGCGTCTCAGTGGTGAGTGATAGAAACAGTGTTGACTACTGAACTGAACGCTGCTCGGGTCATTCAGTCCACCTACAAAGATGATTAATGAGCGTTATTAATGAGGCAGCTTAAACAATTTAACAAAGATATATATACACTATACATATATATCCTGTATCTGTATACAAGTATATACATACGTCATTACAGTATGTGGGTTTGCTAAGTGTGTGTAAGTGTTTTGTCCTTGTAAGTGTGTGTGTGTGTAGGTTTGTGTGTGTGTGTGTGTGCGCACAAAGTAGTTTTGTTGCTTCAATAATGGGTTGATCGTTTTGGCCATTGCCTAGCACTTGCCTCGAGATTCAAGTTTAAATGGATACGGTAGTTCACTCCCAATATCACCCAACACCTTCCAGGTCATTTATTTTTTTAGCTTTTCCGTTTTTTTAAACCAACAATTATCCAATGATTTAACTAGTCTAGCAAGATGTGTAACATTCATCTGCTGTAAACTGCTGTCAGTGAAAAACAAAATAACGGCAACAGAGCCATGCTACCTTAAAGTCCAAGCTACAAGATCAAATCAGGAAAGAAAGTTAAACTAAGCGAGAGAGAGATCAACAAGACTACTTGAAAAAGGGTCGCCAGCTTTCATTTTAATCAACAGCCAGGTCAAGCCTACATTTTGCAATCTACTTTACTAACTTTTCTAACTCTTTTTTTAAAAGCACATCAAATACAAGTGATAGAAGATACATACGCTATATTTTCAGTATATATAACTATCTATAGTCTTAGGCAGTTAGAAGAGACTATTTGTCTGAGCAGTGAGTGTGTTTTAAAAACTAAAATAAATAAATACCAATAAACACAAATCCAGTAGTCAGTAGTCGTGTTGGTCACTAAAGTCACTGATATGTTGGTTAGTAGAAGACCACAAGTTTGGTTGATGACCTCCCTGTGAACTCCAGTCTCTGTATGGATTATTTAACCAGCAGCTCACCTGATGTACTTTTAAATGAAGGATTAATTAGATAAACTAGGTGTCACTGTAAATACTGGCCTTCGTCCAGGAGAGCTCTGGAAATGGTTAGGCTAACACAAACACATCACATTTCCACATATTGTTTATCTGGATCTATTCTAATGTTAATTATATGCTATTTTTCTGCGGAGTAAATCAACACTGCCAAGATAAATAGCTTTGGATGTCATTCGCTGGTATATCATTATCTGTCTTCTATGATTTGTATTTGACCATGCCGAAAAATTCAGCTGCTTCTATTCTGTTGCTCTTTCCACAAACAATGCCATAGAAGAAGCTGAAAATCCTCAATAGTGAGAATGTTCTTACCCATTTGATAATTTCCAACAATTTTAGATTCAGGACAATAACACAGATAACTAAGTTTAATGGCTGCCATGAGCAAATGCCATGGATGAATGCCCTTCTTATGGGCTTCAGCCCAACAGCAATTCGAATGCAGCGCTAGTGCATCTAACAAAGTGTTTTCGTGTCTGAATGAAATCCGAGACCACATATCAGAGACAGAACCCACAAATTGGAGAATAATCTTCAGCTAAATCACACAGATAGAGGAGTTCGATTAGCTCACATTCATAATCCCTGAGAAGAGATTTCATTCAGAAAAAAATTGCCATTGATTTGAATTCTATTATGACTGCTGGCAGTAAACAGCAAGATCTCAGAAACGACTTCATTTATTTTTTTTCGTATGCCAGACCCATTTTTTTTAGACCTTGAAGACATTAGTCTTTTATCAGCCTTAGCTTTGATTAAGATGAAGAGCTGGTAAAAATTATGTTCCTAATGACCAAAACCTAAAGTATACATAAAGCTATGCAGACACAAAAAAAGTATTCAAAAATAGTAGTGCCATGGGCCACTGGGCGTTTTTTTCTTTAAAGAGTATAAATATCAAAACCTATTATAGTTTTTAATTTATATCTATAATTATTAGGCTAGATCATCATCATTACTCTGGTAGAACTTACTAAAAAAATATGAATTTTTCACTTATGTAATAAAATCACCATTGTCATAATTATAGCTTGTGTCCCTCTTAAAAAAAAAAGAAAGAATGAAAATAAAACAGTTTTGCATATTGAGCGTTAGCATTTAAGGTAGTATGGCACACCCCTTTTGAAACATTCAAGGGTGGGGATCCAATTAATGCCTGGTTTTACAATTCTGTCTTACACCAATTCTTTTTCTGGACTTCATCATGAGAGCTTTGGTTAGTTGAAACCATGTGAGAGTCAGAAAAAAAAGAAAAAAAAAAGAAAACATAAGGAAAATAACATGGAAATGAAAACAACGTTCAGCATTTTTTTTTTGTTTCTTTCTTTTTTTGTTGTTTTTTTTTTAAATGATTATCAAGAGAAAGTTCTATCCTTACTGGTCCTAAATCTGCTACTAACTACGGCTCTACCTTAACGTTGATTACATAACATCTAAGTCTACTCACTAAGAGAGTGTGAGACAGAGATATAGAGAAAGAGCAAAAAGACGAAAAGGGGAGGGAAGGGGGGGTGGTGTTGGGCGAAACGGGGAGGGAAGAGAAGGGTGAAAAGGGTCAACGGAGAAATGTATAGACCACTACACTGGCATCAAAGACAGCACTCTTTTACAAGGTTATTTCTTTTTTTTCCTCTTTTTTACACACTACTGAAATACAATGATCAACAGAAGATTACTGTATGATGTGACAGGGAATGGAGAGAGAATCAAATGATAAATACAGTACATTAACCATAATATTGTCATTATATTTAGCATATTCATTCACAGCCACAAAAATATCGATAAAAATCCCCCGTTTATATTCGAACCGCGCTGGGGTATAGTGTTCTTTTTTATTGTGTGTCGTTTTTTGTCTTTTGAACAGTTTGCAGAAAGCTGTCTTCGCCTCTTGTTTTACCTTTTCTAAAAAAGATTCAGCCTTCCTGAATCACCGCTTATTTCAGTAAAATCGTGAAAAGAGAGAGGAAAAAAAAACTAAATACATTTCGCAGCAAGGATGAACAACAGCATATATCAGTCGCTTCATATTCTTAAATATCACTCTTATTTCACTGAGCATATATCTTAGCGTACTTTCTACCTCCTCTAATCCAGTCTCCACATGTACGTAATGTGTGTGTGTGTGTGTGTGTGTGTGTGTAGCAGCTACTAGTTTAATTCAGTTTCAGTGTTTCTGAGAGTTTGAACTATTGCTACTAATAAAACTCATCTGTACGGCCGGCAGATCGTATCCGTAAAAATACAAAACAAGTCCCAGGACAAGAAGGAAAAAAAAGAAAAAAGATTATTCAGATGCACAATCTACCCACTCGACGCAAGCGGACAGACTGAGCTCAGCAAGCGTTATCCTGCGTTATCCAAACAACTCCAAAACAATCCTTCATGTGACCCATGCTAGAGAACATCTTTTAACATGTGCAAATAGAAAACTGATAAATTCTTTCTCACAGTGCAATGATTTACTTAAATTTCAAGACAATCTCTTTGTTTTTAATCTGCCTCAGGATAAAATAAATTAATTTGTTACGTCCTCTAAAATACATCCCACAGGACTGAGGTAACGGTACAAAACAGCTGTTTTGCCTAATTGATCAAGAGAAGCCGTAAACGACTCCAAAAAGTCTTGAAATATTGCCTTTTTTGTGTTCCGAAATCAGGCATTCTGCGATTTAGCATGACTGGAGACTCTAAGGGAAAAACCACACAGTTAAATGAGGAAAAAAGAAAAAACAGCAATGTACCAATTACAAAACATCCCTACATCTAAATTTTAGGTACTGTTAAAAAAAAAAAGAAAGAAAAAAGAATGTAACATAAATGTGTGCTTTGGATTTCAGTTTAATTTCTTTTTGTGTGTTTTTTTTTTATATATATATATATGTCTTTACAATGTAGATCGGTGTATGCTTTGTAAGGTATTTTCTCTTTGAAACCTGTGCACATCTGATCTCACTATCTATAGTCAGTATGCTGGTATGCCACCTGCACAGTATTTACAGAGCAAGCTAACAGTGTTTCGTTGGGATTTTGATGTCCGCAGTAGGGTCACTTCTGCTTGTTGTGCTACAAATGGATTTCAGTTACCGCACTGAGCCTGAAAAGGTCTTTTTGCATTGAAACTTATATGTCAGTTTTGCGCACAGTTACAACCTCTAGAACACCAGCACAAAAATATGGTTCTCTCTTTGAGATGGTTCGATGCAGTGACCGGAAGTAGTATTTACAGTTTCATAACTTTCTTTTTTTCTGTTTAAATCTCATTTCACAAAGTATTAAAAGGAAATGTCATTTTTCTTTTATATATATATATATATATATATTTATATATATATCAACAAAAAAGAAAACATTTATAAAAAAGGACTGTGAAAATATTGTAGTCCTCTTATTGCCCAAAATAGGTAATCATGATTAACAAGACGTCACACAAAAACAAAGACCAAAGAGCTACTAAGATTTGTTTAGACACCCTCTCGTTGCTCTTTTGAAGGTTGAGAAAACATCACCGTTTGAAGCCAAACAATTTCAGTTGTCTTGAGTTAAAATGAAACCTGAAAATGTGACGGTTTGTGTGGCATTAGCCAAGAGCGATGAAGACAACTGTAGTGATGTTAGAACACTAAAATAAAAGAATGAGAGAGAGAGATAATGTACATTTTACATAGCTCTCCTCCTCAGAGAACCTACATGAGCAATGAAAAGCTCCAAACTAGAATAGAATCAGCCTCAGAAGCCGATTCAGAGACTACATGATAAAAGATGTCAAAGAAACAACCTCAGTGAAAGGGGGAAGGAAGAAAAAAAATTGATAAAGGGAAAAAAAAAGAATCATCATCATCAGCATCCTACGTCAAGTTATGGGGATACAGTAGGGTAAAAAGAATCCGAAAGCCAGGTTTTCATTATAGTACAGCAGATTTTTTTTTCTTTCTTTTTCAGAGATGATTCTGACTTTTCTTTTGTTCTTCAAATGGTGCCATCTCAGCTGTTCTTCCACTGTTCCTCTCTGTAGTGCTTGAAGTTGCGTGGCCGTTACCTGTACACAGAACCAATTAGAAACTCCGGCCTGCCTTCCCCGGACCTCCTGATAAACTCTGCTGGAGCAAACACAACATCCACAAAGCTCATAAACAGACCATTTCAGCAGTGGAGAACAGACATAAGATATGCTGCGTCTGAGCCTTGAAGCTTTTACACGTGAAAAAAGGTCAAAGTGGAGTGCTGGATCCTCTGCTTTCTAGAAGTTCAGACAGTACTGAAATACAACTAGTCTTTTAGATAATCAAGGTACAGTTAAGACAGACATCCAATGCCTTTTGCTCTCATAAATCTTTGTCTTTGTTGTAAAAGAAAGATTATATATCCGTCGCCGCCTGGGGACACATCAGAGCCGTACGCACTGACGCTGTACGACAGCGCTGCTGTCGAAACCAAAACTCAAATCTCTGAAATGGTAACTTTGTACGTGTATGATTTTAATCTTCAAGAATTTGCCTTTTACAAAACAAATCCTTAAAAAAAGTAATAAATATAGATGTAGCGTTACAGTAATTCATCATATCATATACAAGCACCGATCTCCAGTGCTCAAATACAGAATGTGTACACATACAATGATATATAATGTAAATATATATATATATATGTATATATAAATGATCTACTATAGTTACAAAGAACCACGCTGTGGTCAGCATTTTCCTTCTGGGTTCTGAAGAAACATATCTAATGGAGAAGCTTGGATGCAGAACGTACAGCACACAGTCACAAACACACACATGCATTAGTGTTTACAGCATGCAGAGACAGCTCTGGGTGGCCATCCACCTCAACATACAGCTGGTTTACTAAAACTGCACAGCTCTGTTGCTTTCTCTAGGAGCACAGACCATTCCATGAAATGGAATTAGCTAAATATGGAATTTAACAACATTTTAGTAAGCTTTTATCAGGCTACACAACACCTACATAAGCCTTTCATGACCGCTGAAATAAACCTATTTTAACGGTCCTAAAGGTTTATTGCAAAAAACACCAGAAACTGACAACAAGCAGTATTTGAAAACAGGGCTTTTTGGAATAATATCATGAACCCTGTCATTTACACTATAAGACATAACTACATTTTCAACAAGGCACGATACAGGGCAGCCAATCAGAACAGAGGGCAAAATATAGTCTTAAAGGTAGAGTAACAAACAGCCTGTTTATTTTTTATTTTTTGATGATGAGGGGTCAGAGAATGTTCTTATGAATCTGAACTATGGTTGTAGTACATAAAACCATAAAGGCTTTTGGTAGTGGCCTAAAACAGTTGAGCCACTCAAACACATACAAAGACAGACACATGCACACACATCACTGATTAACCTGAAGAGGAGGGGAAAAAGCTCAATGCACCCAAATGAATTGCCAGTAATTGGCTTTACAAGGACAGTTCAATGTGGTGATGTGGGAAACTATGTTCTGTGCAGAAAAACAGATACATCTCAGCAGATCTCCAGCTTCCCTTTAAATGAGAGCCATGTTCTGACTTCAAGGGGCCAGCGTCTGCAGGTGCACGCTGATCAAAGGCCTAACACCTGCGCACATTATCCGAGTACAGCGCTGCACAGAGCCTCAGATCAAATCCACACGCTTTGCTAAGTACGAGACTACAAAGTGGGCGAACAGAGCTTGGGTTGTCTAATGGAACTTTAGCTGTAAAAAGAAAGCAACAGCACAGTTTGAGTAGACCAACTCACACAGACGTCATGCATGCTAGGCACAGACAAGCAGGGGATAAAGGACAAGTAACAAAAAGCTTTGAGAGAAAAGAAAAAAAAAGTTAACACCACATTTATTGTGTTTGGTTAAAACAGACAACACTAATGCCGAAAGCTTTTAAAGGGTTTCTAGGCATCTGACTACGTTTCACTACTTTTACTGGCAGCTGCAATTCAAGCCCAGAGAACCATGTAAAAGCTTCCTGCCACATTGGAGACAAAGACAGACTCTAACACATATTTCAGATTAAAAGAAGGGAGAAGCAAGGAAGTGCAAGCAGCGAGAAGGAAGAGACTACAATGGAATAATAATAAACGGATAATGAAGGGATCTATCACAGGTCATAAATGGTTCAAAATATCTACCTCAAATGAGATGGCAACCAACCACCTGTTAGGTTTTCAATGGTATCCATTTGTAAAAGCTGTCGCAATCAAAGGACCCTAAAAGTGTACAGTTAGTAATGGTGTCAGTATGCAGTCCAAAAGGTAAAAAGGCTCATTAAGCTATCACTGGTCAGTAGGCTAGAGTTCAATCACTGTATTGCTAGCATGAATCAACGTTTTGTGGCCAATCCAAATCAACATCAGGCTGAATCGTTTCACATCAACACTTTCACTGCATCTGTAAACATGTAGCTTATACTTGTACTATAAATTTACATAACATTACTTCACATTTCTTTGCAGAATTTCTTACATTCATGCCAACAGTAGCAACATTAATGATCATCATCAGGAGTTGCATTTCATGCACAAAATTCTGAAGTAATTATGGCAGGTGGATCATCCTCAAAAGCAAAGATAAACATTTATTTCAGCAAACAAACTGTGAACTTTTCATGGGTGAGGCAACGCTCTGTCATTGCTTTGTTGTCCAATCTAATATACACAGTCAAGACATCGTGGACTATATGAGGGGACGGATGGTGTTCGTTATCCAGGTTAACTGGTTCATGTTAGTGAGTCAACAGCTCTGTACCGCTCGCCAGAGTTGTCCTTCCCCTTTGACATCAATGGCCTGTGGGGCAACACTGCAATGCTGTTGGGAGGCACTCTAAGTGCGAGAAGTCCATTACCCCTCTCGTTAAGACTACGGCAGCACCCATAGTTTGGAATTAACTTGGCCCAGGACATCACAGATGCCACAGTCAGTTATAGCAAAGCGCAAAACAGTCGCCATGTACAAAGGACACAAGCTGCTGTAGTAAAGGTGTACAAAGTATGGAGGAATGAGGAACCACGACTCCAGCGAGTGGCACAGAGCAATCGACAGCAAGCAACAGTGGACCTGTTTATCCTTTATCCATGATGTCTCGGTAGGGTCATCCGGGTTATTCCCACTATTAAGTAGGTGCTCATAATACTCTTAAAGCTGTAAAATTACCACCTTTGGTCCCATAAAGAACCATGTTTGTAATGGAGATGTGTGAGCGGGAAGAACCTTTAAGTTTCACATCAATGACAGGTTTTTCACAGTCACACGTCTCTATTATAAACATGGTTCTGTACGAAACCAAAAGTGGTTCTTCTATAGCATCGCTCAAATAACCTGTCTGAAGTACCTTTATTTTTAAGAGTGCAGCATCAAAGGTCTAGTAAGAGCTCCTCTGAACATTTAAGAGGACCCTTTTAGTCACTATGAGGACATAGTTTAGTCTGTAGAGAGTACAGACAGGCAAGGCTTTCACTTGTAGTGCTGTCAATCATGGATAAAATTCACTGAAAGTTTGGGGCCAGCCTACATTTCACTTTATTTAGGTTAAAAACTCCATCTGAAAGTCAAGCGCAAGGTGACATTGTTATTCTGAACGTTCAGTCTGCAGCTAAATCAACGGCCTGTCTATTTCTCAAGCTGTACTTAAGGGAAAAGATCGCATAAAGAAATTCTCACTTGGTTTTCCCCACAAATGAGAGATTCATGGTTTGCTCATAGCCGAGTAAATCGGAAGAACGTGTGTGTGCGTGCGCAGGCAAGCAGACACACCACAACAAGCGGTGTCCTCACACACAAAAGGCCTTATTCATTTTCCTAGCAGACCTTGATGTTTGCTGCTGGACCGCAGCTGAAAAACGGCCTGAGCCGCTAATTCTCCAGACAGCCTGTGATTCAGCCCTGCGTCCCCCTAGTGGGCTAGCCTCTCCTCCCTCAGCTCTCCAAAGCCTCTATCACTCCACTCCGCAAAAGGTTAAAAACAAAAGGATGGAGCGAGTAATGAATGTCTATGGCTTCAAAGGGCAACACAACATATTCTTATGACAGGCTTCCTCACAAGGGCTTATTATTGCCTTATTGATTTACATATGCACTTTGTGCGGGGGACCTTTCAAAGGTTGCCTTTCGGTATGCCCACAGCCAGGCGGAGTGGGATAAAGGGGGGTGGGGGGGCGTCTTTATGCGCGAGAGACTAAATAGCAAGTTGGAAAATGAGAGAAGAACTAATTGTGAGATTTCTGTCCTCTTGGCTGGCACGCGAACAAAAGCATGCAGACACATCGTACTGCCGATGACAGGCGGGTACAAAGTTCACAGTTTGTTGTAGTGAAGCTGATAGAGAGAGCTGTGGGATGGAGGGAGTGGAGAAATGTTGGCAATGCAATAACCATACTGCGAAAGCTTCAGAGCCAGAGCACCTGCTTGGCACTAATGAGAGCATGATTCCACATTTCTGAGGCAAACTTCAGACAAAAGGCAAGAATGAAGAACGTCTCAAATATTCTGCTTGGGATGTTGTCTAATGAGATTTTTTAAAAATGACAAACCACAAATACCTTCAATTGCAGTGTCTGTCATTTGCAAGTCAAATTTGGACAGAAAAATGATCAGTTTGAAAAGTAGGCCCTAAGGCCTAAAAGCCTGCATGTTTTTTTACTGTGTGCAACAAACTGTCCTTCTATGCAATTGCAGGCTAAGAGATTCACAGCAGCAGGTGAAGAGGGATGTTTTGAGAAGTGAACTTTATGTGTGAGATGGGATAGAAAAGAAGAGAACTGACTGTCCACAAATGAGCTTTTAGCAACTGTTGTGAAGCTTTGGACAAAAGCAAGAAGCTGGAAAAACTGGGAAATCTCTTATTCCTACTGAGAAATTGTAGCAAAACATCTATAGCCCAGTTTAACATTTATGCAGATCAGCTAGGCAAGTTAGAAATAACAAGAAAGAATTTAGCATCATGCTAAGTGCCAGTGTTCTGTCAAGGTTGTCCAACCTCGCAACAGTTGTGGGCAGAGCATGAATAGGTCAGTTGGAGAGGTGCTAAGGGGTTTGGGTGGGTACTTACGGCGATACTGTGGCCGAAACCGGAGCCGGGCTGGGGGCTAGCAGCGCTTATGTAATTGCCCACGCCGGAGTCCTGGCTGGTGGGCCCGTAGAGGTCAGCCACAGGGCCGGGGCTGCCGGCTCCAGGGAAGGCTCCGGGCCTAGGAGGGTTGGTGCCTGAGAAGAAGCGGAGAAGCGTGCGCCAACATTGGGGTGAGCAGTGAGGCTAGTCAGGGACAGTGGGTGTGTAAATCTACAAAAAGCTGAGATTAAGCCTCGCATGCAAAGATTTCCACAATACAGAACACTCAAAGCACTACAAATCAACAGTGCTACAAAGAGGTAATGAACGTCAGACACTAAAGAGAAGCGGGTGTGTATATGATCTATGCAGCAGACAGCTACACAAATTTACTGTAATGTAATTAGAAAATGTTTTAGCAACGAGCAGCGAGAACCTCGCGAGTAATAAACCACTGCTCTGCCCTCTGCATAGATAGATATACACACAGCAACCGACTGCCACTATTTACAACCTACAGTGACTACAGTAGGCCACCGACACAAGCCTCTCTATTCTTTGCAGCGTATTTGCCATCGCTCATGCAGGCGACAGTGCTTGCTCATGTTGGACACATCTACTCAGCATTCACATGGCATGCACGCTACAAAAAAGGAGCTAGGGGTAGGTGTTAAGTATGCAGGAGGAGGTGTTTGGTGGCGAATGGAGGTGCTTTTAGAGAAGGCTGAGGACTTC
The DNA here is from genome assembly GCF_030463535.1 of Salminus brasiliensis. Lineage (NCBI taxonomy): Eukaryota > Metazoa > Chordata > Actinopteri > Characiformes > Bryconidae > Salminus > Salminus brasiliensis. Next base: position 15,512,138 of record NC_132888.1, on the reverse strand, counting down.
CCTCCAGGGGCTTCTGTGATGTTAAAGAGTACCAGTGAGAGTGAGTTGCTGCCTTGTAGGTCTCTTTCATTATCATAACCTCTCTCTCTCTCTCTCTCTCTCTCTACCCCTCTCTCTCTCTCTCTCTGACGCACACACACTCTGCTCTCCGATCTTCTCCCAATCTCGTAGCAAGGGCTCTCTCTGCACTCGCAGTCGTCAAATTTGACTGCCAGTTCTTGAGTCCTTCTCCGAAATTGCACGGGGGATTGTGCCACAACACCCCCTATCTAATCAACACCTGTCACTGCCAGAGTGCTCTCCTTCTCCCTCTCCTCCTTCTTTAAATATATGATGGTGATTATCTGGCTGTTAGCGTCGGGGGGCTATTGGGCCTAGCAGCCGCTATGGCAGCCAGGAAATTGCAGAGGGTGTCTTGAGTAAAGCGTGTTAAAGACTGAATCATTCAGTTTCATTTCCACTGAGAGGGTACAGTTCATCTTCTATCAAGCGCATACAGCACATACAGCAACTGCTGAGAACAGAACACAGTGGGACAGTCGTTTGCTAGCCAAAAAAAAAAGAAAAAAGTAAATGCCAGCAAAATCACTACTTGCAAAACTACAGCAAAACCCTGAATGCAAGCAAACCTGCCAGCTGAAAAACCAACAAACGTCAATGCTAGCACAACTGCCAGCTGTAAAACTACAATAAAACGTAAATGCTGGCAAAAAAGCAAGCTGTAAAACAAATGAAAAACAAATGCTAGCAAAACAGCTAGCTGTAAAACTAATGGTAAAACATAAATGCAAACAAAACTGCCAGTTGTAAAGCCAAAGTAAAAAAAAAAATAATTTCAGCTAAACTGCCAGCTGTAAAATCAAGAAAAATTGTAAATGCTACTAAAACCGCCAGTTGTAAAAAATAAGGTCAAACTTAAATGCTAACAAAACTGCAAGCTGTAAAGTCAAAGTAAAAAAATGAATTTCAGCTAAACTGCCAGCTGTAAAAATAAAGTACAAACTAATTCTAGTAAACCTGGCAGCTGTAAAACAGAAGTAAAAGCTTTAAAAGATAGCAAAACTGCCAGTTGTAAAAAATAAAGTAAAAACTAAATGCTGGGAAAAGTGCTTTTCTATTTCTTACATATTGAGTTTTACATATGTAAATAAATAAATAAATAAATAAAATAAAATATATAATACATATGATATATATAAATAAATAACTTATGTTTTCATACAAAGTGACTTAATTTCAGTGTATAACGTCTTATACTTCTGGAAGGGTGCAAAATGAAAAATCTAAAGGGGGAGGGGGGGTTTGGGGGAGTCGAAGGAAAGATTACACTCATTACAACAGAGAGATGACCCCTCCACATCACTGCCACCGAAAAGACAAATAAAATAAATCTAAACAAACGCAGACACCGAACTAAATGGAGGTTCTCCGAAAAACTTTTGCGGCCCCGTGCTGCGCCACGCTCATTTTTCTCCTTCGCACAGCCTCGATGACACTTCCATTAATAAGCGAATATTAAATCAAGTTCCTCCACAGCCGGAAGCCTTCACTTCACCGCCCATTGAAAGGAGAGTCTATTAATGCGGCAGACTCCAAAACTCATGAGGGTAAAAGATATCTACAAGAATAAAATATCGAAGGGGAAAAAAATGAAAAAAAAAACAGAAAAGGCCTCATGGGCTAATGTGCAAGAACAATTATGTCAGACAGGGGGCGTCCTAGCACTGAGGCTGTGTTTTTCCAGCTTTCTTCTCCCCCCAAACAGACAAGTGCAGGGTAGACAGGAAGGTGAGCGCAGAACAGTTTGTCAGTCACAGCTCTCACTTTCCAAATGTCAGGCTCCCAAAACACAGACAGCTACTTCCAGAGAAGAGCAGAGGGGGAGTCTGGGAGTGGGGGGAAGGGGAGGGGGGCTTATATTTATTGGTGGATCTGAGCGCACCCAACACAAGATGGATATCGCAGACAGGCTGCGCATCAGTAGGTAGTGTGTGGAGAGACGAGAGCTGCTTTTGACACTTCAATGTGACATCTGCTGCACAAAAAGCCAGCTATTGCCAATAAGCAAACAGATTGCACCAGTCTCTTTAAGCACCCGAGTAAATGTCGGAACACGCCAGCAACGTGGAAAACCGCAGCAGAAAGAGGAGAAGGAAACTCTAGCAGGATGTCAAATAAAATCCTACTCTGTATGTGCACAAGTGCTTGCTTCACAATTGTTTGAACAAAGAGAAGTAAAGTTTGATTAAAGGGCCGATATGCTACATTTCCTGAAGCATTATTAACTGCAGGAACTGCATTCTAAATTAGTTCTGAACTCTTAGAATTAAACCGGCTGTTTTTCTTGTTGCTGTCTGTTTAAGACTGATAATATTGTTGCTGCCATACAAAATCTAAATTTCGCCGTTTCTCACTTTTTGACAGTGTGAATCTTTCAAATCTGTAAATATTTCATGATGAATGGACCAATAAAAATGCTCCAATAAACTTGGAATAAAATCTTTTTACATTGACTTCCACTGAAAGCTAGGAAGGGTTTTTCCAACTCCTGTAAAGTTGACATTTTGGAAATTCAAGGTTTCTGCGTGATACTGACAGTATACAAAGAAGGTCTGACAGATGATTAGCTGTACTGCATTGGGTCTCAATGAAAAATGCTAAAAACACTAAAGTTGTTTTATCAGCTTAATTTCCATAAACAGACTGTGTGGATTGGGGGAGTCAGTAGTATATTTTGAAACTTGTGTACTATATTAAAAGTTTGGGTTGTTTGATATGGAACCTTTAAGTGGATCTTAGAACAACTAGCTTATTGCCCATAATCCCATGTAAGTGACAGTGCTGGTTAACATCAAGTCCTTTTCCTATGACTGCTCTCGCTGCTCCCATTGGGCCAGTGCTAATAAGGCTGCTGGAGGCAATAACTGACTCACTGTATAAACAGTAAACCACATGGCCTGTAATCGGGCCCATTCTGCTGAGCAGAGCGATTTGAACACCATTTCCATGTCAAGAGGATTTAGAGCTACATTTGTGTCAACAGTTCCTCCGCATAACCTTTAATCTAAGGTAGATTAAGACCTTGAAATGACAGCAGCTCGCAGTGTTACGACCCAGCTGGCTGGCTTCAAATATAACAACTCTGTTTCTTCACCTCAAGATGAACCAGAACCAGTGCCACAGTTCACAGGATATCAGAACACTTATCACTTATGCATATATATATATATATATATACACATACACATACACAGTACATTTCATCAGGGTAATATTATCATCCATTTCAAGCATTTTATTTGGAACAACGTACATATGGTGAAACGAGCTGTTGACACTTTGGTTCATTATCTTTATAGTTCATTACTGATTCACACAAAGAGGAACTAACAGAGTACATAATGACACATTTGACAGTTCATTCCAGCATCTTATCAAAAATGCCATAATTCATGATGAGAATATGGCTCAGATTATAGTGGTAGTTCTCACGGAAGGTATACATAAAGTTCAATGTAAAGAGCACATTGTATTACATATCCATATCATTTCCAAATAATATTATTGTATATATATAATTATTATATATAATCATATCTCTGATAAGATCTAATGTCCACACATTTGAATTAAACAGTGCCTTACTAATATGATTGTCAGTTCTTCATTGTTGCTTCTTAAACTCAACAGTCTTTGCTAATACAAATATTGAGTCACGCAGAATTCGTTGAGGCCTTTTGCTTATTGCCTCATATTTGTATGTTTTTCATTGATTTTCCTCACATATTTTTGAAACTTTGCACTAATGCAATAAAAGAAAGGACTTAAATCGAGCCCAAAAGTCGCTAGGTATCTAAGTTAATGTTGCCATGCTAGTTGTTGGAGTTGGTGCAAGACAAATCTCAGTGTTCAAACTGATGCTTCCTACTGTTTCAATATTGGCTGGTATTATCAGCTAACTGATATATCAGTTGGGCTCTAATTTTCCTACACTCGTTTATAAGCAGAAGAGGAACTTGCAGAGGTAGAGAATAGCAGAGGTGGCTGTGCATTCAAGCATCTTATCAAAAACCATGCCAAAATTAAACAGGTGTTTGCTCTAAGTAGGACAGAATCATGAAGTGCCATTATATCCATAACAATAAACTTATGCTATTTAGTAAAAAAAAAAAGAAAGAAAAGAAAGAAAAGAAAGAAAAAAAGAGATGCAATAATAGTGAAATAAAAGACCAAGAAAAAAAGCAGGCCTTCAGCCATCAATTATATTAGGTCACTAGAAGATATTCTCCAGAGCGAATCAGAAAATGGACAATCAACTTACAAGTAATGACTTCGATATCCGTGTCTATAAATTATGAGCTTCAAATCATCATCATCGGGATCCTGCAGCTGGGCATGTAATATACACATGCATGCCTAAATAGGAGTGTAATAGGTATGTGTTTCATTTGGTTCTTTTGGGGAAGTGTGTGTTGCTGCATCGTAACCATCATTGCTCCCCTAGCCCTTACCTCAACAGTGCAATGATTTTAATATCTATCTACACAGTAGAAAATGCAATGCCAAAGGACAGAAAAGAAAGAATAAAAATAAATAAATGTGCAAAAAGAGCTCAAATCAGCATGCAGTTCATGTCAGGCAAACCAGCGGGCCGCTCTGATCTCCCTTGCTCTCCTGCATTTTTTTCTGTCTTCAGTTTGAATGAATGGCTGGATGATGAATCAACTCGCATGAATCAAATCAATCACTGAATGAAGTAGAGGCGGTACACACCTGGGCTCTTATACTGATCCGGGCTGGGCAGGTGCTGCAGGGGGGAGTTGCAGGCGGAGGTGGCATGCTCGCTTTGCAGCAGCTGAGCCGCCTGCGGGCCCAGGGAGCCATAGTCCGCAAAGGAGAAGGGGGGCCCCCGTTGGTCACTTGGCGAGGAATAGAAACCATAATCGGGGAAGCCTGGGAGATACAGGAGTAATAGGGGAGGGAGGGGGTGTGACTCCATCATTGGGAAACACTACGTTGCATAGTAATGTCATTGAGTTAATGTTTCATTGTCTTGTCTTGTTGCATGGCATAAAAAGGTGGAGTTGGTGCAAGATAAATAACAGTGTCAGTTCTAATGGATGCTTCCTGCTGTTTTCCCAACAGTCCTTGTAGGGGTGTGCGTGTGGTGCATATGTATGGGTGCTGCTGGCCAGCCAGAGGGAGTAGACACCACCGACCACAGAAGTAAGCTTTCCCTCCTAATTCTTTCTGCTGGACCTAAAACGCACTGAACTCATCTCCACTGACTAACTGCAGCAAGTTACGTCAGGAGGAACACGGCCATAAAATGCGCTTTTCCTGAGGAATGTCTCGAGAACACAAAAAGAACACCACTGCCCAAACCTTTCAAAGACAAATCACTTCACCATAAATGTCTGCACCTACTAATAAATGAAGAAGCCCCTGAAGACAGCGAACAAGGCCACTGTGTGTGGGTAGCCGAGTCACTCTGCCACTTCACTTTTTAATTTAACCGACTTGAACATGCCCTCAGAAGATCTTTTCGCAATATCACAACATGCTGGTTCTGCTCTTCTTCAAATAGGCCTTGAAAGAAAGAGCACATTGCATACTTTAACACACTGAAACAAAAACAAACAAGGATCCAACAGCCTTTTAGGAGTTCCCAGGTGGCGCAGTTTTTTTCTTTTCAATTGATCCACCTTAAAATACACAGGCACATAGCATATAGCAAATCTGGACCATCAGGTGTTTCCTAAGGACTGGTTTGAAACCACTGATTTAACGTATGAGACGTACAGGTCAAGGTGTCCAAGGTCTGGGACCTGGTCAGAAGCCTTTACACTCTTAAAAATAAAAGAACTGTGTATGTAATAAAGATGTGTGGTGGTGTAGAACCTTCTCTTGATGTAAAGGTTCTTCACACTGGCACACCTCTAAAAACATGGTACTTTATGGGACCAGTAGTGGTTCTTCTATGGTAACCTTGTGAAGCATCTTTATTTTTAAGAGTGTATGTTGCTGATATTATTGTTCTTACACTCCAGTCTTTATAAATGCCTTATGTCCAGTGGCATAATCACCAGATACATCTCCGCAAAGCAAGATAAGCCTCTCCCTGATTCAGCAGGTGACTACATCACCCATATGGTTTAAATTTGCCGATGAAATATATGGAGAAAGATAAAAGATCATCAGATTTAAACCCAAGATATATTAGATGCATGACAAGCTAAAGATAAGGGCAATAATAATCAAGATTACTGAGGTTATGAAATAACAATTTACCCTAATTTTATGTCATATAACTATCATCTCTACCTTGTTGACAAGTCTTTGACAAGTCTTTGCAACCCTCCAGCTGAACCTGAAAATGTTTTCACAGTGTATGAGATTTATCATCAATGAAGGAACACAAAGTCAAACTACTTACCAATATAAAAGGCTCTTCACACTTACACTCACACATCTCTGTTACAAACATGGCTCTTTATGGAACCAAAAGTGCTTCTTCTATTGAACCATTCGAAGCATTTTTATTTTCAAGAGTGAATGGCCACCATAGGACTACGGTAAAAGAGGTATTGCTTGGTAGCGAACCATTCTCTGCACAGCAGTGAATCCAGTACAGTAGTGGTATTTTAGCATGTGCGCTGGTTCAAGTGTATGAGAGTATCTGACAAGACATTAGCATGTGCATTTCCATGTCACATGTAGAAGATGCCCTTAGTAAAGTATTTAAATACCACAATGGCATAGTGATCTGATATCCAGTTAACGTCTTGTTGTTCACAGTATAAAACAGAAAATAGAAGATTTTTCTATAAAACATACAGCCTATCAGCGTCCCAGAGGTTCTTCACGACTTCTTGGAAATGTGTATTATACATCGTATTCATCACAATCACAACAATATTTCACCAGGTTGCATCATACTGGGTATATAAACTACGATGTGACGGTTTTCCACCAGCCCACCTTACTTCTAATGCAAACCAGAGAATAATTTAGGAGCACAGACATCTCATCGTGCTGAAGTCTACTTCTCAGAAACGAGCAACTCCGCTAAACCTCACTAGAGTGGCCTTGGTAGAGCTCTCCTCCTGCGTTCCACCGCTTCCACTCTCTTTCACTGCTAATTAGCTTGAAAGGGACCAAAATACAAACACAAGAATAAACTACAACAACTAAGACTACAACAGACCAATATTTAAGGATAGAAGGGTGTATGTGTGTGTGTGTGTGTGGGGGGGGGGGGGGGGGGGGCACATGTGAAAGAGGAGTGATCCATTGATCTCGCTCACACTGTAGCTGTGAAGACGACGCTTTCTGCTCAAACTTTCCCACGCTGCTCATTAATTAGCAGCTCTGTTCCACACTCTGCTGTCTGCCAACCACTAAGCTTTTTTCTGGTCCACCACAATCTCATCACACCTCTATCACCTTACAATGCAGACATCAGCAGTCTAACCAGCAGGACGAGGCGAGAAGTTTGCTTTGACTACAAAGCACATCCTACTTCTCTCATAATTAGAAAATTATTTATTTTTGTTGAACACATGACACTGTCCTTAGAGAGATATTTACCAAGTGCTGAAAAAGAGAAAATGACCTATCTTTACTATATATTCACTTTATGCAGAATGAGCTGAGCATTAATTAGGTAAACCTACCTCGTACCTATATCGAAAACTACCAAGCTGCTGGGTGACGGGCCTCAAAAGTAGTCAATTCCTCTCATTAGTGGAACTTACATTATTCATATTGCCATATAAAGACTGGAACAGGTGACACTGGTTTATTAGATCTACTCATTAGAAGTGTCAGCCACCTTACAAGAACACCTACCTTGTGAGTGCACTTTGTGTGTTTTCAGTTACTGACTGTGCAGCACAGTTTATCAGCTTCCTCCCTTTCCCATCATTTAAAAATAAAGATGCTTCAAATGGTTCTTTGAGGGACATTGAAGAATCACTTTTGGGTCCATAATGAACCATGTTTATAACAGAGATGTGTGAGTGTAAAGAACATTTACTTAACGGTTCTTTACTAATATAAAAGGTTCTTCACACTCCCACATCTCCATTACAAACATGGCTCTTTATGGACCCAAAAGCAGTTCTTCTATGGAACCATTTGAAGCATATTTATTTTAAGAGTGAATGGTATTATTTGGTTCTCTGCACAGCAGTGAATCCAATACGGTAGTGTGAGTTTATCAGGGTGTCTGACAAGCTGGTCAGCACGAGATTGGCTACAGTCATTATCTGTGCACCTAAAAAAACTGCATTAATATGGCTTGGTTATCTAATAAAATAGTCAAGAAGTGCAGCTAAAGTGGTAGGACCTGGCAACATAGTTTACAACAGTGTGCATCACTAATTTCATTTGGAAATTCAACCCGAGAAATGGAGGACTTTTTTAAAGGCATGGCTTCCTTAAGAATTAATCTGGGGCCATCTCGAGCCAACGTGTGTTGTCAATCCAAGCATTAGCCTATGCAGTTCCAGGTCACATGACCTTCAAACTCCACTTATTTATATTTTTTATTTATTTTTATAAGCGAGAGCAGTGCATGTCCTGAATCCTGGAGAGGAGGGAATGCCCACTAAAACATCTTTAATCATTTAAGGAAAGCGACCCGAAAACGCACTTAGGCCGAATCCATTTTTGATGGGCCGCTCTAATAGATGGGCGTCCTTGAGGTTCAAAGGGAGCTCTGGACTCGCCTCTTAATTAGCCAAGCTGCCATCCCATCCTGTTCCCTCTCATCTTTCTAATTAGATCTTTAACAACAAACAAATGAAGACCTTTTACAGGAGCCTACGGTGCGGCCTGTTGCGCTCGCGAGACAGGGGAGGGCGGCTGCCGAGGCCTCTCCTTTTGTTTAATGCTCCCCAGCCTGCTATCCACCACAATGCCACACTCCTGCCGTTATTTGCATAAATATTCTGCCTAATTTCGGCATAGCAGGAGGGACAGGACACAAAATGCGAAATTAACACACATACAACAAATACACCTGGTTTCTTTGTTTGCATTGACATCGCAAATTAGCCCTGGAAAGCTGTTCATTTTACTGCTGTGACAGGAAAGGTCTTATCTAATAAAGGCCTGTAGAAATTACTTTTATTATGCAGGTAGATCACTCCTAATGATAGCACTATCTGAAGCAGAAATGTGGAATAAAATGCAGTTAAAAGCACCCATTTACTGACTACAGAGAAAGCCATCTGGCAGAATAGGGTTGCTTGATTACCTTCGCCAGCTAATTCTCTTCTTTCTGAGCGCATGCAAATGATTCACTTTGACCAAGTGGAAGTGGGGAAGCAGCGGGAAAAATGGAGCTGAATTAAACATTGTCGTTTTCAAACATCAAAAGTTGCCACAATAATGGCTCCTGCTCAGATGTTCTGCTGCAGCCTCCACTGCCAGTCAGTTATAGAATGACACTCTGCATGTTTTATGCTAACATGAATAACATGCGGGCGGAGGGAGGAAGTGTGTGTGTGTCTGTCTGCTTAAATGCCTATTTACGTGTGAATTATTTCCTAGAAAGTACAATCTTGCAATAAGACAAAGTACAACATATTGGAACAAAGCTACACCCCCCCCCCCAAAAAAAAAAAATAAAAAAACCTTCAGAAAATCAATCCTTTTTTGAGAATTTGGGCCTTGTCCTCTTGCTCAAAGCCCACTCTAATTCACAATGTTTTGGTAAAGCCATAAAAGCAAGAGAAACTGAGGAATGTCACTGGGGCTCTGAGTGGTCCAGTGGACTAAGGCGCTGCAACTATGATCCGAGGATCGCTGGTTCAAATACTGGGTCCTGCTGGCTGCTTGCCATCAGGAGCCGGAGTCTAAGAGAGCATAACTGACTCTCTCTTGGGTTGGGCTGATGACACCTCCTCCCCACATCACTCCTGGTGTGATGTTATTTTCACAGGCGACTGTTAGCTGTATCTAGCTGGGGAGCCACGCTCAGATACAGCTGTGCGCACTAACTACCTAGCAATGCTAGTTCGCAGTTCGAAAAGAGGCGTTGGCTGGTTTCACATGTGTCGAAGGAAGCATGTGGTAGTCTTCACCTTCCTAGTTTTGGGGGCATTGCTAGTGATATGAGGAGTTCACAATCACAAAGACTGGCTCATTGGCCTTTCAAATTAGTAGAAAATGGGTTACAATTACAACAACAAAAAAATAGTAAGGTAAAAATAGTAATAGTAAAGGGACAGAACGTTATTGTGAATGTCTACACCTATGAACACAAAGCTGCTCTACCACTAGTTCTTATGTCTTATGTTCTAGCAATGAGATCTTGTTATAGTGTGCAAGATCATCATTTATTTAATATTCAGTCAAAACAGACATTAGAAGTTGTGCAACCTGTGCAACATATTCACCTTTTACCTTTATTACAGCTTCCATGTTTCCCCACACCTCCAAAGTCCTCTCTCTCAAACACATTCAACAATGTAGAGGTCTGGGCTCTGAGCTTGTTTGTTTAATTTAGGAGATAAAGGTCTTACTTCTCTCCTGTTTCTCAAAGAAGAAAGCTATAAGTGCTGTTAATCTGATGGTGACAGTGTTTGTGATCTACCAGGTCTTTCAGGGTGGTCCCATTTTTCCTGCATCGCTGTATAATTCTTTTCTGAACAGCGGTTTCAGTTTTCCTTTGACTTTCTGCTTCCTTATGCTAAGTAGATTCTGTTATATCTAAACTCCTCATTGCATTAATAAATTAAGGATGGTCTCTGATGTGTCATCATGACTGTATATAGATATTATATCAAAGCATCCTTATACAAAAGACCCCCTCCACCGATGATTTGCTGCATTTTCTCCAGTAGTTCTGGCCTTGTCCTCAAAGCCAAATCTAATTACTTCATAATGGCACGTTTTTGGTGAGGGGAGCTGCGTGCATCGTTGACAGGTGATAGATGCGTAAACTCACTCCGGCTGACTTGATGAATAGCGGTGTGGAAGCGCGAGGCGCTCGTGTGTGGTGGGCAGACGACACAGCCCTGTCTATTCATCATTCCGCCTCCGACGACCAGAAACACACTCCAGGGTCGTGTCTGAGCAGCTGGGAGTAGGTCATCCAGATGTGCCTTTGGCTATGCAACATCTGCACGGAGCATGGACCCCCCCAGCTGGCTTTGGGCGTGGGGTGGCGGCAGTGGGGGGGTGGGGGTTTTGATGCTCAGAATGACTGCACTCTGGAAGCTTGTCAACCGCACCATTAGAGACCCCATCTGGGTGCTTCAGAGCAATCGCTGAGATGAAAGCCCCTGCTTCCTTCTTCTCCCCACTGCTCTACGCTATTATACATAATGCCTGATAAAACAGCATCAAGACAACAGATAGACAAATAGACGCATGCATGAATAAGACACTCCTTTTATCAGCTGTTATAAAACACAGAGGCGCAATTTGTCACTACTCAGTGCGTAATGTGAGTTGCTTGGCCTCGTTGCTTTAATGCAAGTTAGTGGTGGTCTCTTTACCATTTATACCCAGCCAGCCGTCTCCGATATTACCCCAGGGTCCCATCAGGGGCCTTCCAGTCTGTGGGGGCCTTTAATTTCCTCTGCTCACTACACACCATCCCTCTCCCTCCAGAGCACTACACTATGGTTACATATCAAGCCAGCCCGCTGCATGGTGCCACGCAGCCCCAGGCTACTGCATTGCCTCCCCTCAACATTAATGTGCACTGCTGTTTGTTGTCTCAATCCACTATCAGTGAATTTCCAAACACACAAGGCCTTGACACAGTCCTAGACATATAGTGATTCAATATATGTCTAAAAGCATACAGATATTGTGCCTAATTAGAGATCTTAGCTACTTTATTTTACTTTACTTTTTTACTTTACCACCAGCCTGTATAATCGCCATTGAAAAGAAGTCCCAATAGAACGAGACACTCTGGCTCAGTCGTACATGCCTAAGGTCACTATGCCCAATGAGAAGTGTCAGCTAGACAGGGTATAAAGCCCTGTGCAGCACTGGAACTGCTTTCATGAAGCTGACCTCATTTACACCTAGTCACTTGCATCAACATGATTAGTATCTGGATCTGGTAGTCAAATGCATCTCTGGTTAGTCAGACTGAAATCCGATTGCAATGTAACAGACGAATTTGCATATTCTGTCCCACAAAGCAATTATTAATGGTGTTTTGGTTTTTCTGGGTGTCGAATGCTTTGTGATGAGATGCATCTCAGACCTCTTCCTTAAGTGGTTTAAGTGATGGGATTTGTACTGGGTTTAAATGTATCTTGGGTGTATTTACACTGTATTTTTATGTGGCTTGGCCTTATCCAGATATAATCCTGCTACTCAAGACACATGAAGCGGTCAGGTGTAATTTGGTTTGCATGTCTGCTATATGTGTGCAGAAATAGGGCACTGGAAGTTGTTATGATCTCATTACCAAATTTCAGCTCAAAATATTCCACCAAATTCCAACCAGAGAAGCATAACTCCGAAACTATGGCTGCCTGTCTTATGACTTAGGATTTGCACTATGATTTGCAACTTTTGCAGCACTCCCAAGCAATCCAAAGTAGGCCATTGTCATGGAAATTAAGTTTACAGTTTGAAATCCCACCAAAATTTCTCTTGTCCTACATGTTAGGGCCACATGCAGACCGGTTTTCTGTGAATCCAGCAGAAAAGTCATAAGAACACCAAAATGTGTTTGCATGGCAATTTAACATGATGTGAAGTGTGTTAATGAAGGAGGGGGGTGGAGGGTAGCTCAGCTCTGGTGCTTTCTGCAGCTGGATCAGGCTCAGTGGACTCCGAATGGCTCACACCTGACCCGTCAGCACTATATTACCACAATTAGCCTGCTGATGCTAGCAAAATACTGCCATTTAAAGTACCTTTTCATGAAAGGATGGAGGAAAAAGCTGACATTTCGCACGGTGACTTTCAAATAGTTTTCCGCAAAAGCTCAAGGACCACAGCCAACCTTGGAAATAGCATTCCACACAATCATCTACTGCAGGCAGAAATGTCAGACACGGTAAATACATCGAAGAGGACTGGAGAGGGAATCCGCTGGCGAGAAAAAGAGGGGAAAAAAAAGGAAAAACACAGACTGGCATTCTTTAAAAAGCACTGAAGCAGCAGTTCCTTACACAGACGTGGCGCTATCTCAGAGCGACTGAATCTCGCCCATCTTTCCCACTTAAATGAAGCAGACTTCACTCAAATCCTCTTGAAGGGTGTCCGTGAACTTGTCAAAACGTGCTTGTAAATTAGCACGAAACTTCCCGAACACATGCTATTAACTTTTTCATTCCCACCTATGGCATTTTTACAGAACTGTCATTGCCTCCAGAGATTATCACTTCCTTCTTTAAAAGGAAGCCGTGGTTCTTGAACTGATCTCAAACACATCAAATAATATCTTACTTTTTTATGAAGGTAATCCTGGAAAATGACATAATTAAAAGGCCCATATTATGGAAAATACTTTGAATCCTAATACAGGTTTCTTGTAAAACCTAACGATTGGTAAAAGGTTCTAAACACATGATTACATAAGCTTAAAAAACAGCAAATTTTATTTCAGGAATCACATTTACTCCACCAGTTTAGGCAACAGCAGGTTTGCCCCACCCATTCAGTTTGTTACAAGGAGTGTTTGAGCCTGGACTGTTTTTTAAATGAGCTAAATGAGCTAAGAACTATTAGTCTTAAAGGCACAGTAATGAAAAAATGTTGGATATGGGCCCTTTAATCTAATCAATCTAATCAATCAATATCTGGAATCTTGGCGATTTGGCTTTAGTCTCAGCTTAGTGATGAATCTCTTTGTCCCTCACACCCATTCACACACTCTTCCACACAGATGGAGGAGAGAAGTGGACAGCTCGCGGTGAGATGGAAAAAAACACATCCGTCTTCATCAGGAGGGCTGACAGACGACTATGAGGTGTGTTTCATATTTGCAGCTCGTGCGGCTGGCGCTGAAGACGCTGCCTGGTCGGTGTGCACCTGCGGCCGGCCTGCGCAGGACCGAGCGGGCAGGGCACACGCAGCTGCGGACCACCGCCTGTCTGACTGTCTGCATACAGCACCTAATGGAGAGTGACACTGGCTCTCTGTGCTGCCTGCCTGCCTCAGACTGACACACTTGCGCACACACGCACGCACACACACGCACGCACGCGCGCACACACACACACACACACACATACACACACACACACACACACACACACACACAGACAGACAGACAGACAGACAGACAGACAGAGTGTAGCTCAGCCTGATACCATAAAAGATGAATAGAGAAATTAAGTAATGGACAAAAGACCTATGGGGTTTCTGTGAGCTATGAGCTAAGTGAATACACAGCAATTCTGATCTACAATAATGCATACACGTCATATGACTGGACACACCTGAGTACATGCATGTTTTGCTTAATTTCAAAACCATATTGATCAAAAGCTGCATGTTCAAATGGTTAAAGTGCTCAAATATGTTATGAAATATGTAATGAAAGTGCTCAGTGTATGTGCGATCTTCAAGACTGCAAAATCACCCCAGGTGGCTTCATATGAAGCTGCTTGAGAGAACATTAAGGCTTCAGAAGAAGGACTTTAGAGCCCAGGAAGTTTCCTGCAGTATCTTTCAATGAATAGTTCCTTAAAGCAAGTGTGAGGAACCTCCTGATGATGCACATGTTCTATATCGCCTAAAGCTTTTCCCTAGGCCTTCCCTTCAACCATTTAGGAAACCTTCATTGGAGTGTACAGTGTGTAGCCGAACTCTTGACTGGTGTCGTCATACGTGTGTGGAAGGGAAAGCTTTACAGGCTAAAGAAATCAGCTTCCCTAAAGCCCTTCATGTGCAGCCAGAGGTGAGCAGAGGTGCTTAATGCTCTGGTAACAAGGCCCAACGGCCTGCCATGAGCTTTGGCTAGAAGCTTTGGCTAGAATTGTACCGTGAGTCATCCTCCCTTGGTCACCAGCATGGTTGGCATAAAGGAGGTTGACTATCTTCCAGCTCTTAGTGCAGAAGAAGAAAGCACTCTGAAACTAGACCGAACACCTGCTCTGACTGGAGGTCACAGGTTGTGGACAAATGTGGAGAAGCCAACACTGACAAGGCTGCAAAACATTTCTTCTGTACCAGCGCTGTACTGCCACTCTGAAGGAAAAAGGACAGGTTCTGCATTCTGCCAAAAACAGCAGCCATGGAGGGCATTTCTACCATGCAAATTATTACTGTATCTTCACAATACATAATAGCAATAATAATAATAATAATAATAATAATAATATGTATTCGTTTATATACAGTAACCATCACCTACTTCATCTACAGAACATCTACATTCATCTCTACCAAGACCACTAACAGCATGCAGTCAAGTCTGAGTCACAAACAGGTCTAAAAACAGGCAGAGGACGGAAAAGAAAGAGATGTTAAAGGGAAGAGTGTGAAGGAATGGCAGAGTAATGTAACATATTGGAGAGAAAACAGAACTGAACCCAAGATAAATAATAGATATGCATTAATTTATTTAGAAAGCAGGGGTAGCTTGTTGGAGTGTGGAAGGCTCAGAAAAGAACAATAAGTACGAACAGATGAAATGTGGGTGGATAATTTGAAACAAGGGAAACGAGAGGTGCTAGAAAGAGGAAGAATTTGTAGGTCGACATGAAAAGGAATAAAAGAAACAAATTGGAGAAGAGACAAAAAAAGTGGAGAAGAAAGAAGAGGGTGGCAGAGGGTCATGGCGAGGAGGCGGAGAGGGGGATGGGACAAACCTGCTAGTAGAGTGTGAGCAGAGGAGAGTGTGTAGGGAGGAGCGCAAGTCCTAGTGTCTCAAACTCATAGACACTGGCTTTCAGCAGGCCCAAACCAAATAAGAGAGAAACAACAGACACATGACCAGCGGAGCAACATCCATCAAAACGCTAAAACCTTAGATTTAGTCTAGACTTATCTAACGATAAAGAGGTTTTCATTCAGTTTCAGCTGAAGTGCTGGAGATTTATGTCCTGTTCTTGTTCTTGTTCTTGATCCAGATTTACATACAACATTCCTTGTACACTTAATCCAAAATAGCCATTTAGGAACCTTCATTTTTAAGATCATACTACTCGAATCAACATGTCAAGCACCTGATCTACTCTTTGAGGAAATATCAATTCCAATGCAGTAGTAGAGTGTCTTTTTTTTTTTTTTATAAACTCTGAGGACTAACCACACTGAACACTCTATTTCACCTGGCTAAAGCTTACGTACCATTTGTTTTATGATCACACCCTTCATAAATCATAGTAAAGAGATCTCCTCCAGGCAATTTCCACCCAGTGCAGAATCAGGCTTTTAAAGAGTGGCTTTATAATTCTAGCAGCAAATAGGGCTGCCACATCATTCACCTGAGCCTGGTTCAAACCTTCAAATAAAAGTCACGTAAGGGCTGGACAGAAATTCGAAGGAGTGTCCAGATTTTACTTAATCTCCAAGCACTCAGAGAGGCATTTAGAGCATTAGAGAAAATTCATTAGAAAACTCTAAATGACATGACCACATGCTCCCTGGTCCTCGCTGAAATTTCCACATTAAATAAATTGCAGCAATTAACTTATTATGTAGTTAGAAAATGAACTGGTAATCACTGAGACCATAAGCTTAACTATACATTATACACATCTCAGCACAGATAGCTAATGTTCTCATCCACAGTACAATGCATGTACAGTATTTGTTAAACATATGTATCTATATATATATATACAGATACACAGCAAAAGTATTTGGACCCTGAGCAAAATGTTAAAAAGCATTAATCTGGGCAATAAGAGTGACTACAAGCAATACTGAGTTTCCCCAAGCAGACGTTTGTTGGTATTTGTGATTTGTGCAAAAATAGACTTAAGCTCAGTTTTTCATCAAACTGTTTAAACAAAAGTATTGGGACACCTTACCTATGAGGATTTGATTAAATTCACTGGCAAGAACATTAGTGAGGTCAGGATGATGGATGATCACCACTCCCACCTCATCTCTAACTCCCCAGCACACCCCATAAGTACTGGATGGAACACAATCTTTCCAGGGAACACCAAGCTCAACACTGGGGGCTTTATACCCTTCTAGCCCCCACCTGGGTCAGCAATGAGTGTGACTTAAAGTAGCTGAATGCATTCACTAGAAGGGGTGTTCAACATTTGGCCATGTAGTGTGAGCGGGTGTGTGTACATATGTATCAGTACATCAGTATCTCCTCTAATGTTACTACTGGTAGTCTTACCTTACCTTCAATTCTGGTGACCATTACTAGAGATGGGTAACAGCTACAGAAAATCACTCTGAAATACAACTATAATGTTCAGCGTTTTACTAGAATTACCGCCCAGCCTGCAGTTTTGTCAAGTACAGCTGTAGTACAGTGTTGTTGTAGGACTGAACTAGTGAAGGCAGCACTAGGGACTGTACCAGACGTTAATTTGTAAAGAATCTGATCTGATATTGGCGGAGAACAGCTCTGAAAGCCTGCTATCATAAGTGCGGTGTGAAAGCCTGACTTCACATTAAGCCTTGGCAGTCCAAAGCAACACTTTGACCACTTTAGACTCAGCTGGAGTCATCCGCTGTGTGCTTTGCAGCTAAGTTAGTGCTGGTGCTGAGTGACTGGCTTTTAACACACTGCCCACACAAATGCATCTCACCCTCCACCTAGCAGTAAATGTATGCACAGCAGGGGTGTATAAATTCATCCTGGCGCTTAGATCAGCTGGGTAATAGATGATGAAGTCCCACGAAAAGGTCATCGTTAAATGTCAGCACTCTGTCTCAATGGCTTCCCCGCTTCTGTCACACTGCAGCCGCGGAGAGAGACTTCGTCACTCAGCAGACGGAGCGCGCCCGGCCCGTCAGCTTCAGACAGCAGCACAGAGGCAATCCACTATCACAGCCTGACCAGTCCACTTCTACCACACTGACTCACTCCTCGCTCCGCCCTGCCATGAAACACACTGTGACTCTGTCAGATTTCAACCCACAATCGAGGAGCAAAAATATACCACTAAAAGACGGAATCCATACCTATGCTGTGAGTCAGCCTCAGAGAGAGCACAGTCCTATTTCATAAAGGCCTCTAAGACTGTGAGTGTGACTTTATTATAATGTCATGTATAACTGATCTCTGATTTCTTGCACATCAAATGTAACTTTTTAGTCAACAAAAAAAAAATGCAACACTGAAGTAGGCATTGGGACGACCATATTGCCTTACTGTGTCCCAGCTTTTTCTACTTCATGTCCGAATATTTAGTTTGCCCACTGCTTCATCATATGTGGTGTTGCATCTCCAAAAGCTGCTTAGACTAAGCTGAATGAGGAGCTGAAACTCTCTAGACTTTCCTTTCACATTTCCAAACTGAGTCACCTGCCCAATAGCACCATTTGTTGTTTCTGTGAAGATCAAAAGATATCAGTTACTTGACATTCTGCTGATTTCTTAGTTTTTGCAGTGCATCACATCTGTCATGTGTAGTTTGGTTAAGAGAAAAAAAGATCTGAATATTTAGCATTTAAAAATGATGTGTAAATAGTTCAACTTTAAATATATATCCAAACATTATACACAGTTATGTTGTTTACAGTTATTTTGTTTACACAGTGTCCACTGTGTAACTGCCTTAACACACTGAAAGCCTTCTAAATAACTAGCACACTGCAGTTAGCCACCAATATTCAGTTTCATTTAACACATTAAATACTAAGGGTCCATATGTGGTCCTACATTTCCATTTTCACTCATAGTTCAGTTTAGTTTAGTTTCACAGTATAATGAATAACTGAATAATTTACTGAAATTCTTACTTCCCAGTTACGCACTATATAATAACTTACTAAAGTACTGTTTAATAAGGTACTGCAATGTACTGACGTACTGTACAATAACTTGCTAAAGTACAGTATAATAACTCACCAATGTACTGTATAACTTACTAAAGTACTGTATAATAACCTATTAGTGATGTACTCTATGATAACTTTCAAAGTGCAGTTTAACTTACTGATATCCTGTATAATACTACTAAAGTACTGTAAAAAGTATAACAGCATAACTTACCATGTACTGTGTAATAACTTACTAAAGTTTTGTAAAATAATGTACTTGAGTACTGTATAATAATTTACTTAAAGTACTGTGCAATAATTTGATTACTCACCTATGTACTGTACAATACCATACTGAAGTATTGTATATTAATGCACTAAATGTATTAAATATATTAAAGTCTTATAATTAGTTGCTCATCAATGTAGTGTATAATAACATCCTATGTACTGTATAATATTCCTTACTGGAGTCATTTATAGCAATTAATTAATGTAAATAAAAAAATAACGTTACATGTAATGCCTGTTACTGAATTACATAATAACTCACTGAAGTAAGTATATTTTAGTAAAATATAGTATTTCCAGAGTTACTTTCTAATACTGAATTACTTTCCTGAATTACTTTCCAATACTTTCTTACATACTGAAATAAAATACCATCCGTTTCTAAATGACTGAAAGTCTTGATTAAAGAACACGTCTAGGGTTTTAGGGGTTAATCCTTACAGCACTCTCTGAACAAGCCTGGCATAATTCACACCCATAAACGGAAAGAAGATGCAAAGTGTGGTGTTTTTTTTTTTCTCTCCGCAGGCTAAGTTCCTTTAGCGGGGGCACTAATCAGAATCAGACACGTCTGATTGAATGGAGAGGCATGACTGATTGGCTCACGCTCTGTCGGCTGCACTCCGTCAGACTGCGCGCACAGCCACTTTTACGCCTGTCTACGAATTACACCGCGCTGGATGGCTGTCTGCTTGAGAGCAGGTGTCAATGGAGTGCGCTGGAGTGTGTGCTGCTTTGCAGGAGAGTGCATATACATGCTTGTGTATATGTGTGCACAGGATAGGCTTTGTGCACACGTGTGAGGGAGAGTAAAAGAGTGTGTGTGTGTGTGCGCACGTGCGTGTGTGTGTGTGAGCCTGTGGGAGCTGTCAGAATCTGGGGCCACATCAAACTTGCTCTCAGACCCCACTTTCTGACAGGCAATTAGACAAGGCCATCACTTCCTGCTGCGCTAAAGGCCAGTCGCTGCAGTAAAGGCCAGTGAGGAGAGTGCTGTGCACTACCACCCACTACCCCCCTCCCCAACAAGCTCTGTTTATTTATTTAAGTATCCTTGTGTCTTACGAACAAAGTCAGATTGATTGATTAAGCTATCTGGCCAATGGATCGATAGCTGTGGTCAGAAGGGAGGCTGGGATACCGTTAAATGTGCAGCCTCAGTGTTTCTGCTGTTCAGACACTGATGGCCAGTTGTGGCCAGAAGCTGGAGTGATTAAGCACAGATGGACTACATAAAACCTAGATATGGCAGTGATCCGATCAGGACAACAGCAAGAGAAAAAACGCAAGACTGGACAGCAAAGTAAAGGTCGTCACATGGTAACAACGGAAGCCACATATAGACAACCCACTGACTACAGGCTACATACTGCACTACATACACAAATCCTTTATCTTAAATAGCCTAATTCTGCACACCTTCGCACAGTAGGTGATGCTGACTACGCCTTTCTTTCCTCTAGGGTTGTAAAAGCGCAGTATCGGAGTATCGGAAGAGACTGTGGTGTCAACATCTCTATTAAACACAATGAGAAATGAAGATACTCTGTGTTTGATGGCAATGTGTGGGGTTAGGAAAACAACACTGCAGCAAAAAAAGTACATAGAATTGTGCAAGCAGAGCTTGGCCCTAAGCACTGATCTATGACCAGCTTTGCCGCTACACATACTGGCATTTGTAATAGATAATGGAGAAGGCAAAACTGGTGTAAGATCAGTTGCTAGGGGCAACCTCTACTAACACCATTAATCACACCTACTGTAGGTTAGGAGAGGAGGAAAGGAAGGCAGGGGGCTGAAGTCCTGCCTTTTCCCCTCTATGTACACAGTCTGTGGTTGTGTGTATCTGTTTCGGTATGTATGTGTGTGTGCGTGTGTGTGTATATGTGTATGTGAGAGAGAGGACAGAGGCGGCTAGAGTTAAGAGCAGCATGGAGAGCGGGGCAGCCACACAGATAAATCGGCCAGAGCGTTTACCTGGCCCTGTGCTGTGCGGGTATGCTGCGTAGCCGCCTCTTCCACGGGCCGCCCTACCTGAGCCACGCGCTGCTGCCACTGCCGCCGCCGCCACAGGACCATACGCTGTCGCAGGAAAACCTGCAGAACACAGAGAGAGACAGAGAGAGAGAGAGAGAGACACACACAAGAGTGGTTAATTGAGGGGAGGATAGGAGAGAGGACAGAAAAGAGGAAAAAGGACAAAAGATAATAACAGATAAGTTGGGATAAAGCGAGAAGGAATAGACGAGACGAGATAAGAGGAGATGAAATGAGACGAGATGAGAAAAGATATGCAGAGAAAAGAAGAGAAAGCTGAGAATAGAAAATACAAGAGGAGACAAGAAGAAAAGAGATAAGATGAGAAGAGAAAAGGAGAATGGGAGAAGAGACAAGGCGAGATGAAAAGAGAAAAGGGGGGAAAGGAAGAGACCAGAATAAAAGAGAAAGGGAGCAGAGAAGAAACGAGGGGAGATGAAAGGAGAAAAGGGGGAAAAGGAAGAGACCAGAATAGAAGAGAAAGGGAGAAGAGACGAGGGGAGATGAAAGGAGAAAAGGGGGAAAAGGAAGAGACCAGAATAGAAGAGAAAGGGAGAAGAGACGAGGGGAGATGAAAGGAGAAAAGGGGGAAAAGGAAGAGACCAGAATAGAAGAGAAAGGGAGAAGAGACGAGGGGAGATAAAAGGAGAAAAGGGGGAAAAGGAAGAGACCAGAATAGAAGAGAAAGGGAGAAGAGACGAGGGGAGATGAAAGGAGAAAAGGGGGAAAAGGAAGAGACCAGAATAGAAGAGAAAGGGAGAAGAGACGAGGGGAGATGAAAGCAGAAAAGGGGGAAAAGGAAGAGACCAGAATAGAAGAGAAAGGGAGCAGAGAAGAGACGAGGGGAGATGAAAGGAGAAAAGGGGGAAGTGAAAACAGCATTAAAGAGAAAAAAAGACGAGGCGAGATGAGAGGAGAAGATAGAAAGAAGAAGGAGAAGAGGAGAAGGAGAGGAGAAGATAGAAAGAAGAAAGAAAAGGGAAGATGAAAGGTGAAGAGACAAAAGACAGGTTGAGACAACAGATAAAGAGATTGCAGGAGAATCAGAGAGAAGGAGAAAAGTTGAGACGACAGTGGAGGGAGTGAGTGGTAGAGAGAAGTAAGCTGTGGGTTGATGTATGAGGAGTGAAGAAAAGCAGCCCAAGTGTAATCTAGCTGTAGCTCAGCTCTCTGTCACTAACTCTAAAGTTATTGGAATGTGATTTGCTGCCTGTGGGTACTGCGGGCACTCTGCAGTGTATTGGTGTTGGCATCAGTAACTGCCTTTAATATTTTGAGGAGGCTACAGTGGCCCTAATGCACTCTTGAGTATTTTTGCATGGATGGCCATGTCGTCATTCCCTGCTTATCTGCTCAGAGCACACACCGGGAAGGCCACAAATGCGGATGAGCTTTTCAGATACGATAGCCAGCTTATACGCCCATTTGCTATAATAAATTGATTAGGGTTCTGCAATCCTGTGAAATGCAATGACATTAGCGATCTCCGCACTGCGCAACAGTCGAAGACAGTAAGTAAGTAGGGTTAAGATACGCACGTTAAAAGAGACCGTTTCAAAGGAGCTCTTGAACGGCCTGCAAATCAATGCAATGTTCAGCACGCGGTTAAGGACATTTTGCGCAGTGCTGTGTAATCTTTTGTGGGAGTAGCGCTTTCCAGACGGTGTGTCATTGATTTTGCAGTTTAAAAAAATTAGTAGAAGGCTCAGTCGTTTGTTAATACCATAAATGAAGGAGGTAAGACACTGTATTTATAGACCAGCAATTATGCTGTCTGTATCCTAGTGTAGAAAAGCTGTCATAACAGAAGCTGAGTAAATAAACAACGGGCACCACTGCTGGACTGTTTGTGTAACTGGACGCCAAAGAAATCCATCCAGAGCTGAACAGTGCTGGGTTGAAGTCCAACTATGATCAACGCTCGCAGCACAAAGGCGATATGGAAATGGCTACACAATCTCAATACTTTGTAGTCCACTTAAGTCACTTATCTCTCCGACACCGCTTATGTTAGGGCGGGGAAATGGTGGGGAGGAAGAGAGAGAGAGAGAGAGAGAGAGAGGGGGGAGAATGAAGAGAAAGTCGTAAAGCCGAACGGGCGAATCTTCCTCCGTCGCCGGTCATGGCGGTTTATGCTTTGGAACTCAATCAATCAGGAGGATAATTTGGTCTCCAGGCAGCGTGAATAGCAGCTATAGCCACGGTGGGCCTGGGGTGCTGCACAGCGGGGGTGATTTGTGAGCAGGCCCAGGCGAGACTGGCTCCATGTTTTACTGGCCCTTTATGCTCTTATTAGTAGATTAGGCATCTGGGATTAATTGCTCGCCTTTAAGTGCTCTTTAATTTACTTTAGGCCTTTGTTATTGTAGAGGATAGGAACAGGTACATATACATGTAAAGGTGTCAAAAAGGGTTCTTTAAAGCGAAGTCATCGAAGAATCACTTTTTGTTCTCTAAAGAACCTTTCTATGTATGATTGATAAAGAATCACATTTGTAAGTGAGATCTGTGACTATAAAGATTCTTTTTAAGGTTTACAAGATCTCCACATAACGTAAGGTCCTATACTAATAAAAGATTTTAAGGACTTTTGATTACGGTTCAGGTTACATGTGTTTGAAGAGCAGTAATAAAGCTGGATGGAAGTTCTGTTGTACGGTATAAATTATCTATAAAATAAAATTGCCACAGATAACTTGTATTAAAATGTATTCAATATAATCAATAACATTGACTTAATACTGTTCATAACTATCAATTCTTACTGTTGAAATGTAAAAATGACAGACACTGCAGATTTGTACTGGAGTAAATTACTGGTAATACACGATTGTAAGAAGCAACACAAACAGCAACTTCATCATTAACTAATACCAAAACTGCAAATGTACACTGATCAGCCATTACATGTAATATATTTCAAATATTTAAGTGTAATATGTTATAAGTTAATATAGGCATACATTAATGAGCCATTTAACAATTAAGTTATAATTAAGTTAATAGGTTAATAAGGTATATAATGAATTCTAAATATCATACCTGAGCAATATAAAACTACAGTTAAGAATTAGGCAAGTAAACTGCTACTCATTTAAATTGTACCATTTATTAGTGCATATGTGAAATACAGAATTATTAACTTTAATTAACGAACGATGATGATTAAGCTGCTGTTTCAGGCCTCTTCAGGTAAAACTAATGCATCTTAAATAGGGCTTACGCAGCTGACCAACTCTGGTGCGTGACTTTCTGCTTGCAGATGGAACAGGCACATGTACTGGCAGAACTGCGCAAGATGAGAGAATCAAAGCACTCCCCATAGCTTTGTATGTGTGTGGGGGGGCCTGTGTGTGTGAGGGCCTGTGTGTGTGTGTGTGTGTGTGAGTGAGTCAAAGAGACAGAAAACCACTTGAGCGCCCAAATCTGGGGTGTTCAAACATCATAATTAAATATTATCATTTTAGCGAACAATGAAGGACATCCACTCAAACACTCTGTCAAAGTCATCATTAAAATATAAATATAATTATACAGCAGCTCCCTAATTAAAACACACATCTTTGGCTGCAGCGGTCCGTTCATGATTGAAAGCCAATAGACAGTAAGCGGCTGACACTGGCAGATGGTTGGGTTCAGATAGAGAAATGGATGGTAATTAGCCTTGTCTCTTATGGGTTCCCTACTATTCTTCAACCCAGACTCCCCCCCTCTGTCACCACCCTCATATTAGTGGCCTTAATAACCTTTTATGTGCTGCTAATGCCTAATCAAAAAGCAGAGTTTAGAATGTGTTTAACAGAGAGACAGAACAATGCTGTTAAACTGCCATATATGGCAATGAAGGGATACTGAATGTGATAAAGCTGTAGTAAGTGGCCTAAAAGGTCTGAAATGTACTGCTCTTACTTGTCTTAAACCTATATAAGGACCTGTACAGGAACGATACTGGACTCCGGTACTAGCAGATGAGCTGCAGTTTACAGCCCTTTTGTCATGATACAGCTCATGTAACCAGGGTTCAACCCTTTTTTCATATTCTCTATACACAATGTGAAAAGAACCATCAAAGTAAACCTTCCCTGTGGCACATAGAATAAGAACTGGGGCTGTGCAATATGTAAGTGTTACTTGTTATTACATTATAAATTATTACATTGTTATTGCAATATTGTCTTATCCCCAATACTAATATCGCAGAAAGCCACCAAACGCAAATAACAAATCTCAGGCCCTCCAAATGAGTGTCTTTGGGTTTTACAGAGGCATTTCAGTTTTTACACCATCTTACAAACAGCAATTTTGGTCCATGAGCCAATACAGGTTTAATAACAGACTTACACTGTGTCCAAATGTTTGTGGACACCCCTTCTAATGACTGCATTCAGCTACTTCACGTTGCGCTCGTTGCTGACACAGATGTGCAAATGCACACCAACACATAGCTTGTCTAGTCCCTGTAAAGTAGGACTGCCGATAAAATGGGGGCAGATAAAGATTAGCATTGAGCTGGAATGACTGCTCCATCCAACACTGTTGGGATGACTTGGGGAGTTCATCACTAACATTCTTGTTGCTGAATGCAATCAAATCCCCACAGCAATGTGCGTGTATTTACGGAGATTGGTGACGTTAGCTGTTCTAAACTAAAGAAGCGAACTTCAGATAGCAAACATGTCTTAGCTGATGGAGTGCATCTGGGGAAAGCGGTAAAGAAAGAATCTGTGTATTCCATCATCATTTCAGGCAGCGTGTTCTTTCATTATTAATTTACTTACTGAGATTTCATCAAGTTCATTGTTTAAATCCCATTTATCAACTTCCCCAGCACTTGTTTTCCACCCAATGGTAAACAGACTTGTTTGCATCATAAAGGCCAACCGAGAGTCTATTAAACTCAGAACAACCTCGCACTTCAGCCTTCTTTGTTAAGCCTCACTGCCACATGAGGGTTAAGTCAAGTAGACACCTGTGCAGTGGATCCAGCAAGTTCTAGGAAGAGATTAACTTTGTTGGATTAGGATTAATTAAGGCGGTTAATTAATAGATTGCGCCGGCTCATTGTTTTGCATTTGCGGGCATAAGACTCCACTCGGGAGAGCCTTGGCAGCATCAAATCAATTTCATGGGCCTTTTATTACCGAAGAGATAAAGCCAATATTTAGCTTTCCATTTTTCTCCCTTTTTTCCAGCCTGTTTGCCCTGTCAGTGGCTGTGCTCTGCTGGGCCGTCGTGGCCTGGAGAGGGGACAAGGACACATCTGTTCCACCCTGCAGCCCTGGAGGAGATCTCTTTCTCTTTCTTTCTCTCTCTCTCTCTCTCTCTCTCTCTCTTTTCTTAAGATGTCTTCCTAATAATGAACTGCATAAGCCAGTAACGTAGCGGTCACCCTTGCTTACATTTGCTGGTTTATTTCTTTTCAAATGCTGTTTAAGTGTTCTCCACACTCTCCTTCTACCTGAACAAAGTTATATAATACATATGGTTCCAGAATATCAAATGCTTTAGCATGAGCAGTTACGTGCATGCATAATCAAGGCTGCTACGATATTAGTATGTCACTCATGCCAAGTGTTCACATTACGCCACAATTTACTCCCTTTTTTTTCTTCATCAGAATCTGCAATAAATCTGCAGAATGGTGCTCTGAATGTATTAAAACATCATTTAAGCACTAAAAGAAAATGAATCAAATAATGTGAACTATGGCCTCCTTCATTTCAAGGACACTCTGAGAAAGACTTATTAGTCGATTCAAGCAGTATGAAAGCCACAGGGAGAGGGGTGGATTAAGGAAGGTGGCTAATAAAAAAGGGAAAAAAGCAAGGGAATACAATCTCCAGCAACCATCTTTTCATCCTGCAAACAAGAGGTGAGTCATTCCTCTCCAGCAGAAGCCCTTGACTGGGATTGCTTTCAAGAAGGCCTTTCTGTCGAGCTATCAAAGAGAAGCTGCACCTGGCCGATGAGGAATCTGAATGCAAGAATGCAACAGTGCCATTGATGGGCAGCGAACTGGGTCACCTCAGACACTCGCACCTACATCTCCGCCTAATGAGTGCGCTGATAGTGAAAGCTACACAGACCATGCCACTGTGGTGCCCATCAAAGTTCTGCAGGCTTCAGCCCTACGAATTACAGGCGTGAGCACCGTGGGTTAATGATGACTCCTGGGGTTGAGCTGTTCTGAGTAGGGTACGAACTGAACATTCTGACATTAATTATGTGGGTTGTTGCACGTGGGTCAGTCTACTTGAGCAATACTCTGAAATACACTGAAAAAGGGATGTGGACATTTTTCTGTAAGCCTGCAGTAAAGGTACTGCTAATCTACAGTTACCGTCATATCAAAACCAAACCTAAAAACTCACGCTCATGTTTAGCAGGCTGAAGATTCTCCAAATGGGTGCTTTGGAGTGGTGCTTCGCCTCAGCGACACTGCGTGCCAGATGTACAGGTGTAGAGGTGCAGTGCAACAACGTCTCCTGATGTGGCGGAAATACACGCCCACAATGTACCTGAAACTTCTGATTTTCTAAAGCTGCAGGTCTACTAAAGAAGCAGCAAACAGGCTTGCGACAAAACACAAACTAAAGGTTCAGAGGCAAAGAGACATACTGTCTCTAAGTGCATACTGAAGCTGCATCACGGCACACTTTACACCCTGTCTTCTCTGCTGCTGAGAGTTTAAACATTAGAGTTATTTTAGTGGGAAATATTCTTTCAGCACATGTTAAAGGCTTCTGCACCCATCTAGCTGCTGTGTCTGCTGACATTGTTAAAGGAAGCTTCTCAATAGTAATGCGTGATCCTTCCTCTAATGCTTACACATGAGGTAGAGAAGTAAATTAAATTCTGCATTTTTCTATTCTCAGGCCTGTACACTACATCTTTAGGCTCATACTGCAGTTTCTTACATAACATACAGGAGAAATGTGTCCGGATTGCTTCTGATTCCAGCATACAATGCTAGGTACATTAGGGTTTGTTCCAAGAATGACGCAACACAGCTTGTGTTTTTGAAATGTAACTAATAACACACTTTTTGATGTACTTTGTGAACATGGTTCAACATTAGGGGGGGGCGTTAACCTAATGGTACGACAGGTTCAAATTTCAGGTAAGAAGAATGCAAAAGTAACCCTGTATGCTTTACAATATACTGCTCTACCAAAAGCTCTTCTCGAGTAATATCTGCAGTATAGTTTGTCAGGTTCTGAAGGGAAACGCAACAATATATCAGCATCCCCTAAGAACATCACATACAAGAAGTGACATGGCGTCTGACTAATAGTGCATTTCACAGAGCCATTTCTGAACGCATAAGGCATGACTAGACCTCAGCAGTGCATCAATCATCCAAGGGTACACAGTATACTCAGGCTCCGTGTTCCCTTTCCATAGCACTGCACAACAGCCTCATAGTAGGGTGTCATACTAGCAGACCTGGCTGGCAATTAAGAGGATATACTGTACACAATAAAGCAAAAACACAAACCTGATTGCTTGATTCATAGACTTAAAGGCCACACATCAGAGAAAACGGAATTTCCACTGGGTTTGATGTCCTATGAACATTTTTAAACATTAAGATGGCCAGCAGCCTATAGTAAAAGAGGTTCAAATCCCAGGAGTGATTGGGTATTCCTGGTTGTACCCTTGAACAAAGCACTTAACCCCCCTTCTGTCCCTGGCAGCGCTCAGCTGGCAATGCTGTGCTGTTTCCAAACTGGGCACGATTACACAGAAAATGACCAATTTCCCTTGTAAGCAGATCAATAAAGTAGAACTTTAGTTAAATTATAAAAAGTGGAGTTCACTCTCCACTCACTTAGAGTGAACTAAACTATATGAAAACTAAGCTTTTTATATTCATTGGAGCTGTGATGTCACCACCAAGAACTTCCATTTTCATCCATGTAGTCAGAAGCAGTTTAACTCATCCATTCAGGTGAAGTGAAAAGGAGAGTATTATTGGTACTGCTGTGCAAAATGAGGAGGAAACTGGTGGAAGTAAATGTACTGCGGCCTTCAAAAGGTGTTTCCCGACATCTCTGTGGATTTCAGTCAAAACTACTGTTCAGCCTGTCGTGTACATTGTGGCCAAGACAGCTTTTCGAATATGATGTGCCTCATTTGACTTGTGAAAGGTCCAGCCAGTCACAACATACCCTATTTACATATACCAGTCTTAAATGCACAATAACATACCAGCCTGTTTAATACAAAGGAATAAAGAGAGGTTGAAAAATGGTCATGTAAAAAGTAAATGTAAAAAAGTAAATTATGGCTGGTTTGGTACATAAACCCGCACAAACATTATAAGTGGGCTTCAGGGATAAAAATATAATGGCCACTTAGAACTGGCCTAAACAGCCTAATGTAGTTAATGAGATACATGTCAGAACGTACGTATCTTAAGGATGTAGAAGACGCAAGGTGCACGTTTTAGGGGAAAGTGAAGGAGAAATTCCCCAGAGAATAGAGGCAGAGCTGGGTGAGTGCTTTATGAGAGCCTATAAAACTGCTCAGTAAGGAAAATGTTCTCAACATGAGGCCCAGCAACAAAGAACAACCCACAGGGTCTATTCTGTGGAACAAATACAGACTAGGTAAACAGGCCAGCTTTGTGGTGTCCTATAAAAATTCTAATTTATAGAAAGTAATGGTAGCATATTACTAGGCGAAAATAATCGCTGGCTTTGAAACAGCTTTAAAAATGTACATGTTAAGAGCTGGCTAGGGGCCAAGGTCTAAGGCGAGTCTCAGACTCTGCTATAGTCCCAGTATAGAGTCTATGTGGGTGTCTTTTGGTTGAATCAAGGTATTTATGTAATCCAACGTTACCCATTGTGAGACTCTAGGCTTGAGTTAGAGACTTCTGTAGCAGTAAAATAAGTAATGGAGAATAGTCTAGGTGTACAGCACAATGCAGCTAATACATACCCAGGTCATGTGGAAATGTGCAATTTCTTGAATAGATTATGGATCTGATTACCACAGTCTGATAACAGTGACTGGATATTCATGGAAAGTATAAACAGCTATCTTGCAATCGATCATTGTAAGGATGCACTGTATGTTGTGGGATGACACATTTGCGGTAAATTTGGCTTTCCACAGTTGATTCCCTGCTAAATGTTACATGTTAACATGTGTGAGGTGGATGACAATCACAAGATGCAGCAATATGAAAGCAATACTAGTATGTCGGGCTCCATATCGTGCTGTGTAATGCTGTAACACATGAAAGACTCTGTTCTGGAACGTCTGTCCTGGTGGGTAGGTATAAAAGTGCAGAGGCGAGATACAGTGAGAAAGCATAGGAGGGGAAATTCTCCTCCAAGCGCAGCCTGGCGCCCCATTTTACTCGATGCCACCTCCTTGACGAAAGCAATTACCAGACAGATGAGTAGCATTTCACTGGCTGAGGGGCATGGGGATTAACCCGGAGGGCAGCGGAAAGTCATCCTCCTGTCATCCTGCTATCTAAGCGAGCTCATTTGAGGAAGCTAGGCTTGTCCTTGGTGGCTAAATTGAGGAATGAAAATGCAAGCCTGCCTCCAAGGCAACAAGACACTGAGGAAACTAATGCTGGTCATGGTGCACATGTTAAAATGATCTAATGTCATGGAAGCGCAAATGACGATCTTCCACCATGGGTCTGAAATGAGCGTAAGCATCAAAAACATTGAAGCGAATAAAACTTCTGGACAGCTTTGCCGTTCAAAATCAATATCTGCGTTTCTGAAGGTAATTAAACCTGCACTAGTTAAATAGGTTCTGCAGCCTGGAGCTTGGTTATGAGTGCTGAGGATCCAGCAGAGTGTGTGAGTGTGTAGGTGACTCATTGGAGTGATTACTGCAGGCAGGGAGCATCAGAGTGTGACAGCAGCATCTATCTCCATGAGTCCATCCTCATACTGACCTGTACTCCTGGTCACGCTGTGTACTCAATAATCACATAACAGCTGCACCGCATAATGCACAGCACTTAAAGAGAGGCCGGAATTAACCAACGGGAGTAGTTTTAAAATGTGTGTGTGTGTGTGTGTGTGTGTGTGTGTGTGTGTGTGTGTGTGTGAGAGCGCTGTTTGTTTTCATGCATGCTTTGGACATTTTACCATGTATAAGAAATTTTTGGGGGGGGAAAACTGAAAGGACAGAAGCATTCCTTTTTAGTTACTGAGGTTAAAATATGGTGTAGGTTTAGACCTGGCTAAGGAAAGTCTCATAACATTTACATTTAAGACATTTAGCAGACGTTCTTATCCAGAGCGACTTACAAAAGTGCTTTGCTATTTACCCAAGAAAAACCTCAGCTAGTTTGAATAGGCTAAAATTCAAAGATACCTCTAAGTTTAGACACTACTAAACACAAGTCAATAAGGTGACCACTCTACTATTCACCCAAGTATTCTCGGAAGAGGTGGGTCTTCAGTCTGCGTTTGAAGACAGCGAGCGACTCTGCTGTTCGGACACCCAGGGGAAGCTTGTTCCACCACTTTGGTGCAGGACAGAAAAAAGCCTTCTTCCTTGGACGCTTGTCTTCCTTGGATTTTGAGGGATGGCGGGTCAAACCGAGCTGTACTTGAAGCACGAAGGGCTCTTGATGCGGATCGGCTTTTGACCATTGCCATTAAGTACGGAGGGGCTGGTCCTTTCTGGGCTTTGCAGGTTTTTGAATCTGACTGCACAAAAGTGTATTGCTTGGATAGATGTATGCATACCATTCACTGATGTTCTGCAGCTGTTCTGAATGTTTTTAAAGGGACATATTCCTTCTTTGTTGGAGAACTGCAAAAACTGGCTGCATATGCAGCCAGACAAGACAATGTAGGATGCCGTACCGCTCACCAGGTGATGCAGTGGGTTGAGGAGTGAAGACGTCAGGTGACGTCAAAGCCAACACAATCAGTAAATGTGTACAGCGCTGAAAGTTGTAGGACTGTGTTGGGAATTGTGTTAATAACGGAAAAAAAAACAAAAAACAAAAACATCCACACTCCATAGATCATTTTAACCCCTTATACTCTGAAACTTTTATTACACCATAATGATTACTAACTACTACATGCAGAGCAATGCGAACTGGCTGAGTAGTTCCAACAATAGTGTGTTTATTTTTGTGTATTTTCAGGACAAAGTGTAGAGAAACAGAAAAGAAGCTGACCTAGAATGTCTAAGAAAAAATGAAAGAAAAAAAGTCATTTTTTGTGTTATTTTACTAAACACAAGCTACTCCATTCTATCTGTGTTGAATGCACTGTTTCTGTGAATGTTGGTTGTGTTCTGAACTTGCTTCTAGAGGTTTGCTGTAATCAGCAGAGAAAAGACTGGAAGTGGAACAACCTGTTTAGAGCACAGGCAGCGGAAACACTGCTGCTGCAGACACTAAAGCTTTCCTTTTCCACTGTAAAATCCTTCCAGACTGCCGACGCTTAGACTGCTTCATTACCTTCTGAGAACTGGTCTCACTGCTGCAGGTTGGACATTATGTATGCTTGTCAATATGCAAATATGATAAGATCAGATCAGAACTAGATGAGGCATGTACAAAATACATGTAATTGTTTTTTTTTTATAACAAGTGACCTAATGCCTCCAATAGCCCTGATCCCAATCCTCTGGTTATTTCTAGGCCCTAAAGCTATGCACTGCATATACTGCATTTTAGGCTTAGCTAATCAAAAATCAAGTATAACATAATGCTGATACCTCATATATGAGACATCATGGTCCACCTGCATGACTTGTCCTACATGTTCTGACAAAGTCTAAAAACAAAGTGTGTGTGTGTGTGTGTGTTTGTGGGTAAAGACATCTTCAAGTGTGTTGAGCATGTCCAGCACAGCAGTGCCCATTTTTGAGCCCATAACATCTTGAATGCATTTGATGGGTGCCTACTGGGTTAATAAGTAGCCTTTTCAATTAGAGCTAATTTGGGTGAAGAGCAGGATGAGGTGGCACAGCTGCTGGAGAGACCTCTGTTCTGGTCTGTTCCGTCCTCTCTCTCTTGCTCGCTCTTCATTTTCCCCCTCTTCCCTTTGCTCCGAGAACGCCGGCGAGACGTGCCATGCTGCCGCTTTATTTGTTTGTTTGTGCTCCAATTTCCTCCGAACCCCGGCGTGTTATCTGTCCGGCGGGCCGGCGGGAGGGGCCGACAGGGGCCTGTCCCTGACAGCCACTCTGTTTGCATAACTGATTGGGCCCTAATCAAAAGTGAAGCGCCAATTCCAGCCCACCCCCACTCCTCCACTTGTGTTGAGAGCAGAAGGGAATGGAGGAGTGCGAGCTAAAAGACAGGGTTATTACGCGTCTCGGCACGAGCTGGGCTGGGAAAGGCTGTGACCTTGACTACGCTGCGTCCTTCAGCTCTCATCAGCGCACGCCGTGTCCAGCGGTGGAAATCACGGCCGAGCGCAGACGAGACAATTCATTGGGTGGAAATGGAGAGGAAAGGCAAGTTAATGTGAGACCCAATCAAAGGCTACATGTGGAGAAAGTAGAGCTATATTCTATTGGTATATGATAAAATAAACATACCATTTATGAAATGAGCAAAAGCACCAGTGGAGTGCTTATCAGCCCAGTATTTTTTAGATAGACTACATAATATAGCTACTGAAAGCCATGTCAGCTTATGGAGTGTATGCAGTATTTCTCCTCACATTAAGGAGACACAAAATACTAGTTGCATAAAAATGCACTGATGTATTGGTGGCTATGCAGGTGTACTTAACAATAATTAAAAAATATCATATTATAATGATCAAAATGAATCAAGATCCTAAAGAATCACATTGAGTTAATATGGAGATGAGCTGATTTAAAAGCCACAGAACAGGCAGATATGCATTAAAACCATTATTAGGATTAGGGCTAGGGGTTGCTAGCTGATCCCTGTCACTGGTCTACAAAGCCAGAAATGGACCAGCCCCTATCCTACCTAGTAGCAATTGTCAAATCCAATCAGTACCAAGTGCTCAAGTACAAGCTTCAAGTACAGCTTGGCTTGACTCACCATCCTTCAAGATGGATGGAAGACAAGCATCTAGACCTTTCTTACAAGTCACTTTAAAAATGAGCATCTGCTAAATGCCATAAATGCAAATATAACATTCCTGCAGTAGAACATATAGTTTTTGCCACCTGTTAAAAAAAAAAAAAAAAAAACCCTAAAAAACACAAAACCCCTAGAACCCCTAAAACAGTGGTCCTGGAAGCACCCAGCACATTTTAGTGCTTTCCCTCCTCCCAACACATCTGATTCAACTAATCAGCTCATAAGCACGCCCTTTCAGGACTGCAAGGGCTGTGTAAAAAGCAGGGAGTCCACCAATATGTACAGGGCAGGGTGCCTCCAGGACCAGGGTTGAGAAACTGCCATAGAAAAACAAGGGCAATAATCAGAATGTGGGTGTCCAACAGAAGCCTCACACTCTCCCCCAACACCCCCCCCCCCCCCCCCCCGACGAGAACAGTTTTAGACAGAAGACTGACCCTGAAAAATAGCAAAATGTTAATATGCTGTTTTGTATACTGTGTTCAATTATCACAAGCCTCATCTCCACACAAGCGACCCTGTCTGTGGCAAAGTAACACTGCAAGCGATAACCTAGGTACACACACATTCAGCCTGTTTCCTAGTGACCTGTTACAAAATCCAGTCACCAGCATGGATTACGAGGAGAGCCCTGAAAAAATATTACCCTCCCTCTACTCAACAGGCAATGAGAAGCTTCACCGCAGCTGAGCTTCAGGCAAATTCCCAGGCCCTACAAGTTGTCTGGAAAAAGCTCATTCACCCTGTATGCTTAACATCAAGGTCACTGACAATATCTGAAATGGAAGAGATAGGGGGGCTTCTTTCAGAGTGCCATGGGGAAGATAATTTCACAAGGAAAGCTGTGGGATTAAATGAGAGTGAATGAAAGGGTTTCTTTTTCGAGGAACGAAAGCGCAGGTGACACTGACTGCTATGCAGCGCGCTGTCTGGTGAGTCATAGATAGATCAGCACTACAAGTACAAGTTGAAAGGCAAAGCAGTTTAAAGCACCGGTCAAGCTGTTCTGCCCTACACAGGGTCAATGTCTAAACAGAACCATGTATTTATGGTATCACAACACATTTATTGTGAGTGTAACACTGACCAACTGCATGGATCAATTGTAGGGTGATCAAACAACCACAAGTGTTTAATAACTGCAAAGTTATTAGTAACCTTTTATTATTATTTTTTTTACTTAATTTACTTAATTTTTACTTTTACTAACTGTGCATATCCCTTCTTAAATCATTTATTTAGCATATGTTTAAATATAAATACATAAAATATGTATGTATTTTAAACATGCCTCTAGATGTGGACAATAGGGTTAAAAAACTGCATTTATTTTGAAAAGGCTTAGAGATCTCTTCCAGTTAGAAGATATAATTTGATGAAAAAGCATAATAAAATAACTGGAAATAATCCAAATAAATCTGACAATAATCTAGATCTGTTTCTCACTAAATGAACACAAAGATGAAGGGTGTACATTCATACCACATTTGTACTGCAGGGGATGCTGTTTCAGGATAGGATGCTGTTTCAGGTCAGGATGTTGGATGATCACCACCCCCCCTTCTTTCTCAACTCCCCAACTCATCACAAAAGTAGTGGATGGAAAACCATCATTCCAGAGAACACAGTTCCACTGCTCCACACCTTTTCGCTGGGGGCCTTTATACCCCTCTAGCCCGCACCTGGCATTAGGCATGGTGCCACTAGGTTCATGTTCATCTGCTTCAGAGAGATCTATTCTATTGACATTACAGGGACTAGACACACTGTGGTGCATACTTACACATTTGTGTCAGCTGAATGCATTTATTTGAAGTGGTGTCCACAAACATTTGGACACAGTGTATTGTGTATTAAGTTAATGTTCTAAGCCATACTTATTTTTAGGTTTCAAATATTTAAGATCAGCTCCGGAGGAACATTAGCATCTTTTCAGAGACTCATATCTGTCGTTTGGATGGACGCACAGAGATCCTATAGATGCTGATCAGAGATATTGACGAAAGATCTGGATTCTAAGCTAAATAAAAGTTTTATCATGCAGACTAACTCTAAGCAAGACCTTGCTGCTGAAGAGGCTAATGCTAGGCTAGGGCTAACTGCAAAAGAGAAAAAGAGAAAGGGAGAAGGAAAGAGGGAGGGAGAGAGAGGCCTTCATTGCCACTTTAATCCCCCACTCCAGGCTTAGTCACAGCAGAGCTTTCTCAAGCGCCTGCCAATTCAGGCTCCCTCATTATCCCTTGCCTCTCTCATTTATCTATCCACCGCAGCTCTGGAACATTCCGTTTCTACACCAGGTTCTTCCAGAGACACTTGTTTGAGGTTTATTTGCACCCCGGTTTTAAAGCAAAACAATCATGTGACGTCAAAGCAGCATTCATAGATCTTCACCCTCAACCGTCATGTCAGCATATGAATTTGTGTCTTGTGAAGTTACCTGTGAGATAGCTGTTAAGCATCCAAATAGCAGGGGGTCAACATTGTAGCCCCAGGCTACAGCATTTCACAGTTTGGCCACTAAACATTGGCTTTGCAGATTCTTCCCACTGAGAGTAATAATTTCCATTCACAAATTTCGCAATTAAAGCCTAAAAAACACTGTCAGCTCACATGCTAATCAGCTCTGCCAGTATATTTACTGAAGCCAGGGGCTAGAGATCAAGCAAAACAAGGAAAGCAGATAGGGAAGAAGGTCTCATTCGACTATTCGGACACAGCTGGCCGAGATGGTCCACTTGAAGTTGTAAATGCTGCTACCCATGCGATTTAACAAATGTCACCAAGACTGTGAGACTTTTTTACCTGTGATATGGAATTGGTTTTGCTTGTCAGAGCACTGCTAGAGTCAGCTCTGCCGACAGCCTATGAGTAAACTTAGTTCTATAGAGTAATCATGGACGTTACATGAATACAAGAAACGTATTCATTGTCTTCTCAGACAGGGTAGTGGTTATTCCAGAGACTACCTGGAATCACTGGGAGTAAGGAATGAATACCCCCCTGGGCAGGGCTCCAGTCCATCACAGTGTACCACACACTCCTAGGGCCAAATCACCTTCCATGTTTGTTTTAGGGAAGTGGGAGGAAACCAGAGTACCTGGAGAAAACCCACACAGACAAGGAAAACAAAACATATTTCTCACAGGACAGGCCACTGTGCCGGCGATTATTAACAAAGCATCATTATTGACAACCAATATTTAACAAACATGTTTCTTTTCTATGTTTAGGCCTCAAAGTCTTCATTTTGGCCACCAAATATTACCGGTCACCTGCTAACAGGCATACACTATATGGACAAAAGTATCGAGACACCTGCTCATTCGATTCTTTTCTTCCAAAATAAAGGGCACTAAAAATTCCTCTTTTGTTGGAGTGACTGTCTTTACTGTCCAGGAAAGGCTTTCTAGTAGATTCTGGAGCATTGCTGTGAGGATTTGAATGCATTCAGCGACATGAGTGTTACTAAAAGTCAGGATGCTGGGATTATCACCAGCCTGACCTCATCCCTAACTCTTCACCTCATCCCAAAAATATTGGATGGAGCACCATCATTCCAGAGAACTCAGTGCTGGGGGGCTTTATACCCCTCTAGCCCATTCCTGGCATTAGGCCTGGTGCCAATAGATTTATGGTTATTTGCTCCTGTTATATTGGCAATACTTCTGTACCGGAACTAGACAAGTGCATGTGTGTGTGTGCATCTGTACATATGTGTCTGCAAAGGGTGCAATTTAAAGTAGCCAAATGCATTTATTAGAAGGGGTGTCCACAAACATTTGGACATATAGTGTACGTCTAACAGACAGCACTCTGAAAATCCATGTATAAAGTGCTCGAAAGCCTCGGGATGCTGCATCATAGTCGAGTGCACTGTATTTGGCAGGACTATATCTGGTTCACGTTCTTCCCGTCACAAAGAAATGAGTCACGATACACATAATAAGGTTACTTAATCACATCACATTATTTCAGACAAAAAGACTTGGCACCACCACTGTCCTGTCATAATCACTGTCATTTCAAGCATTTGCCAAGATTTGAGAACAAAACAAAGAGAAACACATGAATCACATGGCATGTGTTTACCCATCACCTTTTTATAGCCTCTCATTTCATCTATCTGAACCTATATATCAGCAGTATGCTATCCCTGTGTGTGTGTGTGTGTGTGTGTGTGTGTGTGTGTGTGTGTGTGTGTGTGTGTGTGTGTGTGTGTGTGTGTGTGTGTGTGTGTGAGAGAGAGAGAGAGAGTGTGTACAGTTTTGAAAGCAAATGCTACCCAGCATGTGCCGTTGATAGAAGGCAGGGCCAATGTGTGTGCTTGTGTATACACTATCCATGACTGGACGGTCTCTCACAAGACACAGCAGTTTTACAGTAGGGAACTCCAGCAGAAGCAGGGGTTTGTGTGCGTATGTGTATGTATATGTTCAGCATGGGGTTCAGCGGGAGGCACAAGCAGGGTGTGTGTGGGTGTGTGTGTTTGCTGACCAGCAGGGAGGCCATTACCAGACAGCAGCAGGAGAGAGAAGCCACATACA
Organism: Salminus brasiliensis; assembly: GCF_030463535.1. NCBI lineage: Eukaryota > Metazoa > Chordata > Actinopteri > Characiformes > Bryconidae > Salminus > Salminus brasiliensis. Next base: position 15,473,312 of record NC_132888.1, on the reverse strand, counting down.
GGGCTTAACAAGATGGAACTTACCAGGGAATTGGTAGCTGTAGCTCGGGGCGAAGCCAGTGTATCCACGGCCGTACGTCGCTACAATGTTTGGGTAACCTGAAAGGAGAGGAGGAAAAATCAAGTCTTGTGAGAAATTGTCCAGACCACCCAACGATTCCCTGTCACACCAATCAGTACACAACTTAAAGTAGGGTTACTTGTATTACGCCTATACTGTCATACATTGCGAATTACAACCTCATGTCTACAAACTACTCATTTTAAACCTCAGTTTACTGTAGGATAATGAAGCATGATTTTATTCCATGAATTGTTTACATTAATTGAACCGTGTTGCCATGCTTTATGAACCCACTCTAGAAAGTCAGGATGCTCCAAAGACTAGAGATTACACAAAAGCCCCCATTTTGATATTGGAACCCTAAATATCCACTGATGCTGATATCTAAATACTGAGTATTGTCCATTACCAGTTCGCTATGGAAACCATTGAAATCGGCTAATAATAACTTGATATTGAAACCTCAAACACTTGCCAGTGTTGAATCAATATTAAAAGCTTACAGTTTAAGTGATTTTGATTTAGCAAAAAAACAAAACTACAGCAACATTTCAATATCGGATCAGTATCAGCCAATGGCAATTGTATATTTCTTCATTAAAAACTATTACGGCTTAAACTACTGGGGAACTCTCAATGCAACAAGGTTCAAATCTTGGTATCCTCGAGCTTGACCAAAATTATTTAGATTCATTATATCTTCTTGTCATGATTCAACGAACCACTCTAAGAAAGTCTGTGATTGGTCAGGATGCTCCAGACCAGAGATCATGCAATATCTCTTTCTTTCCTGATACCTATATTGAAACCTTGAGGATCCATTGACACAGATTTTAAAATACTGATCTGATACTGAAACCTTAAGCATCAGCCTGTGTTGATTCAGTCTTAAAACCTTAAAACCAATATAGAAAATTAGAGCACTGGCTGATACCAAGTCTGATATTTCAATATCGGCCAATAGCAATTTTATCTTTCTTCTTTAAAAACTATTACGGCTTAATCTACTGGGGAACTCTCAATGCGACAAAGTTAAAATCTTGGTATTTTGTTGTTTAACCAAAATTATTTACATTCATTGGACCTTGTTGCCACTCTAAAAAGTCTGCGACCCCATTTCCACCTGGTCACACTATGCGTCTTGAATATCAGGAAAATTGAGATGGAATCCGGATAAGGTCAAGCCACATAAAATACAAATCTGATCACTCAAACCACTTGACTCACAATGAGCACATTTGCATCTTCCATCACACACAGTGATCAGATTTCAGTCTGACCATCCAGAGACACATCCGACTTCCCAGTGTAAACGCATGTGACTAAAATCTTATCAGGATACAATCTAGACACTAGTCACAGTAAGTGACCAGGTGTACATGCAGTCTGTGATTGGTCAGGATAGTATAAGCACTAGAGATCATGCAATACCTACTTTAAATGTTGAGTTTTTGAGAATATCAGACGATACTGATCCGATATTGCTGATGCCACTTCTGATTGGACACCCCGTCGAGATTTCAATATCATATCAGTACCTTTACTCTTTAAAAATGACTAAACTTTGAAATGAACCTTTTCATATTGAAGCACCTTACTTTACACCCCCCCCCACCTTTCCTACATCTGATCCACCATTTTCTGTTGACATCAGGATATATATATATATATATATATATATATATATATATATATATATATATATATATATATATATATATCGGATCCATGCCATCATCCACTGATTCATCCCAAGCCTGTTAACAGTACTGCAACGTCATCTATCATCTATCCCGATAACAATTAACAAATGAGTGTGTGTGCAGCCCTAACACACATGCACCTGCTCATACATGCACAGCAGTGTTCCTCTCCAATATATACACCCTCTGAAACTCTCTTCTCCTACCAACACACACACACACACATCCTTCCAAAATAGCTTCTAGATAACAGATTAGCAGGACTGGGGGGAAGCACACTCTGAGGTAATGAGCAGTATAAGTATCATAAGAAATAATAGCAGTCCCTCCCTGGAGCTCATCCTCTATTCGGCTGACGGTGAAAGTGGACGTGTTCGCTGCTGTCCTCTCTCTCCCTCGCTCTATACCCATCCCCCCCCTTACCTCCACTGTCATTGATCGATAACCTTTCTTTTATAGCCTGGGCTAATCGATCATGAAGGACACGACAGCGCGAGACAATGGCAAGCCGATAGTTGTGCCAGGACATGGCGGATTAGAGTCTTTCTGAGCCGCAGAGCCGCGGCTCCTCGCACGCTAATACTGCCCGAGTCCGACCGCAAGAATGACGGGAATATGATCGAGCGATTGCAGAAGTCATTCCAAAGTGGAGTGAAAGACAGAAGTAGCACACCGTTGCGCTGGTGCAGAATCCCCCCCTCCCACTGCCTCTTTGCTGAGGCAGAACTTTTAAAGAAGGCAATTTTGGTGCACCGCTTGGCATCCTGGTGTCTCTTTCATTTTCTGAAATACGTTGTTGACTCTTTCATGGTGAGGAAAACAGCAGATCAGCAGTATTTGCAAGCCTGTCTCTGTTGGAACGCATCCTGGTGGTGCTGTAAAAAAAACAAGTGGGATGAGACCCAACACACATGCTCAAGTTGTCTCGCTGCCAACTCCGAGGAGCGGCCACTTCTCGTGGCTCCACGCTAAGCCGAGGGCCCACAGAGCCATTGTTCTTATTCTGTCACAATGCATTATTACAGCAAGCGCCTGTACACTAATTATCTGGCCAGCCTTCAAAGCAGCCACGGAAAACAGTTTACGTGAATGAATGTGCCCCACCATATGTAGACCTAAATACGTCTGGGAGTCCGAAGCTGTTGCATCATTATAAGCCTGTTGTCTGACCATTTCTTATAAAGTCACTTGCCCTGCCTTTCTTCCTGCTAGAGCTCTAGTCTCCACCTCCACTGCAAAGCCCTAAAAGATCTCAATGATATTGGCATTGGCTGCGCACAGCGAGAACCCAACACAAGAGATCGCCAGTGGCTTATCCTTGGCTCGCAGCCACAAACGCAAGGCAGTTTTAGTGCAGCGAAAACATGCGCCACTCTATGTGAGGCCAGACATAACTCCGATCAATTTAGTTTGACAGTGGAAAGGCCGACTGGTGGAAAGTGCTCGGCGAAGAAATTGATCCTGTCAAAGTTCCTTTAGAGTGGTTCAGCATTTTAGTAAAGGCTTAACAGAAGTTGCTTTTACAGACTTTTTTCCCCATCTTTGCTCAATATCTCTCAAAGGAATTCTTGTGTCACTTGTAGCCTAAAGCTACATGATCGGGGTTAACATTAAAGACTACCTTTGAGGGGATGGCATGAACCATATAACTAAAGAGATAAATCTCACAGTGTCTGGCCTTGCCAAACGATAAAGGCTAGTATTCCAGCAATGAGTACTGAATAAAAGCCATTAAATACTGCTTATTAATGTGTCAGCATTTATTTAATAAAAAAATAACACAAACACACATAGTTGTTAAACATATTACATACATTTCTTGCCTTTTCTATAGCTTCTAGTGTTTAATTAGAGGTAGGCAAGATATTTATCATACTGTGATCGTAATACACAATATGCCTTTGTAAGTATATCAAGGATATCTTCAGTGCTTGAAGAACACGGATCAACTGCAGTGCACTATAAACAGTGTAATTAGTCTGGTTTCATTAAAGGAAGTGCAGCAAATCTCTGTACAAACTGAATAGCAGTTTTTAAGAACCTAAGGCTACTGATGCATTTTGTCTGCAATCACGGGCATTGTGATAAATATTGTGCATCATGAAAACGTCTCTAAATAATGTGATTTAATATTGTTACCATATCGCCCACTACTTTCAGCTTTGTCAAAGAAATAATCTCCAAAGTTCAGATTTGGACATTTTCATTCCAGACAAATGATTTTGAGGTCTGGACTCTGGTAGTCAGTCCATTGCTGTTTATCTGTTTTGGAGATTCCTGAGGAGACATTATTTATGTCTGTACTATATGGACAAACGTATTAAGACACCTGCTCATTCATTGTTTCTTTTGAAATTAGGGGTATTCAAAAGAGTTTATCCTGCTTTTGTTGGAGTAACGGTCTCTACTGCCCAGTGCAGGCTTTTCTACTAGATACGGAATCATCGTTGTGAGGATTTGATAGCGCTTAGCGACAATCCAAAAGTATTGGATGGGGCACCATCATTCCAGAAAACACTGTTCCACTGCTCCACAGCTCAATGCTGGGAAGATTTATACCCCTCTAGCCCACACCTGGCTTGGCAATACTTCGCTACAGGTACTGCATAGACTGTGTGTGTTCATTTGCACATCAAAGTCAGCTATAGATGCAATTTAAATGCATTCATTAGAAGGGGTGTCCACATATAGTACATCTCTGAGGAGAAATATCTCTTATAAAAGCATAACTTACTGTTTATCTTAAGGTGATCTCTGTACCTCATTAATCTACAATAGCTTCATCTTCATCAAACTACTTTCATAGTTCTTCCATCAAATACTTAACCGAATATATCTCAGTTCTGGTCCTTCCTGGCCAGCCATGGTATGAAAAGATAATTCAATGATTAGTCTGGGTTAGTCTATAAACAAGAAGCCACCTTTACCTGTGCCATTTCTGGCTGCTGTATCGTTTGTTTACAGAGCCCTGTCCTTTCCCCCCTGTGAATACAGCTGCGCTGTGTACTCTCCTAAAGAGGAGCCAGATGCCCTAGTTAAATATACATGACATGGGCTTTTCCTGTGATATTTAAAGAGCTTACTATGAATGTAGTGTGCCAGGTCTGTATTGACAGTGGGGATTAATGTGGTGGCAGGGCCAGAGCCTGCGGGAACATGAGCAAAGTGAAGGCCTACACAAGGCCCTGCCTTGTCCTCATACACCACAGCTTAGCATATTACTACTGTTACACCACAGATACCACTATCGGCAGCTTGCAGACTCTCTGGAGCAGACCTAAAGCAGGTAAAACAAAACAAGCCAAGATTCCAGTCTCACCAACCAAGACACCTCTCTACCTATAGAGAAAAGACAATGGAGACTACACACAGCAAAATGCCCCCTACAAATGTACAATTAGATATATGTAATAAATTAAGGCCATTATAACACTAATAAAACACTGCCAACGCTATGCTTTTACATGATGTTACATGAGCAGCAACAACTGAGGACCACTGGAATAGACGCAGTTTAAAGTTAAGATTGTTCCTGCAACTGAAGATGCATTTTTATTACATTTGTACATTTTAAAATTCTATAGCTGATAAACACTGTATGGAAAAACGTATTGGGACACCTGCTCATTCACTATTTCTTCAGAAATCAACAATATTAACAGAGTTTATCCTGTTTTTGTTGGAGTAATTGTCTCTACTGTCCAGGGAAAGCTTTCTACAGGATGTAATCTGTCAGTGAGGTCAGGATGTTGGATCTCCACCCCACCTCATCCCTCAACTCATCCCTAAAGTACTGAATGGAGCACCATCATTCCACAGGACAGTTCCACTGCTCCACAGCTCAATGCTAACCAAACTGGTGCACACAGGCTTTGTTCACACTGTAGGACAAATCCAATTGTTTCTTAGATCTGATTTTTAAGCCGAGCTTTCTGATTTGAAGTGCCACATCTGATTTGTATGGTCTAACTGTTGTCAAATTTGCATGCATAGCCACATTAGTTATTATAGTAATGACTTACACATAGCTACACTGGCTGGGGAGAAGCAGGTCAAACTTGGCTAACCCGATGCACATTTATGAGCTGAGATGATATTGTACCATTACCTAACAATTCACAAGGCTTCCAGACACCTACTTAAGCCTCTCATGACTACTGACATAAACCTCTATAGAAATTTACAAGCGCTTACTCCAACTACCCTTAGTTGTCTTCAAATGTGCTGAGAAGTTACTTCAGAACTACCAAAAGCATCCTGTGTAGCAGCTGCTGGTCACTGGAATAAGCTTTCAATCTGTTCATTTAGGTTTATGAAGAACTTGGTTGTCATACAGCTGCTTTAAAAATGCTGCCCCTATGTGGTGTTAACCAAATGTGTTACCAAAGCGTCACATAAGCTTTAACTGACCATGTTTTAAGATGCCAAAAATTGCATTTTATGAGTATTTCTGTAATGCATAAATATTATGCATGTGACTTTGGCTGGGGGTCAAAAAATTTACAATTCGGTTTACAACCCTATTATTTTGCATCAGAATGAATGATTTTTTGTCCTTTAATGGTGGGCTTGTGGGGAAAAAATAACATGGTTTATGCCACTGTAATGACCCTGGTCAAGCCTAGCCTAACCTTTAATACTGTAATAGCAAATGTTTGTTATTGTCCATCTTAACGGACTGTATTGCTGTCCTCTTTGTGTTAGATGGTTTAAACATAATGAGTAACTGTTATGTAACAGTTCTGAGGTTTTGGAATTGGTCTGTTTTACAGCTTATTTTTACTTACAGGCTAAAATCAATACAGTTTTCACTGTCTGAACAGAAGCTCTCTGTGAATGAGCAGCAGTATAAACACCCGCTTAGCAAGAAACGCTTCATATTCCTCAGCCTCTTCATCAAAGCTGCTCATTAAGACTACAGGTCCCTCGCCTGCACCACAACGCTGGGTGCAGATGAGCTGCATGAGCTGTGGCCTCAGCTAGCCTCTCGCTAACAGGAAAGCGTACAGGCTGTGTGTTCCTGTCACACCCTCACCGAGGGAGGACGAGACTGAACAAGGCGAGTAGACACCGGAGACAGAAAGAGAAGGCCAGGGACAGGGAAAAAGACTCATTAAGCTCCGTCACCGGTGCAGTGAGCACCCTCCGTCTCCTGGCAACACGGTAAATAAAGGCTGTCACTTAATCTGGCCCACTGGCATCGGCCTCACCCTCTTATTTGCGTTATTAATATGCATGCTAATGTGCCCATTTTATGGCTCAACAGTTCGGATTCACTTTAAAATCAATTATCCATCTGGTAAAGCCGCACTTTGCGCAGGCTGAGATGTGTATTAATTTCAGCAAACATACATGAGGCTTAACACAATAAAGATAAATGGCTCGATTAGGTGTGGTAAACATGAGCGCTCCGAGTGCAGCTCTAATGAGATTTTGCCACATAAGGAATTACAGTTCCTTGAATAATGAGCCTTGTTGATTTTTGTATGCAAATTACCAAAAGGAATGTTTCGCTGTCCTGCTTTTCCAATTTCATTTAGATAAGAGTGTGTTCGCGAGCGAATGAGCTCACACACTCTTAACCCACTCTCTTCCTCATTGCTTCCCTCCACTTCATTCATTTTCATCTCCTTCGTTCATTCTGTTTGTTCAACACTGGCATACTGATCTGCTATAAAATCCTAATAAGGTCACGACATGCTCTCCGCCAAAGAATTTCATCAGTCAAGTGTCGATGCAGCAGGAAATCCGAGACGAAGCGCCCTTATCAAATTGGCGTCAAGTGAAATCTTTAACATATCATGAAAAATTCAGTGGCAAAAAGCAAATTAGAGTCACAAACTAACATTAACCTTTAAAGCTCCGTTTGCTGTTTCTAAAACACTGGTGGAGGAGATACACTGAAGATTCATAGACTTCATGGAAATCATACATTGCCATTTAATTGCTGAATTGGATCTCAAACAATAAGCAGAGTAACCCCGATTTGACAGATTTGTAAAGGAATCTGTCGTAACGGATATGGCAAGAACCATTTTTTCTTGGAAAACCAAACTTTGCGTTAATGTAATGTAAGATTAACTCTTAGTTCGCTAATGATGAATTACATAATATTAGAACAATTTGACTGAAGCATGCTTTTGGAACAGCAGCTGACTGACTGACTAATGACTAGTTTTCTCTGACTTATAAAATACAAATTCTGACATGCCTCTTTATTTATGAAACTTTCACACAAGTGGTAATAAAGTTTCCAGTGCTTGAATGTTTACATCACATGATCCTCCAAAGTATCCATTTTCATTTTGCATTTCGGAAAGTGTTTACCATCTAGCTGATTTTTGATAGACTTGGAGGGAAAAAATTAATCTGGCACGTAGCAAAGGCAACACTGCCTGGAAAAACACAGAGATGTGTCTAAGTTGAAGAAGTTTCTCACCAGACACAAAATCGTGCAGGTTTACGGTTTGGGAAATGTCTCACTGAAACAGAGATTTTGATTGGTTCTGCTACCGGGTGTCTGTTGTCCCACTCCCCAGCTGCAAATTCTGATTCATTCTGCTGCAGACTGTACCAGACTGTGCCAACAGGTCAATGTCCGTGTGGTTAAAGAGAGTGGAGTTTAATTAGCGCCCTGAACTCAATCGGCATTAAGAACATGGGCTGTAAATTTTTTGAGCGAGCCAGAGGTAAAATTTCATCCGGCTAGTCCTGCCCTACAAATTGTGTGTTTGACACTGTTGGTTTAGTTACTCATCTGCGCTTCAGCTAAAAAATCATTGAAAAATATTGGATCAGTGGTTGATTCACAGGATTTTAATACTGGTATCAGTATCACAAAGAGAAAATGTTTTCTTAACAAATCTCTTAAAATTTTACCTCCATATATTGTTGAAAATGCCTTTTTTAGCCAATAAAACAAACAAACAAACAAACAAACATATCACTACTCTTCATGGCATTAATCCTATATAGAACCATGACACCTTAAATAACTCTTTGGAAGCTTAACTGGTTCTTTGCCTGGTTAAAGTGTTCTTTAGATTGGTGGAAAATCTTTTGTAGATGGTGGTATTATAGGCTTCCAACATCATAACCAGTCAAAGAATCCTTTTCAGTATTTTACAGAACCCTTTAGATAATGTATGTAATATCACACCATTACAACTTTCAAATGGTTCCACCTGCAGTGCTATTTTTGAGCAAGAACAGTTTACTAAAAGGTTCTTCAGAGGAGCAAAAGAGTTTCTTCTATGGCATCCTTCCAAAGAACCATTGTTGCCGGTAAGTTTTAAAGAGTATGTGTGAAACGTTCAGCCTGATTAGTCTAGGGGTGGACACTGAAAGCTCCTCCTGATAAAATGCTGCAGTCATTTAACTTTGGTTTGCATGGTCCACCTCTCTGAGAACCCCGCAGTGATGAGTGTTGGACTGGTGAGAGTAGAGTTGGACTGGTGAGAGTTGGACTGGTGAGAGTAGCGGGTCTGGTGGAGATGGTGCTAGCCGAGCTGGCTGGAATATCAATAACATATTTCATTGCGGCCTGGCGAGAATGCTTCATCAAGCCAAATTACGGCCGGGACGCCCTTTCCTGCAGCTTCCCCCATTAGTCGCCATTCGCATTCTGCACCAGGCTTCAAACGATTTATTTGCTTCAGTTACTTTCAGCAGCCGATCAATCTCACAGTCATTATCTCTTGTCACTGGAGCTGAGTGGGGATAGAGGAAGAGATGCTGGTGTGGGGGGGAGAGTGTGTGAGTGTGTGTACTGGAGGCGGTGGGTGTGGGGAGGGGGGGGGGGGATGCGGGTCATGTCTACAGCTGCATGTCCTGTCCTCAAATGTGTAGAGAAGAAAAAAAAAAAAAAAGCTTAGCGGATGTCGAGCGGGTGGCTGTGTGTGACGGGTTTGAGAGAGACAGACAGAGAGAGAGACGGAAAGAGAGGGAGAGGTCACATGCATGTGTGGGGAACACATTTCCACGTTATTCCTGAGTGAGGCTCCCATCAGAAATGCTAAGGGATTTCAAACTGGCAAGACGACAGTGGAGATGCCAGCCGAGCGTGGCAGCATTAACTCTAAAGCAGAGCCAGTGTCAGCGCTGCCGCACTCAGCTCCCTCTCTGAGGAGCACTTTCACTCCTCTGCTGCCTTTCCCCCCATCTGCCTCTTTCAACACTGCCATACACCGCTTTGTTCTTTTCGTGTAAAGTGATGAACTTAACCTTTTCCAGCACATCAAACTCAGGCCTGGCTGGAGAGATCTTTATCACAGTGAAACATTTTTGCGCTTCAAGAACAAAACGTGGCAAAGTTTCGGTTCCAGTACTTCTGTCATATAATTAAATATTGATCCAGCTCCAGCATGTCACTGACAGGTAACCAGCAGCACCGTTCCTACACTGTATATACTATCAATATACAGTGGAACATTTGAACTATAGGAGAAAGCTATTCAATATATACTATATATACTATAGCAAAGCTATTCAAACCATCACTTCTTTTTTATTGAGAGCATCACTGTATCAGTATTCTGATTAAAGACACAATGGAACACTGTGTACAGATAACCGTAACTGAAGCATAATGAAATCTCCATTTCTGTCATAACCCATTGGTTAGGAAAGTCATGCATAACGTTAAGAGAAGCTGGTGTGTTCCAATGGTACTTAAAACCTGAAGCAAAGTAACAAAGTGTATTAAGTGATATGGAGAATTCTCTTACTGAGCATGCCCATTCCTAGCATGAAGGCGTCCATGGTGTAGGGCAGACCCCTGGCTCGCCCTCGCGTCCCTGGAGGAAACATCACCTCCTTGGGCTGGGCCTTCTTACATTCTACCTGTGGACAGAGAGCACAACAACTATCAGGCAAAGTACATGTGTAGCTGCAGATATGACTGCTTCTGCTCCAGTGGTCTCCAGTCCTGCAGACAATGAAGATATATGTAAAACCCAACTACACGTGTAGTGTGTGATATTCTTTTTTTATTTCTAATTTTCTACCAATTTTCTCAACACTTATGCAATTATGCAACCCATTCATATTCTCCCCCATATCACATGCAATGCTCCTGATACTGGGAGGGTGAAGACAGACAAGCGTCCTCCAACACGTTCGCCTCTTAGTTTTTTTTAACTGGCACAATACCACCGGGCAACAAAATGTGCTCGGAGGAATGTGGGGAGAAAGTGCCATCTACCCACCCTGGAGAAGGCAAGGCCAGTTGTGCTCTCTTTGGGCCCCGGCTGCCGATGGCTAGCAACATGACCGGGATTCGAACTAATGGCTTGCTGACTGTGAAAGTGATGCATTTAACATGTCCATACAGAACAATAGCAAACACCCCATTCCCTATAATGAGAAGCAGAGCACAACTCAAAGCACCCACGTTTGTGTTAGGACAGCCAGGTTTAGGGTGCGTTAAAAATGATTTGGGATAATTGAGATCCCATACTCTGTTTTAGTGTCGGAGGACCCTTATAGCCCACAGTTCACAAGCGCTGTCCTTTCAGACATGATTGTTAGCTAAAGCACCTAGAGTGTACCATCAGTCCTAAAAAAGAAACTAAAGACATGATGCTGATTAAATGCCATTACGCTCCAAAAGCAACGTGAATAAACAAACACAAAAATGTGAAATACTTGCATACAGTTGTTTGGGCCGTGAAAAAAAGAGGCATCTACAATGGACCATCCAAGTAAATAGAGACACAAGAAAACCCAATTACTACAGGCCTACTCCAGGATCGCGGAGCTTAAACAAACTAGACTAGAGTTTTTACGCTTTCCGACCTGACCCCTCGACCCAGTGTGACACCGCAGATGAACGCATTCTTTCTGCAGACTGTGGATCAGTCGTTTCTGAAATGAAAGCACAACAAAAGAAAATGAAACAAACTCCCTGTTGCGTCTGTGGAATTGCAGCATTTATATTCCTCAGATGGTTCGACGGGGCCCCAATGGCTCCACAATGCTAACAGTGAGTTTATGTGTGTGCCTGTTTGCCGAGGCATGCCATGCAGTGTCTCCAGGCAAAAAAGTTTTTTTTTTATTTTTTTTTAACATCTTTTTTTTTCCTGAGAAATGTTCCCATCTTTCTCTCCGTCTCACTGCTCTCGTCTGGTCCTCATCACCGAACCAATTCCACCCGGGGCGCTTTCTTCTCTTTCAAACCCCCCTCCCACCCCTCTGTCTGAGCCCACCGCCATCGCACGCTAGTTTCCCTGTCGTGCTGATTGACATTTCACCCTCCTTCTCAATGCACTGCTAAGTGTCTGAGCGCCAAACAACACAAGACACGACCACGCGCCAAACGTAAACAGGGCCGTTGAGATGCAGCACCATCAGGGCTTGGATACATACTGGAATGATGCCAGCAGGCCTCCATAGCATTCTGACTCACATAGCCTATATATCAACTCCAAACAGGCACATATTGTGCAGCACGTGGGCTGCCACTGTACTGCAATGAGGCTCATCCATCTGAGAGAGAGAGGCAAGCCCTTACTTAACCCCACGGGGGGGTGAAGCAGACTAGCAGACAGAGTACACACATCCTGCCGGCAGATACGAGACTCATATGAAGCATGCAGATGTGCGGGAACACTGAAAGATTTCCACAATAATAGGCCGTAAAGGCGTTCCGATTTTAATTCTGTATCAAAAAACTGGAACAAATCCACTAAACTTGAATCAAAAGTTAAACCTGTATTCCTGAGACAGCTCTCTGTCTCGACTAAGGGACTCTAAGAGCCCCTTTTATCTGATATTAACAGTGTTTTTGCTGATCGGATCACGTTCGGATTTCATTTGTCCTGAAAAACCAGGTGTAAACATCCCCAAGACGCACTGTGACCGGATTGCGACGGAATCACTCAAACCACAATCGGAGGTGGTCAGAGACGGATATCATCCCCATTTAATGGATGGACAGAATGGACAGAATGTGTGTCCTGTGATCAGATTCTGTCAGACAAGCGGAAATATGTCAGTCGAAAAAAAAACACACATTCACATTCTCCACATGTTGGCTGCTTAAGAGTATTTTGTCAATGTCACCCAAATACCTCATTAGCTTATTAGCATCTCCAAAAAGGGAACTTTCAGGTGAATGGAAAAAAGTTTTAAACTTTCAAAGGAAGTCAATGTAAAAAGGAGCATTTGATCTATTCATCATTAACCTCTTAAACTCCTCTGAAGCACTGGTGGCTCCTGGCTTTTCCCCTCACAGGTATAACTCAGCTAGTTTGGACTGCTTTGCATGTATTCACCAATTAGTAACCCTTAGGGTGTAATAAAACCTTAGGGTGGAGCATAAGGGGTTAAATTCAGATACAACATGAAGACAAATTATGTCAAAAAGTAAAAAACTGCATTATTTGGGGGGGAAATACTTACATCTGTCCTGTAAATAAAGGTGAAAGATTAAGGAGTAATAAGATAAATGACTAAGTAAATGTTATTGTTGAGCAAAAATGACTTCAAATATTCAAAATGGAAGGCAAAAACCTTCATAATTTCAATGGAATTCAGCATAAAAAATGATTCCAAGTCATTATAGACCTTTTTTGTTAATTTTCTTAATTATCATTGGTCTTTTTGAGACGATGTATGGAACAACTTTAGAATCAACTTCCAGAATCAACTGCAAAACCGCCAAAACATTAGAAAATCTGGAGATACAAGCAACAATTTAAGGTGTTTCCTAACTTTCTGCTGGAACTGTAGGCTTTTTACTCCCATCATGCATAGTGGTAGACTGGTAGTAGGTGTAGGGCAGTCTGTGGACAGCTGAAAGTGGCTGTTGAGTCCTGCGCTGTCCGCCCCTCAGAGGGGTTCTGCTTGGCGGAGTAGGCAGCCTGCTCTGGGCATGTCCACCAGCACGTCTGTCTACATTACAGACGCATGTCTGCCTCTCACTGGAGCTGCTGCTACACTGATTCACCGTCTCTGTCTCACAGTGCGCCTCTCTCTCTCTCTCTCTGTCTCTGAAATAGATTTTAAATACAATGTCGCAATTTGTTCTCCATGCTCTGCTTGCTGCCACTGTGGACCGGTGCTCTGTTCTCTCCTCTCTGTTCCGCAGCTGACAAACCATACAAGATACAGCAGAGCAATTCTGCTCTCCAACCTTCAAAACTCCGGGTGTAGCTTTACTACATTAATGCAGTTAAAACAGGCCTGATTTAACAGAGCAGCACTCAAATGTTTGAATTTCACCTACAAAAATATATATACACTCTATGGACATAAGTATAGGGACATCTTTCTCCCGAAATAAAGGGTATTAAACGAGAGGGCTGCTGCTTTTGTTGGAGTTAATGTCTAGGGAAGGTTTTTTTTACTTTGAACCATTGCTGTAAGGATTTTACTGCATTCAGTGACAAGACTGTTAGAGAGGTCAAGATGTTGGGATGATCACCACCCCACCCCTAACTCCCCAAAAGTGCACCCTCACACCGTTCCACTGTGTTCAATGGGTGCAACCTAAAATAGATGAATGCATTTATTAGAAGGGGTGTCCACAAACATTTGGACATATAGCGTATATAAAAACTGATACTTCATTTCCTGAAAGGAGCCGAAAATCGTTTTAATCTGATTTACTTAGAGTTGTTTACATGCGAGCTGTCGTGACAATTCTGTACTATTGTGGGACAAGCAGACCGGAGAAATCACATGACGCCAGATGTCCTAATCCAATTCCCGAACAAGCATGTTATCAAGTGCCAACAAACACCCAAAGTGCTCCTCTCTCTTACAAACACAACATGCCTTAATTAAACAATGAATCTGAGGAGAGTGTGAAAGCACGCGTGTATGAGGAGAGTGTGACGCGTGTAATTATGTCAGTATGTGGTTTCGCCAACGAAGGCCTGTGCTCTCGGTGTGTTGTTAATAGGCGCAGAAAGGCCTCGCTTCTGATCTGCCAGCCATCAATGGGCCGTTAAGAGCCATGACTGCTGTTCCACATTATTACTTAACTAATTAGCCAACTGGCTGAGGCAGGCCACTGATGAGCTCCTTCACTTGTTAATGAAAATATGAGGCTTGCAGCTAATGACCTGCGAGCACAGGGCTGGGCTGCAACCAGGCCAGAGAATGGGGGGAGGAGAGAGAGAGGGGATGGAGGAGATAGAGAGAGAGAGAAGGGTGGATAATGAGGGAACTCCTCAGAGTTGGAATATGGGTTTGGTTCAGCGTGCAGGCGCTTAAAATATTCAAATAAGGGTCCTCAAACAAGGGATGCCTAACAGCACATTGTTCTAACGACAGAGAATCTCTCACTGTCAAACATTTTATTTATTATCACAAAACTAGGTAACGCACTCTATGAACCCAGCATTAATAATGCATGCTGAATATATTTATAATTCATTATATGGCATCCATAACACCCCATATATTTACTGTCATAAATCTGAATAATTACTCTTAAGCACTTGTACTGACATACATAACACTTTATAAAGTATGAGTGTGTGACTTTATAAAGACAGGTTTCATAATGCATTATAAACTCTGTTCATAAGAACATCATACATACTAATGATTGTACAGATTGTAAGGCACTATAACACAGGGTTGGAATATTATATCCCTATAAGTTGTAATGCAACTTCTTAAAATTCATCTTAAGGTTACTGAATGGGAACACTGGCTTCGTAGAATGCACAGATACGAGACCATTGGACGACTTTTTCATGACATTAAAAAGTTCTCAAAACAGCCAACAATTCAACAATTCATCAACACTTCAAATATGAACTGTCAACAGAAAAGTTACTGATCTATGTAAACACAGAACAATATGTTATATTTCCCCCATAAATATCTTGATATTTATGATATTGTATATCTGAAGGTATAAAACTGATTGAACACTGAAACCGTTGTGTTTGTTTGTTGTGCTGATTAAACAAGTTGTATGTGATTTTCTCACTTTACTTATAGCCAATAAAGGCATTATATATTGCAATGAAATTTGCTTTACATTTAAAAGGCATACACTTAAAGCCTGTGTATAATGCTCTGTGTCACATACCTAATTTCATTGTTATAATGCATTATGAAACCTGTCTTTATAAAGTTACCAACTCAAAGTGTTATATGTGTTGCCATAAGTGCTGAACTGTAATTAGACAGGCTTATGACAGTCATTCTAAGATAGTATGTATACCTTGAAAACAGGGCATACAGGGCATAAATGCATGAATACTGGGTTTATACCTAACACTTTTATTTATTTATTTATTTATTTCATCTGAGAAATTGGTTTTGTTCCTATAATACGCTCTTAGCCCACTGGTGAGTCTAAACATTAAATACACACCTCTATACCTTAAAAATAAGTCATTTGCACCCTGTGATCAATAACCCAACGCTCTAACCACCGAACCACCACTGTCCCATTGTGTACTGTGAACATTTACTAAAGTGTCATGATATTATATTTATGTTCAATCTTCAAAGCTTGTTTAATCCAAACACAGTCGCAACAAACGAATGCATTTGGGGCAGAGAATCGATGAGTCTATTACATTGCTTTCATAGTCAGCCATGACTGTAGAAAACATGGACTCCGCGGTTCCATGCCTTTCAGTTCTATAGAAATGAAGCCAACACTGTTTGCATTGTTGTCGAATTTGCAACTAGAGCCTGCAAAATGACTACACACACACACACCGTAGTAAGTTTTTGAGGGGACAGTACATTAACACACAGTGGGGTAACAATTAAAAAAAGTAACAATTAAAAGAATAAGCTCAAAAAATTGGCCAGAGGTTAGAGGTTCTGAATGTCGGTTTTGATTAACTTTTGATTAATGTTTGATTAAATGCCCAGCCCTAACTCCATGTGTACTGAACAGAAAGGGGGTGATACAGGTCCTGCAGATGGTCTCTTCCTGCCAAGGCTGTCAATCACTTCATTCCCATGTATAACCCTATCTTTTTCCAAGAATAGCAAAATAAGGTTTTTAAAAAATGGGGATTTCTGGGGAATTTTAAAAATATATATATATTGGCACAGGGAAAACTAACTGTTGGATGGAAAGTTTAGAGGAGAAAAAGTAGATGAAACATGTGGGGATGGGCAGAGCGATACATCACACTGCACCAGCCAGCATTGGCGCTGGACCTGTGGTGGCGTCACTTTTCAGAGACGTTGCGCTGTCCAGCAACACAACTTCAGACACTAGGCTAGAATTCTACGTCTAAAGCACAAGATGAGAGATGTGCGTTATCCATCTCTCAATGGAAGTATACATTTGCACTTATAAAGTTGAGAGAGGATCAGATCAAAACATAGAGTTCTGCTTTTGCTGGATCTGACATTCCTTAAGAGCCTGAGGCAAGAGCAGAAGATGCACTTTTTTGGCTTGAAAAGAGAGAGATCTGCTTCCTTGGATCACCTTTCAAATCCTGAGTTAGGTACAGGTTCTTGGATATGTTTGACATGACTCCAGAGGGTGCCAAAACCTGACCTACTAGAGACGAGCTACTAGAATGCCAAGCATTGAAGGCAGTATTGTACAGTTCTAGAAATATGGGTATAGTATGATTCTGTAAAATAGAGAACATATATCTGATCTGGCTGGGTGGGTTCCAATGCCTAATACAACATCACTAAGTTACGACCAGCCTTCCATGTATCCACTAACCATATAACGGGAAAGAAATCAGCAGGAGGAGCTAAATATGTACAGTGTGCAGATATTTGAACGGCAGACAGGATACCTCTCGAAGAGAGAGATAGAGAGAGAGAGAGAGAGAGGGAGAAAGAGAGAGAGAGAGAGAGAGAGAGAGAGAGAGAGAGAGAGAGAGAGAGAGAGAGAGAGAGAGAGAGAGAAAGAGTGGGGAGTGTTCAGTAAGAGCACTAATTGTCAGGAAATGAAGGGTGCAAGTGCAGCTGTGCTGTAATGGAACAAATGTGGCCATTAGAGGCTGTGTCCTTAGCAGCGGGCGGGAGTGAACAGAACGAGGTGTGAGACAGGACGGCAGGGGATCGATCAGTTCAAGAGAACACACACACACTCTCTCTCTCGCACACACACTAGCACAGCTTATTAGCTGGCTGGTTAGGGATGGATTAGATCCAATCTGCTAATCTGCTGCTGCCAACGAAGCAACCTTCTGACAAGTGATGTCACTTGCACTAAAACCGCCGACTTTCGGTTTGACTTTGAGAGGAGGTGAGAGGACACTGCAGGGAAACTCTTTCCAAAAAGTACACGCTGTTTTCAACGGCTTAGTCAGAAATCTGCTGTAAAGACACCTAATGTGTTACAATTGACCATTTAAACAAGTGGCAATTAAAGGCTCCAAGCATGTACATGTACATGTACATGTGTCATTTTCTGCTATATGGCCTTTAATAAAATGCAACAGATTTGACAAAACTGAATTAAGCCATCAGCACAGGATCAGTTCACTCCTCTAGAGTGTCATAAGTTAAAGTGCCAAGTTTGAAGTCTTTGGGGGGCTCGTGAGTGGTGCAGCCGCCTAGGCACTGGCTCCGTCAATGGGAGATTGGGAGTTCGATCCCTGGCAACGGCAGAGCCATCTGTGGCCGGGAGTCCAAGACAACTAGACACAATTGGCCTCACTCTCTCTGGGTGGGTGGGATGGCCCTCCCTCTGCCCCATCACTTAGCACGATCCTTGACATCTGTTAACTGATGTGACAGAACTGTCAGCGTCCTCCTCCAAGCTGTCCAATGACGACGTGCTAGCAGCAGTCCGAAATGATGTGCTGGTGTTTCACATGTCTTGGAGGAAGCATGAGCTAGATTTCACCCTTCCAGCACTGTTAGCATTGTGTGATCGGGGGAGCCGGGACTGGTGGGTGGGATTAATAGTTAGTGACTATTAAAAAAAAACAACAAACAAACAAACCTCCTCAATAGAAGTTTCTGGAAGTTTCTGAAAAGGTTTGTATGCATGTTCAAATTGAGTAGTCTGAAAATTTCTGAAAAAAATTAAATAATTCACCTTAACCTGCGAAATGGGAGGCATCTAAATTTTGCTCCTTCAAGCACATTTACATCTCTTTTAGCAAATGGGTCTGGGAAAAAAAAAAAATAAATAAAATAAAAACTCTCCGAGCGACAAGAAAGGCTGCGCTTCAGAAGACTGATTCACTCATTCCAACTCTTTTCTACTTGGAGAATTGCAGTGCGGCAAAACACGCCAGCTGCTTGCCTCCCTGCAGGAGAACCGGGGGATCAAATAATGCCCGACATGAAAGGCACTTAACCAACCCCCATAAATAAACACGCCTTCAAGACAGGCAGACCTGCACAAGAAGGACACCTTCCCCGGCCCTGCCGCGCTGAGACTGTCACAATGACGGAGTTAGGATTCCTGGCAGCTGCCCACATATTGTGGAGCACCGTCTGAGAAATCAGTCTCATTTCCTCCAGAAGAACAGCGAGAATAGCGGTGGAGCATTTCAAAAGGCAGACCCCCCTCATATCACCATTCTCTCGCCTCTGCTGTTACACATGTAGGGTGTGTTTTGTGGCGAAAATCGATACGTAACTTTAGTTCCAAGCAACAAATAACAACCAGAGCGGATTCTAGTTAGGCCAACAATGTTTGGCGCTTTATGTTCAGCAGTAAGACCATGTGTGTACTAGTACACACACACATCCTGCTTCCTTGTTGTATAGAAAAGCTTGGCCAGCTTAGCTCTTGACCAGCATAGGGTGTGTTTTCGTCTGCATTTGATGGTTTAGCTGACCTAACCAAGCTAGTCAACCAGTATGACCGAAGTAGGTGACCAGTCTAACCATGCTGGTCCACAAGTATGACCAGCTTGACCAAACTAGTCAACCAGTTTTGTTGACCAGCTGACTATACTGGTCCACCAGTATGACCAGCATGCCTTTTCTGCGGCATTGCTTTGAGGATTTGATTGCATTAAGCAACAGACACGTTAGTATGGTCGGGATGTTGAATGATCACCACTTCACCTCAACCCCCAACTCATCTTCCACAGCACCATCATTCCAGAGAACACTATTCCATTGCTGGGGAGCCCTTATACCCCTCTAGACCATGCCTGGCATTAGGCATGGAGCCAAAAGATTCATGGTTATCTGCTCCAGAGAGTCCTATTCCACTGTGTATTTGCACACCTGTGTCAGAAATGGGTGCAACCTAAAGTAGCTGCATGCATTCATTAGAAAAGGAGTCCACAAACATTTGGACATGTAGTGTTGGATTAGACTGGGGGACAAAAAAAAAAATTAAAAAGCTGGATCGGGATATTCCTGGATACAACAGTTCCTCAGGTGGAAATGGATGTTCCTACTGCTAATATCAATCTCTGGCTCCTACAGGCGCTGTGATCTTAGCGGCCTCCTTCTTCATCATCGCCTCCTGGACTGAACAGATGTTGCAGCCGTTCTGAGAGGGGTCAAGTGTAACACAGTTCATACTTGTTTGTGCGGCTCCCGCAGATAAAACAGATACAGAGTGAGATAGGAGGGGGGTGAGGGGGGCGAGGGGAAAAAAAATCAACCCTCTGCTCTTTTGCCCAGAGGCAGCAGAACACGCGGCTTAACACTGAGGCATAATTCATCGCAACTTGAATGAAATTACATCGGAGACTTGGGCTCCCCGTACATTATTGATACACTTACAGCTCTTCCGTCTGACACAGAAATCTATATTCGCCGCTGAAAAAAAAGAAAGCCTGTCAGAGGCTATTTATGCCGCCCAAACAGAATGTCTGTTTCAACTGAGCATTACACAGGGAACTGGAAACTACATCCAGATGGAGAGGAAAAAAACTAATCAAAAGGACTCAAGCATTTAATCAGGGCTTTTCTCTGCTTGTACAACCAAACAAACTGACATACGCACACACACAGACACACACACACACACACACACACACACACAGACACATACACGTGCGAGTGCATGGTGAGTAGGTACAGAGGACTACTAAAGAACAGATCTTTTATTGCCTTCTTCTTTTTTTATGTGCAACATCAGCTACTGTTAGGAAGCTGTAAAAGCTGGGCGATCTTTATGATATCGTTCCCCCTCAATGTGCTGTTTTAGCAAGGTCAGTTATGGGAAGAATATTGCACTTCTGTTCATCCTCTCAGCCCCCCCACCCTCCCCTCGCTTTCTCTCTTTATCTCTCCCTTCCTTACCCCCTGCAATTTAAAGGCAGAATGCATTAAATGCCCTCTTTTCTCTGTTTTGACATTCTGTGATCTCGGAGAGCGCTCTGGAAATACCACGCTCTATTACAAGCGGCTAAATTACAGTGATCCTTTCAAATTTCACCCTCCCTTAGCTCCAAACAGCGTTTAAGACACCACTGTCGACAGTGTGTAAATACACCTACGGTCACCCAAGATGACAGTGGCAATAAACAGCAGATTAGATAAAGGAGGTGAAAAAACTGGGTGAATTACAAGGGGGATATTGACAGATCCCCTAGTAAATGGCACTGAGAGCTAGAGCTTCACAATGCCTTTAAGAGTCAGTACGTATGGCAAACAATTCAATACTTTAACTTTCAGCACTTTTTTTAAATGAGCCAGAAGAGATTTGTGTTGCCAGGCATGGGCTAGAGGGGTATAACACCCCCCCCCCCCCAGCATTGGGCTGTGGAGCAGTAGCTCTCTGAAATGAGCATGCCCCATCCAAAACTTTTGGGATTAGCTGGGGAGTTTGGGACCTCATGAACGCTCTTGTTGCTGAATGCAATTAAGTCCTCACAGCAATTCTCCTAAATGTGGTAGAAAGCCTTCTTAAAGGCCAAAGGTTTGAGTGGACTAAATGATCAGGGTTTACAGTGTAGTAAACATCCTCAGTTCTAACGCTGGGTTGAACACTGTGATCTGCTGCTATGCCCCCAGCTTCACAGTGAAAAAAGCTAAGTGAAAAACAAAGGGAGGAAAAGGGGAAAATAGTTTTCTCACATCTTAAACTGCTCCGTCTCCCTGTCCCTTCTCACAGCTGTAGATTATCTTCCAATGATATTTCAGGCCGGAGCCTCAGCATGGCGAGGCAGGCTCTAAATTGGCCGGCCGACACACTTGTCACTTATCATACATGCTAATGGGCTGAGCCGCGGCAGGCAGGCAGACAGCGGGCAGGCTCTGAGGCCGGGGCAAGCTGAGAGGAAGCAGTGGACGAAATGAGAGCGGCAATCTCCACACTGGCTGCGGGAGGTAAGGGCATCAGTGGAGAGGACACGAGGACAAAATTCACATCTCTCCAGCGCAGGCACGGAAAAGCTATGGGGCAGAACTGCTCTTTCCACGCAACGGGGGGACACTGACTGAGCAGCAGATTACTCAGTAAAGCCTAGTTATAGAGGAACAAAGACCAGAGCGGGTGAAGACTGCGGTCAGGAGGAGGTAAAGCTAATGAAAACGAGTATCCAAGAATATGAGAGAGAGGAGCAGGAAAGAAAAAAGAATGAGAAAAAGAGAGAGAGAAAAGATGAGAGTAAATGACAGATAAATAAAAGAGAAAGACGTATTACATGGCGAGTAAGAGAGACTGAGAATAAGAAGGGAAGATGCATGAAAAAAAAGAGAGAGAGAGAGAGAGAAAGAGACAGATCGGGGTATTGCAAAAATAATACAGTGAAGGAGCCTCTGTAAAAGGAGAAAGAAAGAGACAACACATATCTGAAGAATGAGAGAAACTGAGAGAAAGAAAGAAGAGAACAAGACTGAAACTGAGAAAGAGTGAAAGAGAGAGGCAGACAGAGAGGAAAAAAGGAAGGAGAGAAAACCTACAAGAGACAAACAGAAGAATGACATGAGAAAGAAAGAGAAAGGAGGGAGAGAGAGAAAGGTGAGAGGGACGTTTCTGAGAAAGCAAGGAAAGGAGAGAGAGAGAGAGAGAGAGAGGCTTGGACAAGCACAGAATACACTGAGAGGAGCCTTGGTGAAATTAGAGAAGGAGAGAGAATGCAAGAGACAGAGTGAGTAAGGAAGAGAGAATCAAAATATAGAATAAGAGAAAGAAAAGAGAAAAAAGGAGAGTGAGAGTGAGGAAGTGAGGAAGAAAGAGAGTGAGAGTGAGAAAGAGAGTGAAAGAGAGGGACAGAAGGAAAGAAAAAGAAAAGGAGAGGGAGAGAGAAAAAATGAGAGGGAGACAAAGAACAGAAAGGAAACAAAGAGAGTGAGAGAGAGACAGAGAGAAGGAGAGAGAGAGAGAGACTACTGTAATCATGTGTCTATGAGAACTCCCAGAGGGACAGTTTATTCCAGGTCAGGATGCAGTCACTTCTTCCATGGTGTCAAAGAGCCATCAAGCTATAAATAACACTTCCTGAGTTGTGGGGCAGAGCTAAAATTAGCCTGGTATTGAACGCTCCCCCTCCACTACACTCCATCCACACACACACACGGGTGGTCTGTGGTCATATAACTGGCCATGAAACCTCTCCTTCAGCTCCGATGCCTCTTATTTCTGGGGGCATTTTCCAATAGAAGGACCACGGGGATGGTGTCCTCGCCGCCCAGCTGTTCTGCAGCTGTCTGAATAAGAGCAGGTGAAGCACTCATCGAGCCCAGTCAGGCAGTGCTGATGCTGTTAACCTCCAGCCTCTAAAGCATGAGAGGAGAGAAGGACAAAGCAAGAAGAGTGCCAGGAATGTGTGACTGCAGAGGAAATCTGTGGAACGAGAAGTATGCACTTCAGCACAAAGCTGAGAGCAAAGGATATTATGACCATAGAATGTGCTGCTGGAGGAAAGAGGAGGAAAAATGCCAATTTCAGTCTGCTCTAGTCATAGTACCTTCAGTTTCCACCTGTTTCTTCCTGGAATGCAAACACCACAGCAGCCCCTTTACCACCAATTAGTTCCACTATGTAACTTAATGTGTTGTAAAATAGACTGTGCTGTTGCTTTTTTGAGTATTCAAACTATATTTTAAGACGAAAAGTTTCAGTCCTAAAACCTGATTGGCTGAGCCGCGTTCGAACCCGCTGTAAAATACACAATGTATATACACCATTGACCACCTTACAACATCTGAAGTTCATATTAATGCGCCACTGTTTTAAACCCAGTTAGTTGGCTGCAGCATATTACAAATAGAAACTTCTGAGGTCAATGGTGTCTAACTTTTCCTGTAAGACGGCTCAACGTTAGCTTCCAGAGTTTACATTGTCTGGTAGAAATGGATGGTTATTGAGAATATTATTATAAATATATATGTAATTTATTAGAATACAGAAACTGCCCATTTTGTGTCGCAATTAAAATCAGTTCGGATAAGCTAGAGCTACTTAGTTAGCTTCTAAAAACAGACCCCAGAGTCCCTTAAGAAAGAGGGAAAATCTATGCATTTCAACACGTATTTTGCTTCATAGCTAAACCCTCGCCCACATGTTGCCTCACAGTTAACAGACTACATTGTGTGGTGGAAGAATACTTTATTGTAAATGCATTTTTATAAATAAATACATGTATTAATTAAACATTATTGTATTTGATCATATTTAGTGTTGCCCGCCGCTTTGCGTTGTGCTTTAACACCCTTCCCCATGAGAAAAACGCAGTAATACACTGCCTCTTGCAGCTTATTGTCTAATTTGAGATTGGTAAACCTTAAGGAGCCTCTGGTTCATCGCTCACACATCGCTCTTTTAACTCACATGAATATACAATTATAAATTCTAACATAGAATAATACATACATACTTCATATTGTAATTTCATACTGTTTACAGGATAGTTCCTAAGCAGCTGGTGAATAAAATTGAAGGTTAAGAAATGAATGATAGGCCTGCAGTTTAAGGGTTGTTCCGGACTAAAACTAGCCTTTACCATGTTATTTGTTGTTATGTAGTATTCTTTAGCACAGCACATCTCTCAGAATCACACATTTGTCAGAATTCATAATTGTATCAACCATGAAGAATCCCTCAGCCCTCAACCAAACCTGACTGCTAGCCTAGCCACTAATCTACACACTAATAAATACAACTAACATGCTAACATCAGTGACCCTCTGAAGGCTCATTTATACCCCCTTTACATACAAACTGAACATATCTATTTCAAATGTTGTAACATGCATGGATGCTAAACAATACATCCATTAGAGGGCAGTTCAGGATCAGAAGTTTCTGACAACAACAAACATGACATCAGTGGTGGAGGTCGGGATAATGTAATTTGTTGAGTCTATACAGCAGTGGTCATGTTTGGATTGAACCATTGGCTACACTGCCCCCACAATTTCTAGCCACTGTGTCAATTTTCAAGTGACACAGTTTAACTAAATGCCTGCAGAGTTTTCGTTGGCTTAAAGAACCACTTTGGCAAAAGAGATGTACGTGTAAAAAAAAAACTTATAAAGGCTTATGAAGAAGTTCATGTGAGGTTATGTAGCATGTTTAAGCTTCTTCACATCTCTTTTACAAAAAATGTTTATTCTATTCTATGGTTATTCTATGGTTATAGAACGCCTGAGCCAGAGAGAATGGTTAGCATAGCGGATAACTCTTCCACACCACACATAGAAGAGCAGAGTTCATCTTCCCATTTAGACAGAGATTACGATTCTTGTGTGTGACAAACGCTACTGCTTTTAAAAAAGGTGCACACAGCGTATGCTACCGGCAAGCTCTCAAACCACAGCTAAGCACCACTTAGCAACTCACTATCGCTGCACTATATTAAACCAAGAACAAGGTCACAAAATGAGGGAATTTCTTATTAAATACCATTGTGATCTTACTGTACATAAGGGCATTCATTTAAGGAATTGATACACTGGCTCAGATGAACCTGCCCTGTTCTGTTCTATCTCCCAAGCTGTGGTTGGAGCAAACAGTGGACAGAGGGTAAGAGCTTAACTGGAGCAGGTCAGGGCCTCTCTTGCCCCATCCTCAGGGGCAGAAGAGGTATCTCTTGAATGTTTAATGGTGGCCTGATGCATCCAGGCCAGATATCAAACGAAGTGATCAGCAGGCCTGGGGTCTGGGATGCTCTATCTTTTCCAGGGCCTGGAACCATTCAGAGCCATTTAAGGCCCTCCAGAGCCCCGGCAGCTTTTGAGTGGCCATCTCCAGGTCATCAGAGGCTCTCTAAAAAGAGCTTCTCCACTCTCCCAAAGCCCAGGGCTAAGGGGTCACAGATGGTGCTTCTGGAGATGGCTGCAGACCAACGAGGCAATGCACGCATTGAGCTGGCGCCTCGGCTAGCAGAGGGAGATCATTACCGCCGTTTTACAAAATATTCAACATAATAACAATATTACCATGGATGAATTAGCAAGTCAAATATGCACACAGAGCTCATGAGCAGATGATGCTTCAGAGACCACTTTGATCTTTTTGGCAAAAGCAACTCAACGACAGCATTTGATATCACTAGGAAAAGAGGAAACAGAGACAAACAGTGGGTTCTACTTCAGCATGGCTTCCACAAAAAACACCTAAAACTCTTGACCACATTATTGGTCCCACATCTTCCATTCTAGTACTGTCAAACCTGAACAGCAAGAGCACAACAAAGTTGTCATTTTCAGGGGAAGGAAGCCAATAATGAACGTAGCAGTTGAATCTTCTTGCTCACCCCCTCCCACCATATTCCTTTTCTCCTTAACCTCCCCTACTGGTCCTAACGATGCATGCAATCCCCCCATGGCCCAATTTAACGCTGCCAGTCGATGGATAGCCAGTGTCCTGCTTAGAGAGATCGAAAGAACCCCCCCAAAAAAAGAGAAGAAATTCGCTTGGTGCTCCCTGAACAATGAGAGCATTTGATGCAATATTATATCAAAATCAATAGCGTGCTAGTAGTGTGTCTGCTGGAGTTCCAGGAAGTGTCCAGAACAGGCAGGTCTCCATGTGTCAGCCTGTTTCGTCAGAACCGCAGAGACTCATTGCTTAACAAAAGCCACCAATAGTTCCTCTCTCAGAGTGGTGCGAGGCTTCATCTGCAAGTCAGTTGCTATGACAAACTTGACTCGTGATATCCGAGGCCTGTAAGTGCTTTAGACTTGAAGGACTTCCTTGCTGGCCTTCATCAGCAATTCTGCTGGGTTGGTGATAAAGTGGAATGGGAGAAAAGCGCTCATCCTTGTGCTGCATTTAATGCAGCACGGTGCAAACCGGAGGGAATGCTTTGCTAGTCAAAACAGTGTCCTTACTGTCTTAGCCTCAGGGTCACCACCCTGTCCCTCACGTACCCTCCCTTCCTAAAACCCTGAGCAGGACACTGGAAAGAAAGAAAACTGAATGAAAAATTCAGCAGAACCTATAAAACAGTAAGCAGGGTGTCAGGTAGCACACTGCTAGCGCCGCCAAGGCTATGATTTTTAAATCTCTTCGCAATCTTTCCACCATACACTTTTAACAAGGCCCCCAAAATGAATGCCAGCTCCTCTTGCAGCCCTCCTTGGCTGAGGGAATTGCGACTGAGGGCACGGACAGGTTGCTTCTCCCAGTCTGGTGGACAGGGCTCCAAGACACAATTTCATGCTTTGTGGCCAGTGCACAGCAATAACATGGCACGGCCCACGCCCAGGATGTCGGCGAATGGGGAAGACTCCTTGCTTCACCTGCTCCTAGGTCACCCCAGCTTCTCTCCGGCCATTACGAAGACCACCTCGGCGCCCACTATCAAACATTAATCCTGGCCCCCACAGTGAAAAATTGAGGTGAAAACTGACTTACCATTTTATTATTGATTTCATGAAAATGAATCTCACAGACTTTCTCCACCACATCCTCATTCTCGAAAGTTACGAAGCCAAATCCTGCACAGAGGAAAGAGGAAAGACGAGGAGAGAAGGAAAAGAGAGAGGGAGAGATGGAAAAAGAGGAGAGAAAGAGGGGGAGGAGGGGAGAAGAAGCACATGATTGAAGTGAACTAACACAGAAGCAGTTAAATGAACAGGAAAAGCAACAAATATCTGTTGATTGCTAATACTGCATGGTGCAGACATAAATGAGTCATTGAGTCATGCAGCAATCTACACTTTATTGGCTCCTAATGACGTGCAAATTATGTATCTAGTACAGCGCAGGGGCTCTTTTGCTGTTAAAGTGATGAAGACCTGGGCATTATTAAAATAGCTATGAGTCTGCTCCTCCGAGAGGGAGGAAGCTCAAAGCCTGTTTAATGACATTCATAGAGCCAGCCCTGCATCTGAATCCCATTACTAAATATTTGGTGTTGCTTTGCTGGTGTTTCAATGCATGACACACTATTTTCCATACTCCTAAGTGTCTCGGCTAAGAAGTTTTTCACCCATATTAAAAACATTGGCACAAATCCTACTATTCAAGTGAGAAAGAAACGGATCTAGTGAATAACACAAGAGATTGCCGATCTTTTGAGAGTGAGCTAGTCATCTGAAAAAGCCTGCAACTTGAAATTAGATGAGTACAGGCCATTCAAACATCCATATACAGTTACAAACATAAAGGAAAACATTCAAACCCATACACAGGGGTTGGCAGTATGACAAAATGCCACTGCTTACAGATCTGTCGTAGTGGCTTAAGGGGGACCTACTCAATATTAGTCAGGTGGGACTAATAATATGGCTGACTGATGAGTAACATCACTCGAATTCTCATAACTCATAAGTTATTATGAGTTTATGAATTTTATTAATATTTTTAATATATTGTTTTATGTGCCACAACTGTTTTGCTGGTGCATTTTGTCTGTCTGTACCAGGCTTGTTTACATAGCATGTATTTGCAGCAACAAACAAACAAACAAACAAAAAACAGCATTTCTACCATACAACCCACTCTTAACATAGCCGGGCATTCAAACATATACACACTCAGAAACACACACACACACACACACACACACACACACACACACACACACACACACACACACACGTCCATCAGTTACAGCCCGGCTCAGGCTCAGCCTCCCCTGTAGGTTAATCAGTACAAGCTCACAGCAAACAGAGACAAAGCGAGAGAAGGCCAACAGAAGTAGAAGAATCGTGTAACCCAACTCTGGCACCCCGCTGCATTCAGACATGGCTTCTGGGCTTTTAAGAAAGTGCGAGATAAGCCCTGAGGGTCAGCAGGTCAGCGTAGTCGACAGAGAGCCTGAAAGAGGAAGCGGCGGAGCCCACTTCATGCCCGCTGTGATAAAAGCAGATAAAAAGAGCACGAAGGCCGATAAGAGGGCGGCAGATAAACAAACTGCCAGCCCTCCTTCTGACCCCACGTGACCTCAGGGTGATTATAAGTACAGTCGTTTTTTTCTTTTCTCTCTTTTTTTCATTTGGGGAGGAGAACATCACCGCTGCATGTGCTACTTGGCTTCGTAACCCAGTAACATCACAAGCTCCTTACAAATCTCTCTCCTTCAGCGTAAACACTGAAAGTTGCCAAAGGTAGGCGGTACTCTGTGGGAGCGTCAGGTTGCTGTAGGCCCAGTCTTGGCCTCCCAGACGCTCTTCCCACAGACATACATGGACTGTCTGGTATATATTGCACCTCTGGATGACTGCAACTGTCAGTTTTCACTTCGACCGGTTATTCATGGTGCTGTGTGTACAGTGCTTTTGATTATCAACCTAAATCCTAGCTAGTCAGTCAAGCTGTCTGCTTTGCATACCCCATCAAAAACTTTACGAGGGCAGGTAGTATAAACAACATACAAACAATGTAAATGTACATTCGAAGATATGACAAGTCCTTAAGGTCCATATGTGTGTCTTAAATTAGTTTTAAAGGTGCACCCCATTCACTTTCCCCACAGAAACCGCAGCAGAATATAGAACAATTGCACTTCATAACTGAGGGCACTAAAAAGATACCCTTGAGAACATACCATGATAAAAAAGTACCCTTTAGACCAAGATTGTCACAACTTTGGGAGTTGTTTGAACCAGTCAGCAGCATGTAAAAGATCTTGATAGAAGGTTTTGAATAACAGCATATAAAATGTGGATGGACAAGCAGGCCTTGGGATGAGACAGCTAGGGTTGCCCAGCCTGTAGTATGAGTAGGATGACAATTTAATAAAATCTGGACCTTTCGATTTATGACAGGATTCACACGGGGTGTTTGATCTAGGGTGAATGTGAGGTGAAGCATGCCTGAGTGCACCATGGTAGGGGCATGCTATGCTAGTGCAACCCAGATTTTGAGGATATTTATAATAAAAATAAATAAATAAATAAATAAATAAATAAATAAATATGTGTAGGAGTGGCTTTCTCCAGAGGTACAGATAAGTAAGCTATATGAACCACATGCAGACTTATTCTGACTGCCTTGGGCATTGCGCATTATGTATTAGTGTCTTAGTCTTTAAACCTTATTTGGAAACTTGAGAAAAGTCAATGACTTCGGAGCTGGAGTGATTTTTGCATAATTTTATTATTAGGTAATTGGGTGGCTTAGATTAATTATATCCCACAATATCTTCACAGGCATCTTAATTTGTTTCATGTGGGTGTGTTTTCGCTGTAGCACCACAATAACCTGCTTCTAAACAAATGTTCATGGTTGGTTATTGTGCATGGTCATTCAAACGGCCTCTTTCTGGTCAAAGCTGGTGCTTTTTTGAACACGTTGAGTGATGAAACCCACCAGACTTCCTGACAACAACGACAACAAGTTTAGCTTGCTGTCGTCCTAAATGATGCCGCAGGATCCATGCCATGAGTCACACTGTAACTATACAAGCCCATCATGTTGGGCCACGGCAAAGGTTAATTGAGGTCATTTATTGTATGCTCGGACCAGGAGGTTATTCACGGTCGTTACCCTAATTTGTCGCCTGTGCAAATCCCACTTTGAATTGAGATAGAGCCCCTCCCACCTCTAACCCCACCACCTTCCTCGCAGGGTGAGGTAGCGTCTCTAGCCACAGCTGCCATCCTGAGGATAATGTGAGTTATTGGAGCCGCTGCCTCATGCTCTCATGGGCGGATGCTGGAGCGGAATTTGCAGCCAATTACTCAGTGACCTCTCCTCTCACGATGGCTTCCTGTATGAGCCCATTAATGCATCCTGTTGCTGCCTGGGGCTGACGCTCAGCTGGAGGCTGGATCGGGTCCCGCTTTGGGCTCACGGCTCAGATACGTAACCCTTGGATCTGTCCTGCTTCCCTCCTCGTCTTATTCCTGCTCCACCTGTCCTGGCAAGCCCTTGGGGTGACAGGGGACATGGGCCGGAGGTACATGCTCTGTGATGCCTCTTTCTCTTTCTCTCTTTCTCTCTCTCTCTCCCTCTCTCTCTCTCCCTCTCTCTCTCTCCCTCTCTCCCTCTCCCTCTCTCCCTCTCTCCCTCTCCCTCTCTCCCTCTCCCTCTCCCTCTCCCTCTCCGTGGGTCTCTGTACCTTGCTCACTCCGTCCGTTTGACAGAGCTGCCTGTCTGAGGCCCAGCCGGCCTGGGGCCATTTCCACATCCACTGCTTTTATACCCTTAAACACTGCAGAGCCGGCCTGCTGCGTCAGCTAATCAGAAAAGATGTCACTGTTTCCTATCTGCAGCTCCAGTCGCACTCTCTCCGGGCCTGATTATCCTGCCTTATGGCCTCGCCTCTTTCCTTTCTTCTTTCTTTGTTCTCTGTTAAAAGGGATATCAGTGGCACAAGCACAAAAAAAAAAAAAACAGTTAAAAAAAAAAACGGTTTAATGAAAGATGAAACTCTAGGTACCTTTTGCCCAAAATTATTTGCTCTTAGATGCAAGTGCAAGTTTAAGTCACGGGAGAGCAGAAACCAGCGCAGGGCAAAATGTCCCTTTTCTGCTGGGAGACATTTACATGTGTCCGTGGGGCTGTGCCGTGATGGGCCCGCCTTTGAAATCATGAGAAGCGGTTAGTTTTCCATCTCAGGCCTCCGCACCCTTATCAGCCGCACAGCGACCACTTCTGACAACCAACAAATCAGCTGTCAGGAGCAATTTCTCAGCAGGCAGGAGGAAGGCTGCAGGAGCAGCATGGGGTGGACCGTCAGGAGCCCATGTACCTGCACCCCCCCCAAACACACACCACAAACACAACCAATTTCATGCACAACGAACAAAATTAGGACCATTTGAAATGTTTTTGTACAAAAACAGCTTATATTTAATAAGGGTACCTGGTAATATATAACATTTAATCATCTATACTGATACACAAGTGCAGAAACAGTACACATCCTGCTGCATTGTTCTGCCCCCCTTGTGTCGGTCAAAAATACAATATATGGACTACAGTACTGGGACGCCAGCTCATTCATTGTTTCTTCTGAAATCAAATTTAGCGACAAGAGCATTAGTGAGGTCAGAATGTTGGATGATCACCAACCCACCAAAAGCATTGTCTTTAAAAGAGCACCACCAATCCAGAGAACACCATTCCACTGAATGCTGGGTGGGGGGAGGGGGATGTTAATTAGATTTGTGTTTATCTGCTCCAGAGGGTCCTATACTATCAGCAGGACTTCTTTACAGAAACTAGACAAGCTGTGTGTCAGCAATGGGTGCAACTTAAAGTAGTTGAATATATTCATTAGAAGGGGTGTCCACAAACATTTGGACATATAGAGCATAACATGCCCTTGAGTAAATGTGTGTTATATCACATAGATGTATGCAAACGAAAACCCCCATATTTCTGTTTGTTTCCTGTAGAGGACGACTTCTCATTCATAGAGTCAACAAAACATGACCAGATTTAAAAACTGAACACCATAATTTGTTATTACACCATAACACTACTTGATTTCATGAGTTATGAGTCAAAAATCCTTCACAGAAAGGTTTCAGAGATAACTGCAACATCTACAGGGTTAAAACTGATGCAGCGTTCTGAGCTCATTTCAGATTTACCAAGCGCTTCTGAGAACAATTACCCTCATGCTCTGTCGTAGTGAGCTCATATTGTCTAAAACCTCAGCGAGAGGGATCAGGTAACGATCTGGCTGGCCGTCTGTGTCAGAGTTCAGGGCAGTATCGGCAGAGTGAGCTCCCAGCCCGCCATCAGAGGAGGCAGCAAATCAAAGCCCCTCCAGGCTGCTTAATGACGAGGCTGACTAGCATGGCGGCTAACACGATCTTTTAAGGAGGGAGCCGATACTCAGCCCCTTCAAAGTCAGACGAAGGAGAGGAATGCGCTGCAAAGCAACATCTGCTTCTGCACCAGCATAGAAACATAGAGTCTTGGTGCCTGAATGTATCTGGTGCCGTTAATTTATTGAACCCAACTCAAAACAAACAAAGCAGTCTGTAGCGACCTGAAACCATATCTTCCAGAGGGTGCTTGTGAAATAAGGTAAGGGGAAAAAAAGAAGATACGTCTACACAATCTTTAGTGTGTATTTGATAGGGTGGGTGTTTTTCTTCTCCCCCCCCCAACACACACACACACACTTTTATTTTTTGAGATCCCTCAATGACAACACATGGATTTCCAATCTCAAGCAGGATAATAAGTGTTAGTGGCTATTACAGAGGCGTCTGGGCGGCATCTCACACTTATTAGGCAGAGAGCGAGGCAGGCCCGGTCTCCACAGACAGCCAGGCATTCACAGCCTCTTACAAAACAAAGAGGCTCCGCCACGCTTAATGCCAGTCCCCCTCGGAGCCAAGCACAAATAAAATTAAAATGCTAAATCAATGAGTCTTCCACTGACCTTTGCTTAAACAGCTGAGGGTGCCTGAAGCAGTTCGATGTATTTGAAGGGAAGAGGTACACAACCAAATCAGATATTATTACCAATGCGGCGTATCCTTTCCAGATGAGAGATGGGACATAGATTGCATGTTGCATATTAAACACTGAAAAAAAGCCAGTCTTTTCCACCCCATCGCCC
Source organism: Salminus brasiliensis (assembly GCF_030463535.1). Lineage (NCBI taxonomy): Eukaryota > Metazoa > Chordata > Actinopteri > Characiformes > Bryconidae > Salminus > Salminus brasiliensis. The sequence continues at coordinate 15,439,756 of NC_132888.1, read as the reverse complement.
ACGGCCTTTCCTCGCAAAGGAATACAGGCAAATTCAGGTACACAAAACTGTGAATGTGTGTGTGTGTGTGTGTGTGTGCATACATTGGGAAGCAGTGACAGTGAACTACGTTAGGTACAGCTATTTAACACTAGGTTCATGTATTAAAATATGAATTATAATTATTGATTAGCATACAAACAACCTGTTGAGTATTTAATTGCAACCAACACTTCAGTGTGGATCTTTAACTTCCACTGCAAAGCCCTCTCTTCACTCACTCTACCTTCAATGCGTCCCAAAAAGGAACTGCAATACAATAATGTCCAAATATTTGTGGACACACCTTCTATTGAATGCTACAAATTCTGCTACTTAAAGTTGCTCCCACTGCTGACACAAATGTGCAAATGCACACACACACACAGTAGGTCTAGTCCCTAGACCTAGTAGTAGTGCCAATAGAATAGGATTCTATGGATCATATTAACATGAACGTATTGGCACCATGTCTAATGCCAGGCATATGTAATGCTAGCCAACAAACCCACGTTGGCCAGCATTGTGCTGTGTGACGAGGGGAGAGGGAGGGGCCACACAGAGAGCGTGAGGACAGTTGAATCACTCGAAAACCCAACTCTCAGAATTAAATAGCCTGCCTTTTGACTGATTCCGACCTATATATGAAAAACTACACAGTTCATTCATAGGGTTTTGAATGAACTAAGCTCGGGACCTCACAGACTCTCAGACTACGTGACAAGGTTTGCTGCACCTATTAATGAGGAAGCCAAATGATAGTCAAAGGATGCGATTTGACTGATGTCCCAAAGACCATGATAGTAGGGTACCAGGGGCAGTGTGATAGTATCTTAGAAACCACCAACTTTGTGGGATGTTGTAGAGCTGCTGTAGTGAAGGTACACTGAGAATGGACTTCTCCCACAGGGAGTGCCTCCCAACAAGGGTCAAGGGTGGTTATTCCCTAGGTAGCCTATACTCATTTTGTTAACAGTTAAGAAGATTAAAGATTAATAAGCCAAACTGGTGACCGCATAACCCTCTAAAAGAGTGGCTACTACAGCAGGGGGGTGATATAGCCATACTGAATAATAATCATAGCTAGCATGACTCAAAGGGTGAGCATGCGTGTATGGTAGTCGGCCTGCTTTGCCCAGCACATCCTTACATCCCACAGCCAGAAAAAGGACAGAAATATACAGTGATATCCAGAGACATCAAGTGACACAATCAAATCAAAAAGCCAGTGTCAATTAATCTCCCCTTACTGTGATAAATGGGCTCACTTCCTCATCCATTAATAATGAACGCAGAAAGTAGCACAAGAAAATCTGTCAGTGGACTTAATTTTTTACCCTGCTAGACAGCCAGTCGGCCTCTCTGTTGCACTGGTGTGTGTGTCTGTGTGTGCGATGGGCGAGGCTCTATTCTCCACCACCGAGAGGAGAAGTCCATGGGGAACAGTGCGAATGATCCTTAAGAGTCAATAAATAGATTGGCATGCATTGATGGGAGTTTGTGGCCTTATTTACACATCCTCTTAATCAAAAAGGAGACGGGCGCAGAGAAAAATAGCCTCTCTGTAAGCTCTTTGGAACTCGGAACCCTTGTAAACTAAATGAGAGTAGACAGCGGAATCGATTGTAGTAGCAGCCATCCCGCTACATTATAATGACTTGGGTGAGAAGCGGCTCGCCCAGAAACGAGCGAGGGGCCGAAAAAGAGGTGTAAAAGAGCATATGAGAAAGAAAAGTCGTCGGGGAAGGAGCGCCGTCACTGACAGGCGCTCTATAAATCTTCCAGTGATGTGCGAGCGTGAGTCTGTGCGCGTTTGTATGTGTGTAATGTGATCAAAGTACATGCATGGTGTGCGAAATGGATTGCCAAGGGCAAAGAAGAAATCTGAACCAACAACACTCAACATCAGAATAGCTCTGGTGGTGCTGTCGATAGTATAACGGCAGTTAAAGCAGGTGAGTGAATGCAAAGCTTCTGTCAGCGGTTAAAGCTTAGAGGTGAGAAGTTAATACCAAGAGGATAAAAAAAAAAGCTGATCTTTCTAAGGAAGACAGTATTTATCAAAGCTGCAGCAAAGGCTTAAGACACTAAATACAGATGCTGAGTTATTACTCTTGCTTTGCTGATCAACTGTAATTAGATGTGATGTTAGAAATGCAAGACAATTCCCCACATTTTGGTTCTTTTGGAGCTCTTGTATTCAAAGCAAACAGTTCAAAACTCACATTCTCTGCATCACTACATACAGGATTGCTAAAAGCTGTCGTACTGTTGTGTGTAAACTGATGAAGTGCTGAAAAAGCTGATAAATAGGAACAGCTGAACATTTGTTCTTTGACGTATTCTGATAAGTAATCGCTTGAGGTTTCACTGTTCGGTATAGATTGTAAACAACATAGTGAATAATTAGGCTAAGCTCAAAAATATAGGCATGTTTACTCTTCCATCAATTCACACAATCGTGAAGGGGGTCCATTCTATACACAGACATACGTAAGACTGAATATATTCGGCTTTCAGCTGAGCTCCAACTGTTCACACACGTCAAATCAGAGTGGAGGAATTGAGTCATTTTGCTCAGCCCTTTCAAATGGTTCAGTTTGGGCGTCACTAATCACAAAATTATATTTGAACTAGAAAAAGAAATTGAAAGAGCAAATCAAAATGTTGTCATGACAAACAGTTTGTAATAATGCTAAGAAAATATGGTCTTATACACACTATATGTCCAAATATTTGTGGCCACTCCTACTGAATGCATTCAGCTACTCCAAGTTGCACCCATTGCTCAAATAGATGTACAAACACACATAGCTTATACTTACTGGCACCATGCCTAATGCCAGGAATGGGTTTGAGAGGTATAAAGCCCCCCAGCACTAAGCTGTGGAGCAATGGAACTGTGTTTTCTGGAATGACGGTGCTCCATCAAACATCCTTACTTCACTAATTTTCTTGCTGCTGAATGCAATCAAATCCTCACAGCAATGCTCTTAAGAATCTAGTAGAAAGCCTTCCCTGGACAGTAACTCCAACAAAAGCAGGATGTGTCCCAATACTTTTGTCCAATTCAGATATCTTAATGAGGTAAGTAATGAATGGCTGTGATGTTGCTAAGCGAGTGCTAGGGATTTGACATATTGTTGCTATGGTGTTCCGGTGGTTATTTGGGTGTTGGTATGCAGTTGCTACAGAGAGAGTTTCAAGAGAGTCTGTGAGTGAGAGTGAGTGTATATATGAGCATTTGTAGTGTACAATTAGTGCTGCGACTGCATCCTACTAATTGGCTAATTACTTCATAATTGCTCTATATGCACAAACACAATTTCTCCCTTTATTTTAATGAGCTGTGAGTGAGAAATAACACTTTATAAAACTTCAGGAAGCACGTGAACTCATCATCATGTAGAATTTGGTGAGGTCTGAGCTCCACTGGCACTGCACTGACCTTCCACACCATTAACACAGTGGATGCACTGCACCCACCATAAATCACACTTTGCATCATTACTCACCGGCTATGCTGCTATTCAGCTTTAACATCTTCAGCCTTGCACGTGCTAAAAAGCAATGGTCAGAAACAGAAGTGGGCAGAGGTTCTACCTGAAGACACCAAGCCCAACTTTGATACAATAATAGCAATAACAACGCGATGAAAGCCACTGCCTTCCGCTCACACTCAGAGCCATGTGAGATTTATAGCGACATTAGGCGCTCCGAAAGCCACCTCAAAACCCCAAATACCAGGAGCGTCAGAGGAAGCTGTTCCTTCCTAATGGCTAATGATCTAAGTCCATCCTCCCTCATTAAAGAAGACAGATGAAGAGGATGGTGCTAGGTGTGCAGAGTCAGCAGGGTCTATCTGCAGAAAATGTGGAGCAGTGCTATGCCAAAGAGCTATAGGGGCAATAGAGAAGACCCTGAAACACAGATAAAGGAAATTCCTCAACTCCACACCATTAGCTATGATATATACTACAGTCTGTGTATACAAGTTGTAGAATGTAATATATGGACTCATTTAGAAAGCAATTTACAAGGACGGAGATAAAGTTTAATACTGCACAAATACACACACACAAACACACACAGAGTGAAATTCTCACAATGTATAGTTTAATGTAAAGTCCAAATTGTAGATAAAATGACTAAAAGAAACTGAATACAATTAAAAATAATACAATTACTACTCTGAATCAGGACAGAGAGGCTGGTTAGCATTACCTCAGTTATAGCAGGATAACAATCTGCTCCCCACAGAATAAATTCGATGCCTGTCTGACAGAAAGCCCACTTATAAACGTTTAGACGAAAATGACTCCATGGTTTTGGATCTGTAGGCCACTCGCTAAGCCAGCCTTTGCTAAGTTAGCTCAGCTACAGATCCACTCGCTGTTGACACAACTGCTACTGACAGAAGTATAGGTGATGAAAACTTGTGTGAGAGAAAGTGTGCTTGTTTTTAACACCACCCTGTGGCTCTCTTAAATGTGCATGGGGGAATGAGCTCATTTCTATTAGACAGAAGTAGGACAGAAATGTGACGCATCAGACATGTTGTAATTTTGAAATACCGTCCTCATTTTAAGATAAAGGATCACATGTCTCTGTAATGCTGATCCAGGGGGATTTAGTTCCAATTTTAATTCTGAAATAAATGCATACATTTCAGCATCTGTGTGGACTGATATGTATGGACATACCTTACTTATGTTGTTTTGTTTTTTTTATCTGTACAGTTGTCTGTGCTGTCTATTTTTTACATTTTAAAAATAGCCTCGTTAACCCTATTTCATTTCAGTTTGTTTTCATTCCGGCTTGTCATCGTCAAAAACAAACAAACAAACAAACAAACAAACAAACAGATCCAGATAAATTGCGGCATGTGGAAAGTGTGAATTGTGGTTGGATGAGAATAAATATAGAGGTTTATAATAAAAATAAAGCTTATTAATCAAATGCCTCTGAAGTTTGACTTTTTGCTCCATTACAATACCAGACAACTACTCATCATATTTTCCGCTCCATGAAACACATGTTAATGCTCAGTAGTACACATAGATGCTCCTTATATATATTTGATATTACTAAAATGCATTCATTTTCAATGGGCAGATATGCAGCTGAAATAGGCAGCCTAATACATCCCATCATTTTTCAACATAAACATTTTAATAGAGCATTATCGTCATTATGACTTTTAGAAATATGTTTTTTTGGGGAGGAGGGTATAGGTAGTGCACTATAGGCCCCTGTGGAGCGGCCTAAGCTTTTGGAATTTGTTTTCCTTACATTAGTTTTACTTTTATACTTTTGAAACTAGAGTAAAAAGCTTAAGTTGAAGCTTCAACTTCTATAGAAGTCGATTTCAAACCCTAGTATCTACAATTCTGAATGTGAATACTTTTCACACCTTTGGACATAGTCATCGCACCTGCAATTTAACCCAATATCGGTCCATCGCTACAAAGATTTCTCAGGATTGTCATATTGTTTAGTAAGTCAGTACACATTAGAAAGTGAGTCCACTATAATTTAATAATAACTAACTCCATCCGCTTTAATAAAATATGATAACTTCAATTCAATTTGGCTGCTTTGATGGTGCTGTTGAGAGAACTTGAAGAACATCAACAAGCAAAGCCAACATAAACACAGCACACACTCCTAACTCCAATTGAGCCATTTTTTCCATATCATACCCCAACATTTATCTCATTCTTGTCTTTAACTATGTGAAAGACGAGTTGATTGTGTCTGTGGCTATGTGTTCGGCTCTGACAGGCCCAGTAATGGAGCGCCATATGGGAGGGAGCTTTGAGCACGATGCATTCTGACAGTTCTTTGTTTCATAATCCATAAACTCCACACAGGCTGCCGCCTTCTCACAGGCACTGGAGCAACAAGTCCAATTTCACCCTTCTCCTCTGCAAAGGCTAATGTGATTACACTAGCATCAAAACAATTTGGGCCTTAATTACAGAAGACACATCAAGGCGAGAGCCATGATAGGAATTTCTCAAAGGAAGCAATTGGCATGACAAATTAAGGCAGGATGGGGAAAAAAAAAATCATTTTTGATAACATGGTGGTTGTTGCGTAAATGCCATTGGTGGCAGCCAAGGCTAGCAGAGTGGGACCTCCTACACCAGCGTTCATCCCTTCACAGAGGAAGAAGACCGAAAATAAATACATACCACGACTCCTGTTTCTAATCTCAGTGTGTTTTATGTCTTGAATATGGCAAGACACATCATTTACCCCACAAAACCATTAACATGAGGCTAATCTCTATAGCCTAGAGCAAGGGTTAAGGTTCAGTCAAGTGTGTTGACACCTCTTTTCTTTCTTAACAAACCCTCCCAGCAGTGTAAATGACCATTAAAGAGACAGAGCTTCACCTTAATCTGCTACTGAATTATGCATCCGGATCTTTTCACCTCATCTCTTTTAGCCCTCACACGGGGCACCAGCCCTCAATCATTATGTCTAATTAGCCATTCCAAACTGTCCCAACAACCATCCACTTTCTAACAACTAAACCAATAGATCTCATTACCAGATTCCTCCTTTATCAGGCTTTTAGATTTTACAAACTGTGACGCTCAAGCCGTTGCCCTTGAGAAAGGCAGAGAGAGAAAAAAAGGGGGGGGGGGGGAAGAAATTTTCTGAGCTAAGCAAGTCCTGTAAGTTGTGAGGTAGGGGGCCTCCATGGATTATCATCATCATGATTAAGCCTTAGGTGCCCATGACTCGTCTTTTGTCTTTTCCTGGACCACTTTTGGGTATGCACTGATCACTGCACACCAGAAAGACCCCACAAGATCTGCCTGATGTTTTAGAGAGAGATGTTCCTCACCTGGTCATCTAGATATCACAGTTTGGTTCTTGTTATAGTGGATCAGATTCTTCATGACACTATGCATCACCTTCAAGAACTGAGAACTGATAATCAATGGTTTCATCAATTGTACTCAATAATGTAATTGTAAATCAATGGTACTTTACCTGTCAGTAGTGCTCTGTAATGTTCTGGCTGATCGGTGTATATTAATCAGCCCACAACGCATTAACAGCTGCCTTTAGATCATTTGAAAATGGCTACTCAGTCCGTGAGAAGAAACTCCTTTCATTCCTTTCTTTTCTTTTTACAAAATATCCTAAGAGCCGAACCTGATTCTGAAGAGTCATTCATTCGATTTTTCCTCTTCAAGAGCGCTGTTTGTTTACACTGCCTGCACTCTCTCTCTTTCAGATTCCTAAACAAAAGATGCAAAGTGTAGCCATAGTAACAGACGTTTTGATGATACTGCTGTAAGTGGCCTGTTGTGGCCATGTGTGCTAAGTTATGATGAATATTGAGTTGGATTGATTTTAAAGTCACATGAATTCACGACTGTTCAGATAGAGGTCACATTGTAGTGTATTGGATAGAGCTGTGTACTGGCAAGAATCTGATCTGATACGATAGAAGAGTTATGATTCAATATATTGCAATATATTGGGATACTGTGAGTAAGACCAAATATTATTATTTCTTTCTTTTTTTTTGTTACCAAATTTTAAGAAAACAGTCATAGTACAAAAATCACACCAACATATGATTAATTAAAGTAGTTTAACTTTTTATCCAATTAGAATAGTAGGATCTGATTGGATAAAACAACTAACAAATAGAAATATCTTCACATTGGAATATATATCATCATATCTTCATATTGGATCTCACCATTTTCCCCACACAGTGTGAATTTAGCCCAACTGTGTAAATGTTACATTCCCTGATCAGATCAGATGTATTATGTCATTATACTGATTCATGTCATCAATATCAATTTAACAAAGTTTCTTTGGGAGATGCTGAGTTACAGCAGTGCACAACAGTGCTGATGTAAGTCCTGGACCTGGACTGAATTGCTTATTTTTTTAAGGTGAGAGTCTTACAAGCACTGGGATTTGGGATTTAGAGACAGCTAAAATAGATGAAAAACAAAATTTACTCCATGCTCTTAAAAGTGTCATTTTAAAAACATCAGCAGTTGTAGTGAAGCGCGCACGTGTGTGTGTGTGTGTGTGTGTGTACAGTCTGGCTGTGCTGACTTTCACACCTACAACTCCACTTGTGTGTGTTCAGGGATCTATTCTGTCCAAGCTTGCGTATGTAGGTCACCTAGCAGCACTGGGCCATCAATTTTACTGTCCTACTTAAATAGACACACACAGTTCGCTGGAAAAAGTGGGAATTTTTCACTCAAAGCACCAACAGCCCCTACACCCCTGCTTTCCTGTATCTGCCCAATACTTCATCGTCTGGGCTGAGAGAAATTGGTGCACAGTAACACGATTTAAAAAGCCAAAGCTAAAGCAAAAAAAAACAAAAAAACAAACAAACAAAACAAAAAAAAAACTGAATACATAAATAAATAAATAAATAAATAAACAAATAAATAAATAAATAAAACAAGAACCTAATAATCTATACAAGAAGAACTGAGTTCTTGAGATAAGGGACGTTATGCATAGACAAATCCAATTTAGAGTGCTCACAAATAAAAAGAATGCAGGCTCTGATCTTATCTATGGGAAAGCCCCTTGGAGTAGCCTAAATTTGCCTGCCCTTGGTGAGTTGAAAGTTCCTGTTTCATTAATCTGCACTGCACAAAGCTAGCAGTACAAATGAACATGCAGCTGGTAGAACAGATAGAGGCCGTTTGTATTGGAACAACTTTAAAGAACTACCGAAAATAAGTTCCAAAGGCCTCCGAAAAACCAAGTGCAGCAAATGAGGCTAAGCTCTGATGGTGTGAAGCTTATTTTCAATTGCCTTTATAGTCGATCTCTTATCAATACACAGAAGAAATATGAAAAAGCACGACCTTCACCTTTGTATGTTAATAAAGACAACAAAAGTAATACAAGTTAGGACTTATTGGCACATAACACAGATTTTAATTATAACGCTCAAAATGATAGCATTGCTACTTAAAATAATGACCAAACTAATTAAACCCTGAAGAATGAGTGAATGAATGAAGACAGGAAAAAAAAAATCATTAATTTAAACAATGGAATGACTTGATGAATGTCTAATTAATTCATAGGTAAATATATGCATATACAAATAAGAGTGAGAATAAGAATGAATGAATACATAAATATAAAAATAACAAACCAATCCAACTAAAGCAGAGAGCAAATAAATATATTAAAGTTACCATAGAATGTTTTTTCTTTTAATAGTTTGTTGATGTTGATGTTTACATGAGAGACATGGCCAGGTGACTTTGGCAAGGGTGAAAAATGGCCAAACGCAGCTGTACACACCCATTCACAACATTATGATTTGGTCAGGCTGTTTTTCCCTATGATGGGCATATAAATAATTTGATTATCTCTACTCTTATTGGCTGGTTTACTGCAGGGCACTGCTACGGCTCACTCAGAATCAACATGTCAAGTCACAATGCTAGCATAGCCATAACAACTGTTTTAGCACTGTAACAAGACCACTATAACTCTTATACTGCCAAAACGCAAGTCTTGCATAGTGCCCCTATCCCGTCGCCTGTTTATCTGTTCAGCTAGCAGAACTGCCTCAACTGGAAGGCTGTTGGGCAAGCACAGACACCCGCTTGCTTCCTGTGCTTTCGCTTTCTCCCAACCCGCTTTTGACGCACCTTCCTCGCCCAGTGGCATCACGCAAAGGCCCAGACTGTGTAGCAACTCAAGGCTGTGTATCGAACTCTCCTCATTCAACTATGCCAAGAAAAGAATGAATTTAATAACATAGTGAGACTCAAATTAACGAATGGGGTTGGTGTGGTGCAATATATAACACCGTTACCTGCCAGTGACCCGCCAGTGACCTGCAACACCATGTGGGGTTTGATTCTGGGTTACTATACTGCACTACACCAATAAGAGTCCTTGGGCAACCTTGAGAGTCGCTCTGAATAAGAGCATCAGGTAAATGTCATAAATGTAAAAACATTAAAAACCTTAAATAATTAATTCATTAACAATTGAAGGAACAAACATGACAATGACTAAATTAATGGATTAATGAATGGTCACATCAAACAAACAACTCATCAAGCCTCATCAAAGCAAGAATGCACAGTTAAGTGAAATTTCATCTCATTAGCTTGAACGAATTGATCGAGGCAACACGTTTGCACAATGCTTTCAAGTAAAGTTCACTTTTACACTCGCATTGTAGTTTTCCTGTGGGTAATCATACACTACATTAACTGCATAATATTCACACATGGCTGAAAGAGCCTGACAGATTAAAATCTGCATGTTTACACACAAAGTGAGAGAGAGAGAGAGAGAGAGAGAGAGAGAGAGAGAGAGAGGCAGTGGAGAGCTCATATCATCTTTAGGAGATGAAGAACACTAATAGAATGTAATTGAGCCACTCTCTATGACTCGGCCCAGATTTGTAATGTTTGAGCACATATGGCACATTCAGAGAGATCAACGATTAACTCTTGCCTAATTAACAACACACGCACAGAAGGTGTAGACAGTTTTCCTGTGTCATTTGGTCTTGTGCGTCCACACGCACTCCCAGCATATGTTGTGCATTTCTGCATATCTCCATCAAAACAAATAAGCAATATGCACATCCGCCACTGATGTGTTACACAGGAAAACGTCTGTATATTCACACAGCTATACTACTGAGGAAACACACTTCAGGAACAGTGAGCTGAGAGTTCACAGGTCTCTCTCACTATCACTTAGCAAGGACTGATCTTATGTGAACCAGTGTTTTCTCTCTATGGAGAAAAACTGATAACGATGTTTATTTGTTAAGCTTACTAAACTGATTCTTTTCATTGCAGTATGATTATAATTAGAGATGATGACAATAGGATTGTATGTGATTGTTCTTGTGCTGAATTATCAAGTCAAGATTGTGATTTTCTGATCTGTTCCATATCAGGTATCTTTAGTGTTTCAGAGTACTCACAGTGTTTCTTAGCCCTCATAGTGTTTCATAGCCTTTGTGTGCACTGGAAGGGAGCCGAATTCTGCTTCTGTGCCACCTGGTAAGGCAACTCGCAGCATTGACAATACACTTGACATATCAATGTCAAGTATCGTGAGGCACTGTCCACAAAGGAGATGCCAACTTGGCTGCAGGTTTAGACTTTTAGGCGTAAAAACGCCTTTAGTAGTCCAGAACAGGTCATCACATAATCATGTGCCACAACAGAAGGGCTACTGAGGCATAAGCCACAAATAGTTTTAATGGTGGTTATGGGAGGAAAGTGTCAAAACACACATCGCACAAATGCCCTGAGGTGCATGAGGCCATGTAGCTGCAGATCAGTCAGTGCCCATGCTAACCCCTGTCCACTTCTACAGCGGCTTCCTGTTTTGGCAGCACAGGGACGGCTAACAGCACATTAGGCAGGTGGTTATAAGGGTATGAGGGTATGTCTACATATGTATACATATATGTTGTGATATACATACTGTACTGTGTCTTACACCACAGAGCAATCATCACTACTCCAGGCACAGACCAGCCAAAAGCCTGGTGAATGTAGTGGGAGGTCACAGACAATAGGGAAGGGACTTCTCCATCAGCATATGTTGCTGTGCATTGCATTCCTCCAGAGCACGTTTGAAATTTTATTAAGTGCAGCATAATTGCTTGTATAATCAAATGTGAAAATGTACATTATAGAGTCATTCCAGCACATCTCCACTCTTTTAATCACTGCGCCTGGGATGGCGCCAAGGTGAATTAGCAGAAATTAAAAGCTCTGCTGCGTGGAGCGCCTCACTCTCACTGCTGCCTTCCTGTGCCTTGTCTGGCCTGCCGGCTTGGCCCGGGTCTTTATGCCGGGGATTTCTCCACACACACACTCAGGCATTCACACCGGTCAAGATTTAGGAGCACCGTCGCCATGGGTGCAGAATCCAAGTAAGGACTAGAGCCAGAACGCAGCATTAGGCAGAGACAGAGGAGACAGACAGTCTTTCAGGAAGAATCAGAGGAAGAGAATGCTGGAGCTAGTGTTTCACTGCAGACACAGAAAACGAGAAGTAATGAGATGACCCAAAGAGAGATTAACAGATAGCTCAACTCTCTAATGCCTCCATGTCGCACACATCTCCAAATGGATTGTTACATTCGGCTAATTAGATTTCACTTATTTCACACAAAAACAAGCACATTTCTTTGAAAAAGTAGACACTACACTTTTATTTTTTTTAATTAGAACCTGAAAGGTTGGGCACAAAACACCAGTTTGCTTAAAAATAAACATATAAAATATAGCCAAATGTCAATAATCTTCTTAAATCATTCTAATAATTCTAATATTGAAGATTAAGACACATCACATTTGTAGGCATCAGGTATTGCTTTGCTATGTATATGCTAACATATACAGATCCAATTCTAATCCTTTGTTTTTACTGTTTCTGCAGATTGCCCCTTCAGCATCCTCTAGGCGCAATTTATGGATATTATAACGGATATTCTAGCCTGCAGCAGTGAGGAGTGTTCTTAGAAAGTATCAAATAAACACCATAATATCAGTGATTCTAGTGCTTTGATTCTGTTTGAGCTTTTTCTTTCCCAACATTTTTGACCATGCCACATTTTAGGAAGGAAGCTGATTCATTACTGAAAGTTACTAAAAACAGTTGGTTTACTTCAGTATGCATTAGCAGCTAAAATGTGTCTGTATTTATTTATTTATATATATATATTTTTTTCAGAAAAACAAAGATCGGATTGGTATCAGCTGATACTCAGAATTAAGGTACTCTGCCCCAACAACTTATGATCTTCAAGAAAGCACAATTTAACTAAAACTACAGGCATTACTGAAACTAACTACTGAAATTATATCAGATTATCCGTTTTCAGAATTCCTGGCGCTTTGAAACTGGTATCCATCACAAAATGTTCAAATAGGTCAGGCCTTACAGCACTGTTATAACCAATGAGTGTAGCAAACATGGACGCAGTGGTTCCATTCCCTTCTGATGCCAAATCTGTCTGCCATGTTGTCAAATTTGCAAACAGAGTCTGCACAGTAAAGACCAGAGGAGGAGGAAGACCCATCCCCTTCTCTCAGACCAAGTGTGTCTCAGACCGCCTTTACTGAGCTTACAGTGCAAAAGTAGAGCGTATTTTTCCCCTAAATACTCAGTTTGTCCGGTAAGTGAAATGCTTCAACAGTAAAAGTGCAGCTCATATCAAGTCCAGCTACAAGACGCTCTTTTCCAGTCAAGGCTGTCAATTACTTCATGCCTAAGCATAACCCTTACAATATTCTTACGATCCAGCAGGGAAAATAAAATAAATGTGCCAATATTTCCACAGGGAAAATTAGACACTGGATGTGGAAAGTTTGTCTGTTAAAACATACAGGGATGGGCAGGGAGACACATCATACTGCAACCAGCCAGCCTGTGGTTGCTTTACTTTTGAGAGACGTTGAGCTGTCCCCATGCTTTTCTACAGTCGTTCGTTACAACTATAGACTAAGACAAGCTCTCAGTACTTAACACCAGAACCTTAAACTGAGATGATGTAGCCTTTCCTTTACCAAAAGAGTGCAGTACAAACACAAGAGCTTGAGGGAATATCTGAATTCTGTCAGCTTACATCTTCAAATGTTAAATATTAACACAGAAATCGAAAACAGTAACACTTCTACTTGTGGTCAGGGGGAGCAGTCTGCACAAAGCAAGCCCAAACTGGCTAAACTGATATAGCACCTACTGAAAGCAACAGTCACTGCCTCAGATACAGTACATCACAATGCCATGGAACAACCAACAACCTCACAAAACTGAAAGAACACAGTCAGTAAAAACAGAGGACAGAAAATACTGAAGACGGGAGTTTAACACAGGGCTGGCTGGTAAGCCTGCCTCTGATCAGTATTCTGAGGCGCTGTGAACAGAAGGAAGAGGAACAGGCTAAAGGCTTGCTTTTTTATTAACTACATTTTAGCTCGAGGCGTTTTATCCTTCTTTAATTGCCCTTTGAGATAGGCCTGATCAATCTGATGGTCTGGCTCCCAGCTGTGCGCTACTATTAGCCAACCTTTGAAGATGCACTCTGAGGGGTCTCACAGCTGGCCCAGACGCCTCTAATTCATCTAAAGGTTATTCAGATAGACCGGACAGTGCACAGTCCCCCCGAACTGCCCGCTTTTCCTGAAGACATTTGTGGGGTTAGCACCGGGTCTCACAGCAATGGCTAATGATAGAGCTAAAACACAGCCAGCGGTTATCACTGTGCTGATGCACTTAGTGGAGGTCAGTGGGAAGGGACAAATAGTGCAAACACAGCCACACACACACACACATATGCGCACACTCACACACACACACACACACACACACAGTCATAAAAGCAACACAACACATGGATGCTGTGGCGGAATGGATTACAGGGAAATATATGGAGTCCGGTTTTAGAAACAAACAAAACCACACTGAAATTCAGTAACCCAGCAGAGGCACATTATTATTATGACTATATGTTATCATTATCATGATGAATTAAAGCATGATGGTACTTTTCCTGAGTATACTGTGGGCATCAGCGGTACTTTTTAAAAACACTGACTGCATGCATCCTAAAAAGACAGATTTAGCTCAATTACAGAGACTGTAAAAATATCTGAGGGTTTTAAAGGTTCTTTAGTAAAGGAAACAGGTCTGTATAGAACCAGATCAACTGATCTATCTAGGCTTCTGTATAGAGCCTTGGTTTGATAAATGATTAAATATAGTCTCGTCTACTGACTGCATCAAAGAACCCTTTCTCAGTGCTATATAGAACTTGTTTTGCTGGGAGTTTATAGCAACTGCAGCTGTTTGGACAAAATTACTATAGTATTATCTTATTTTATTCATTTACTTTTACAAATTGCTGTTTTTTTTCATCATATAACTTGTATCATTTACAGAAGTTACAGAAGAAACATGCCAGAAATTGAATGCCAATTCTTCACGATGCACATAATCGTGTTTGCATCGCAATATCAATATTTGATTAACACCCCTAGTTTTTCCAGGTGTTTTATGTAGTTTAGTTTCGCTACACTGCAGTGTATTTCACACACAATTCTAGATACAAATTGTGGCTGCGGCTGTTTTTGAGCAGAAGTGGCACATTGACCTTTCTGTATTGGCAGGCTAGTTTTGGGGTTTTCAGATTTTGGGTCAAAAAGGGGCTTCGAAAATGAAATATTGTGATACATATAATGTATTGTGAAAATATTAAGTATCATGATTTTGCCATATCGCCCTGTCTTACATCAAACACCTACTTCTATAACCCCCTCACACACACACACAACTGCACACCTTAGCATCACAGCTAAAGCATGACATGATTTTGAACTTTGAAAACTTTTGAGCACCACAACATCCATTGCTTGTTATTAAGAAATATGGCGAGAAAGTAGCCTGACGTACTCAATCAGAAGAATGGCATTAGAAGCTAAACATCTCAGATGCGAAAGAAATGTCCGCCAAGACAGAGTGAGAGTGACAGGCAAAGTTAAGAGAGTGCACCCTTCAGATTTTGATGTAATGCAAGTGGGCCTGCATTAGCAACTTCCCTAGGTATTTATGAGGGCCAAAGAGCCACTTCAGCTGGATCCTAGGAGACTAGCTTTCAAAGAGCCTCTTCCCACACATGTTCACATTTATACCCCTCTCTCTCTCTCCCTTTCTCTCTCTCTCTCTCTGGCATGCACACATTTCCTTAGGCCCTCGCTCTGGCAGCGTGTCCAGGCGAAGGTCTGGAGAGCACAAGGAGCAAATTACACCTTCATTAATAGATAGCCCTCCTCATAATCTGGTGTGCCCTCCCTGTTAGCATGTCCTTGTAATCCTCAACCACGACGCTGCTCTTAACAAGGCTTAATGTAGTTGAAAGCTGATGCTTAATAATCTATCAAAGATAGCAGGGCACTGCCCGTAATAGAGGATCCCTTGTACATAATCAGGGGGGCCCTGCTGTAATTCAGAGTGGTTCAGGCAGAAATTGCCTGGCTGGAGATAGGGCCGCAGAGTGGAGGCTGATGATACCCCCACAGTCCGCATCCCAACATACATAGCCATTTTATATTTTCACACTCTCTCTCGCTCTCTGCCTTTGCACTATGCACTCTGAGTGTATATGCAGAAGGCTTTTGCGAGCCTCTCTACGGCTCAGATGGAAATCCGGGCATCTGGTGGATTTGTGTTTGCGTCTATGGATAAACGCTAGGGACACAGCGAAATTTCTGCCAACATATTCAGCCCAAAACACTCCGAAATATTCTCAGATGCTTCCAGTAAAAAAGTTCTGCCGCATCTTTTCTTTTGGGGCCTTTTGGGTGTTAAAATATAACACTTTACAAATCATCTTAATGGTAATGAGGACTAGAAATAGTGGTTAAAAAGACTGATTTGCTCTCCAGCACTGATTAAAGGTGGACCGTGTAATTAGAAGTAATGTCCTTCTGCCTTTCAATAAAAGATTTTTGTCATTAATTTGCTTCATTCAAAAGCAAAAATAAAAAGCAGAATGAATTAAAATATTTTATGCATTAATGCAAAAAAGCAGCACCAGCAGTACTTGTTTTGTTTACTATTATTAAACCTTTCAGCTATTAAACTTTTCTTAGTGTGCCCTATGTTTTTAACTTTAAGCCACTGCTGGATTTCTGCACAGCGACCATTTTTGGTATCTTCAGTATAACCAAACAGTTCCACTGGGCACTAAAGCTTGCCCTAAATCATAAACAAAAATATGATGCATATGCCCCTAGCACCATAAAGACCCTTCTGGCAGCTTTCAGTAGTGGGGACACTTGAGATTGTCATATATATCATTTTATTGGTGTTTATTAGCATCTCAACTTCTATAAGCTCGAGTCAGGATTTGAGGCATTTTACTACAATGCTGTTTTTGAATGATTGTGTCTACAACCTCAATGATTGCTACACCAACTTCATCAGGAACCTTATTTCTGAACTTTATTTCTTTTTTCTCTACTCAAAACACTTTTTGTCCATATTGTGCAGCCTTTGTATCGGTTTATTCTTTTTCTGGCCGCTACAGGATGGACGTCCTAATCAGGTTATTCTGCAGTTAAGTTACTTTGTGTGTTGCTCTAGACTAGATCTGTTGTTGTCTGTCGCTGACTGGTGTGAAATAACTGGTTTATAGTGGGTGAATGTGCTATGGTGAGTGCGCTCTTCAGTGCTGGTTTGAAAACAAAGAAAAGTGTGTGTGTTTTTCTATTGGTAGAACAGAGCGTTTCCACAATAGTTTTATGAAGTTTTAGATATTATATATATAATCTTATATTATATTTCATGTTCCACTGTAAAATACCCACATTTATTTACCTTCTGAGAATGTCCTTCCTGCTTCCGGCTGGTCAATAATGTTTGTTAATGGGGCACTGAAGACTACATAGTGCTTTGAACACCATGCTTAAAACAAACTGGGTATGCCTGGGTCTTCCCCCGTCCCGATCCAGTGGACACAAGTGTAGTGGATAACACAACCACCCCATACCCAAACAGAGCTGGATCTTACTGTTCAAGCTGAAATCAGAAACACGACTGCAATATATACAATATATATATATATATATATATATATATATATATATATATATATATATATATATATATATATTATATAATATGTAAATTTTTCTGGTGTTGGAGGAGTCATTTGCATAAACTACAATGCTTCCCAACAGGTCATATCACAATACATCAATCACAAAAAAACATAAAAAAATAAGAATTGTGTCCACCTAACACACTTCTCCCACATAGCTGTCACTGGGCCTTGTCCTTGTGGTTGGGATGTGTTTGTGTGGGTGTGTGACTGTGTATTGGTAGGGAGGGGATGCACTGGGCAGTTTAGTCCTTATGTATTTATGCACGTGTGTGTATGATGAAACAATACAAAGGATGATATCCACATTTGCAAGCAACACTGTTTTTTAAGCATTTGCTTGTGCTGTTTGTCTGAGTGAGTGAGTGAGTCTGTGTGTGTCTATGTGTGTGTCTTATCGCTTCACTTTAATTTAAAGAGCAAATCTAAATCGGACAGACTCCCCTGACCTTCACTAGAGCCCGAGGTACTGGTCAACCTCCAGCTGTCCGTTCTCCTCAGAGACTCGCTGCACAATGGTGCTAAGCCCACAGACGTCTGGCCAGCCTTTTCTTTGTCTCCCCCACCGATCAGCCCTGGCTAGATAAAGCAATGGGCCTACACAAACACAGTCTGAAAGGCACTCTCTCAAACACCCCCTCTTTCTTTCCCTCTCTCTCTCGCTCTCTCAGTCTTCCACATACACACACCCTCACCTCTCTCTCTCTCTCTCTCTCTCTCTCTCTCTCTCTCTCTCTCTCTCTCTCTCTCCTCATGTGCATAAGGGGATCACTCACTGGAAAATGTCACTTGCTGTCATTTTTATAATTTGATTTATACCTTGTCAAAAATCTACTTACGCCTCGCAGGCTGCAGGAGTCAAAAAGCCATCCAGGAGCCGCTGGAGGTTAAACAGATCATTGTACATATTCTCCCTACAATTTCCTTTAATAACCCTTTAGAAGTACAAGAAGGAAGGAAATGGAATTTTAATGACATCTCCAGCTCCCCCGCCCCCTTTTTCCTCTCCTACTGTACTTTAGCACTCCGCACTCAAAAGCTTTTCCTTCCAATTTCCTCTTACTGCAATTTCCATGTCGTCTCATGTACATATTTCTTTTATTGACCTTTTCAACCAGGAGACGTGGGGTTGCTTTTGCAGACTCGAGGGAGGCTGCTTTCAAGTCTTGCGTGAGTGAAAAACTCCACGAACGAGACACGTCTGCACCTTGAAGAAGGCAACAGCCTTTTTTATCCTGCAGTAAATGAGAAGCTTTTAATGCAACAATATTACCCCCTTCTCGGAAGGCTCACATGGCTCCATGAGACCACACTCAGTCAGACGGATCTTTGATTGCTTAAGCACCCTCATGGCGTCTGCAGTTGAAAATGATGACATATCATGCGCCGCGTTCACATAATGCTCCCCCTGGTGCCCATGGATCTTCTCTGGCTACTCTTAGAAGGACGCAAAGAGAAGCAGACTGACCGGATGCGAACAAGGTCTCGTGCTACTTCGAAGGACCTTGTTAGCAGACGCTCGTACTAGTAAAAGACTGCCCCGCGAAAATCAGTTGACTCTCTACAGTGTTAGGCTTAGTGCAAGGATTAGCACTAATGGTACAATTAAGATTTGGGCTGAAGTTAATGCTAGAGTGCGTGCTACATTTAAAGAAATGGGGAAAGTGATGGTCTTCTCAAAAGGCCCCTGGTGGTGCAGATGCCAGCTAAGAATAAAATTTCATGTTTTTTAAGCCCAGAGATGTTATGAATAGGTTAATTGTGAAATGGTGCTTTCTAAAGACATTCACTGACTGTTTACAGTGGTGGTTATGGTAGAACCAGAGGTCTACAGCTCGAATAAAGCCATTTTATTTACTACCCAAAATGAGTGGTGAGCCTACATGTGTTCTCTGAGTTTTATATGTGATCGTGTTAAAGGTAAAATAGTGGCACAGATAAACAAATAAATCTAGTTTCCCTTATAACAACCTGAATGTCCCTCTCTGTAATGAATGAATGGCTTTCATAAAGCACATTTTAGACCAAAATCTTCAAAATTCTATTCTATTTAAAAACAGATATGAGGGAAAGTATTTGTGTATTCTATATTCTATAAATTCTAATTCTATATATATAATCTATATAATTTCTATCTATTTAGGAATTTTTGGATATCAGGTTCCTGTCACCACCACCGTGAACAATTCTGACTCTGTTTCCCTTGAAGCTTTCACACCAAACTTTCCTAGGACTTTGTTCATACCCTACAGGGCACATTTAATGTAAATACTGTGATGGGATGTGAGGTAAAATCACTGTTAAAAAAACATTCGTTTTTTCATCGAATTTCATCAGGACAATGAAATTCACTGAAAAACGAACTCCTCTCCATCCACCTATTGCACCAACAGCAGTTAAGCTCTGCCCATTCGTACTGTTCTGCTATAGTGAATGAGGCCATGAAACAGGAAAGCCAATCAGAACAGTTTTTACGGTTGAAAAATGGTCACGTAAAAATGAATTAGGACTGTATTTGGTACAAAATACTACACAGAAAGTCATATGTTCCTATGTATTAGTTTGCCTGATCAAACTGGTAGTTCAAACCACTTCTTTAAACCGTTTTCTTTTAATAAACAAAAAAATATATGCAATTACAGTGTTTAGAGCTCTGATTCCTTTAATTCCTTTAATTTATCTATTAATCAACCTCAGATATTCTATTCAAATGCGACATGCCTAAAGACCCTGCAAGCAACTTGGCCATCCAGAATTTCGTTATCCCTTTATTTTTAATGCGTAGCACCAAAAAAATTGCACAAGGGATTTTGGGAAAGCAGGTAGCACGAACATGACATGCAGTCAGCCAGAAGCAAAAGTCCGCTGTCCGTGCACAAACAGTAAGTGCCTGCACAGTTCTGTCTGCACAGCATGGGTGTTAGCCCAGAAAACCCAGGAACATTTCTAGCGCATATAGAGCACAGCCGCTGCCACAAGCCTCTTTTTTTTCCCTTCAGTGCTTGGTGTAGCTAATTAGAGCGTTTAACCTCCATATTTATAGCAGTATATAGTACAGTATATAAAACACAGCAAATCTGAATGGGAATGCATGTGATTGGATGCCACTGTAAATGGATAAACAAATAAGAACTACTGCCATACATGAGACATTACCTTTTATAGATCCAAGTTTATGAGAGTAGCGTAATTCATTCGAAATCTATGTGAAATCCACAGCTTTGTGATGGACACAGTCCAGGGGCTGGCAAAGGCAGAGGACAGAGAATTTCACGGACATGCGTTGCAAGACAAGATGAGCATCAACTGTACAGCATTTCCACTGGATTAATACAGCCAACTGTTAGTAAATGACATCTCTTAAAGCTACACTATGTGAGATTTGGCATCGTCGGGAAGTGGAATTTGCACTGTTGCACACTTTTAACATGTATTTTACAAGCTGAGAGAAACAGAACCGTCACTGTAAGTGAAAGAACTGTGGACTGAAGCGAAAGGTTGATATTGCAGGATTTTACATGAACATGACTCCCGTGTTTTTTCAAGCATTCTCCTGCCCATTTCACCACAAGTTACACAGTGCAGTTAGCGGCTTTCTGATGGAGGCAGTATTCTCTCTATTTCAGGTTAGTAGAGTGTCTCAGGGCATGATTATGAAGCCAGAGCCAATACCAGAGC
The DNA here is from genome assembly GCF_030463535.1 of Salminus brasiliensis. Taxonomy (NCBI): domain Eukaryota; kingdom Metazoa; phylum Chordata; class Actinopteri; order Characiformes; family Bryconidae; genus Salminus; species Salminus brasiliensis. The sequence goes on along the minus strand of NC_132888.1, from coordinate 15,418,386 downwards.
TGTGCTAATACTAATGATCCATGCATTAGTCTTATGCTGTCAGTTCCCCCTTTTTTCCTCCCAAATCACTGATGCGAGTACTTACGATCATCTGGCACATACATAAACAAATAAACAAACAATCGCATTATTCCCACAACACCAGTCTAATGCTGATCCCCATGTGCAGGGTACACAAAGATTAATGAAACCAAGTCAGGGCTTGGCTTTACTGTATCCACCTCAAAAAGAACAGACAAACTCACTCCCTTGCTCACTCTCTTCCTCTCTCTCTCAGGCCCAGCAGGGATTTCGCCTGCCCTGGAGCACTCTGATCCTCTCCAAAGTCCAGGCAGATTGCAGGAGCTTTCAAGAACAAAGCAGCAACAGGTAGTAGGTCCTGGGGAGAGGGCTGAGGAGCTGAGAGAGAGAGAGAGAGGAACGCTTTTGATAGGGGCTCCGCTGCAGAGGGCCACTCAGATTCAGAGGACTAAGCAGGTAAGGCGGCCCCTCTTCTGCTGCCGTCTATGGAAAAAGGTGTAGAGAGCACCGCGTGCAAAAAGCAGAAAATGTGCATAACTGCTTTCTTGGAAATTCGGCCCAGGCTTCAAAACAATCTGACTCACCCTAGCTGACAGAGCCTGCGTAGCTAATAGAGAATTAAAGATTGCATCATCAATGTGACCTGTCGATAAACAGCATGGACAAAATGCCATAACAATATAATAATATAATATAATTATCAATACCGAAACAACTCCATAATGCAGTTTTTAACCTAGTATCTCCTGCTCATCCAGTAGCTCTGTAAACTCCCCACTGAAAATGAGTAACTAGCTAACTTTGCTCAACCTTACAAGAAGGAATTCTGTAAACGACTGACGTTATATTGAGATGCTCTCTTTTTTTTTTTGCAATCTGTAAAGTACAAGCAAAAGGCTCTATATAGTAGTGAAAAGGGGGTTATGATATTGGTGATATACAGACCCATGTACAAAAGTAAACCATCCACCAGAAGTAGTGAAGCACCCAAATACCTCTTGGAGTTGTCCTGGTTCTAGAACCATTACTGAAGAACTTACCCTTAAAGAACCCTTACACTGTATATGTTCTGTACATGCATACAGTTCAACCTACAGCAGTTTATCTCCACCCATTCATGTCAAAGGTATAAGCAGCGTTCCAATCTGGACGACACAACACAGGGCGACCAGTCCTAACCGAGCTCATTTGCATACATGTCTTCAAGACGCAGGAATACCCCCAGTACAGGGCATCAGTCCACCACCACAGACACCTGTCCCCTCCCTCCCTCCCTCACTCACAGGGGTCATAGGGGTCATTTAGCATAGCCAGTCCACCAAACATGTGTGTTTTTGGATGGTAAAAAGGACACCATAGAACACATCTCCTTACAGACAGTGAGCGAGTGACGTGTTTTTAATATTAATCTCTAAAGAATAATTGCCTTCAATATCTGATAATTTTGTTTTAGCATTGTATATGCGCTGCGTCCAAAGCGACCTCTTCACAGAACCCGATGTGGGAGGCTGCATCCTAAACCCCATGATCCCCCGAACGCTGGCCCTTCAAAGGTCCCTCCAAGCGTGGCCACATGATATACACATCAAGATACAGCCTGACATATCAGTAAACCAAGCTGGCAAAACAAATCTCTCTTTGTTCCTTCCAGCAAAAGAACCGGTTATCGGGGGCTTTCTCAGCATGCATGCACAATTGTTTCAGAGCTGAAGGACCTCTTATCTCCATGCCTGTTAACGAGGCCCTTCATTAGGGCTGCTTGTTGCCATTCACGAGGCTCCGTCACCATGGCTACAGCCCGGCGTTGTCACTCAGCCTGGGACGTCTATCAGGGTAAGAGTGGTGAGCGTTCTGCCAGAAGCCTCTATCTCCCCCTCCACCAGGAGCGTTCAAAGCCAAAAAGCCCAAACTTGCGCAGAGTTCTCCAAATGCAGCATTCATTTTTTCCTCCCTTTCTACAGAGCCCGCAATTTGCATATTACTTCAGCGTGACTGTGCAGGCTTTTGGAGGAGCTCTTTCAGAACAGTGAGCTGTGTGGAAAAATGAATCGCAATGTTAAATGTTAAAGGAATTGTACAATAAAATTAAGACTCTTCTCTCCTCACAGGGAACGTAGCTGAGCTGCGACTTGGTTGGTGTGTGAAGTTCTTCCTCTTTAGATTTGTACTGGTGCTACGAGGTTAATACAGCTAACAAGCTATGGAGGATTAGGCCATACTAATTAACATCATCGTCCACTAAAGTGTTCCACCTGTCTTCCTAAAACTGTACTAAGAAATACCAGGTAAACGGGCTTAAATAGTATTCGACACTGTATTCTCTCCTAAAGCCCAGGGTATGTCTGAACTTTTGCTCATCTCATTGAGGACATAGCACAGAGTGTCAGAAACCACATAATCAAGTCTATTTAACATTAGCCAACGACTTGACGGGATTTGAGGGAAGAGTGCATTGCTGATTTAGGCATGCAGTGAGCATGTGACCTTCCTTGGGGCGGAAAAATGCTCCGGTGTCTTTTTTTTTTTTTGTCAAGACTGTTTACCACCCTGTTATTTTTACTATATAAAGAAATTATATTTAAAAGCCTTGCCCCTACTCGCTTTCCCTCCCTTTCCCTCCAGTTTGGTGGTCAGCTGAGGGAGTCCAGTTTGTTGTTGATTTTCAGCTCTTCCACTGCGGACACTGGCACAGCAAAAGCCACGGTCAAGAGGCCTTGGTGCTCGTAGCAAACCTGTAAAGCAGAGTCTGGCAGTGATGAGCTGCTCTGAGGAATCGACACCATCATATTCTCTCTTTGTGTTTTTGATCTTTGGCCATCAAACATCTTATCGCTGAGGATAGGGCTTTCTCTAGTGGGTTGGGAATTTACGAAACAGTCTTTGAATTTTGGAATTGGCCTGTTTTCCAGATCTTCCCGTTTTGGTTATGACAGATTTTATTATAGAGAAGGACACAACAGTGTTTGAGGTTCACAGTATGCCAGTTCCATGTACCGGACCCTAATTATACAACTACGCCAAGGAACATTCTAAGGACCTTTTTCTCTGTTCCAAGCATAATTGTTTTTTAATGATAATATGTCCAAAATAAGCTTCAGTTTTAGCTCTATTTTGTAGCTCCAGTACACAACAAAAGCAGCACCAAACATGTCTTGGCTGTTCAACCATATTCAAGGTCAGTTTTTTTTTTTTTTTTCTTTTGGGAAAAAACATTCCTTAAATATTTTCCCGGAGCAAGCTCATGTATCACAACAGCAATGATGCATTTTCATTTCGTCATGCCGGTGAGGCGTCCACTCCGTCTCCGTCTCATAAGATCATGTTTTTGGGTTTTCGTCGCACCTTCACAACTAATCCTAACCATTACCATTCTGAGATGTCCCCATTCATTCGAAGGCTATTACAGTTTCCAAACAGAGCCAAAATTCATGAACGTGTCAATGTAAATCACGCTCGGCACCAGCCGTCACCTCCGTCCCTCCCCTCCCCTCCCCATTAATCTCACTCAGCTCCGGCATCAGCGGCACCTGGACTCTCATCATTATGAGCGGATGGGGAAGCCTGAATGTGAAGGGTGGTGGTGGTGGTGGGGGGGGGGGGGGGATATGCGAGCCCTGTGCTATATTCTTCTCCTTATTGAAAGTGACACTGTGAAAAATAAAGGCCTGGTAAACACCATGAAAACTATTTCATATGTGCAGATATGGTGATTATTTGCTAGCGAAACAAAGAAAGTAATCTAGCCTTGGCTGCAGCTGTGGAGCTTGTTGTCGTGTATCAGTGTTCTTATCGCTGAGGAAATTAACTGGTGGTGTTGCTTTTTTGATATAGTAACAGCAGGGAAATGTGTAAGGCACTCCATGCATATGCTATTAGCTAAGCAATGCTGGGCCTTCTCCTGTAAACAACTAGTCAGGCTATGGGATGGAATCTCACAGCGTGTAAGGCTTTGGCTCCGACTGTGGATTCTGACTGTCATTTGAAATTGAATTGCATATTCATATTAATATAGTAATAAGTGTTGAGTTATATTATATTGTTATTATTTATACAGTATAGAATAAAACGATCTAGAGAAAAGTGGGTATTTAAGGTGTTTTATTCAAGATTTCAGTTTACAGTAATACTGTATTTATCTACCTAGTGTAAATAGTGTAATGCTTGTTGTCTTTGCTTGGCGAAATAAAGAGATTCTGATTCTACCTCAACATTTAAACATTACGTTTCAAATATGAAAAAAAATATATATATTTTTCAAGTACTATCTATGGCTCTGTTCTTCATTCTGGGCCCATTCATCTTCCCCAGAAAAGTTTTCATTCTAGTCGTGAACTGGCCCAACATATCATATTTTTTCATTAGATATTAGCATAATAGAATGATTTTATACACTAGCATTCAACAAACCGAGGACTCAAGGATCGCTGGCTCGAATCCCGGGTCATGCTGCCTGCCAACAGCAGCCAGAGCCAGAGAGAGCACAATTGACCTTGCTATCTCCACGTGAGTAGATGGCTTCTACTTCTACTTCAATGTGATACTAGCCAGCACAGCGTTGCTAACTGATTGGTTGAGCAGTGTTGGAGGAGGCATGAGGCATGTGTCAGTCCTCAACCCCCACCCCACCCCAGCATTTCATGTGATGGGGGAGAGTACTAACGAATGGGTTGGGTAATTGGGGAGGATCTACAAGTGGGAAGGAAAATTGGGGCTAAATTAATGAATGAATTAAATAAATAAATAAATAAATAAGGGTACTTGAAATATTATTATTGTTTATATTATTATCGTTATTATTATTATTATTATTATTATTAACTGGTTTGATATGGTTTTAAATGACTAAAAGGAGTTATTGCAAAATCTTTGGACAGCTTTTGATGAATGGACCAATATAAGCAAATTGTATTTGACCAAATAAGGTCAAAATACCAAATAATGTCAAATACTTTCCAGTACATTACAGCTTTTTAATGTTTTTTTTTTACCCTCTTTGGAGACATACAATTTCAAATTATGACAAATCTCTGTTACATATTCCTTCCTGGCCCACAGAAGCTGGAGCCAGCCCACAGAAGATCTGTGATGAGGAAGTGATACCTTTCCTACCTAGAACAAGCTAATCTTTACACAAGCAAGGTGCAGGTGCCTACATGTTCCTGTCCATATAATGTAACTGCCAGAAGTAAACACCCTTAACAGGCCATGTAGGAGCAGACAAATAAAGGACGTGTGTGTGTGTGTGTGTGTGTGTTGGTTGAGATCGCCCTACATTGCTCTGGGGCCTGTGTGCCTCAGACCGCTCCCGATAAGCTTTTCCATTGGCATTGTTCTGAAGAGATAGAACTCACTGAAATGAAATCTAAAGGCTGAAAGAGCCAATTCTCCCCACCCCCTCTCACTCCCCCCCCCCCCCCGTAAGCTTATCTGTCAGAAGGACAGGAGAAAATGGGCACGCTGAGAGAAAAGCCCAGGTTGACCACCTCCCTCTCTCTCACCCTGTTCTTTTCAAGCTGACCACCGCCGGACGTTCCGGTATCTCCTCCTCACACAAAACTCAAAGGTTTTGTTTTCCCATAATCCTGCCAAACACTGGGCGTGCGGTGCGGCGCACTGGACGCAGCGCCAATTAGGTCCCCGCAGAGCTCGAGGACAGGCGCGGAAAGACAGCACAGTTTGCCACGTGGTCAGAGTAAGGAATTTCTCACTCACTTGCACCTTTAAAGGGCCCATATCACACCCCCTTTTCCCTGCATTTCTTTCTCTGAGGTACTCTTAGTGTTTGTGAGGGTTTTATGTGGCAAAAAGAGCCATAATTCATTTTTACATGATCATTTTACCAACATTTACAACTTTTATTTTGAAATGAACTGAGGAAACCTCAGTTGCCTATGATATGGACCACGTCCGAAAAGCGAGTTCAGCTTTGTGCTTCTGAGGCATCGCCCCGCCCCGTCCTCCTTCTCCTCCTCCTCTTCCTTGCTCTTCTTCTGCTGCTGCTGCTGCTCATTCGGAGCTGCTGTCTGCCTCCAGCGAGTGCCACCCAGGAGAGCTGTTCTCATTAACCTTCTGCGCCTGTGCTCGGCACCGTTTAAAGGCAGAAAAATTCACCTCCCGTGTCAGATCGATTCTTTTCACACGCTCGCCGTGCTTACTGCCCGATCCCAAACTGGCCAACCTCCCATTTCTCATCCTCCTCCTCCTCGCACCTCTTCTTTTACTGGCAAAAAAACAAGGGTGTATGATCGCCCCTTTACTTTCCACATTTCAAACGCAGCAATTCAAGTTCCTACTCAGTGCACTGGGATCACAGTATAAGCAAAACAACTGAGTGAGCTGCCCTCAGCTAAAAGTGATGTAACTACACAACCACACACACACACACACACACACACACACACACCACATACATATATGTACACAGAGAAAGCACTTAATCTGAAACACCTGTACACAGACTCATTCATACCTATTAAGGGAATCTTGGAGACAAGCAAGGTAATGTTCACATCAACCGTCAGAATGAGAAAAATCTCAGTGATTTCTAGCGTGCCATGATTGTTGGTGCCAGACTGGCTGGTTTGAGTATTCCCATAGCTGCTAATCTCCAGACATTTTCTGCACAACAGTCTCCAGAGACTGTACAGAGAACTGAATGGGCTAAAACAGCAGGAGACCACATCAGGTTCAACATCTGTCAGCCAAGAACAGAAAGCTGAGGCTGCAGTGGCCCCAGGTTCACTAAAACTGGACACTTAAAGACTGGAAAAACATAGCCTGGTCTGATTTCTGAAACATAGCCTAATGTTTGCTGAAGCATAAAGGCACCAACATCATAAATTCATGAACCCAACCTGCCTTGTGTCAACAGTGCAGGCTGGTGGAGGTGATGTAAAGGTGTTGGGAATGTTTTCTTGGCACACTTTGAGATGAAGAAGAATGAGAGAGATTCCTGCAATTTATCGTAGGAATTACGTAATGTAATTGTGGCAACACGGACCAGAATCTCAAAGAAATGTTTTGAGAAATCCATCTTGTGAAATCCACGCCATGAAGAGTTGAGGCTAAAGGGAGGCCCTAGCTAGTATTAGCATACTGCTCTCAATAAAGTGGTTGTAGATAGTTGTGTGTGTGTGTGTGTGTGTGTCTTTGTGTGTAGATATAAAACATTTTGTATTCAGCGTTTTTTGTGATGTCACACTCAGACAGGTGGGGGAAAAAACAAGCCCACTGTTGTTGCGAATTTAGGGACATGCTAAGTTTAAGTAAGAGAGAAAACATGCCTGAAAACAGTCGCAAACACTCTTAAGACCCTTCACTCGACTTTGTGCTCTCAGATATGAAGTTGTATCCTCTTAAACGGGTCGGAATTTGAGCCGTAGTTAGTTGGACATTCCTGGCAACACATCGCTGTCCATGAACCATTGGTTCTTTAGTAATTTGAATGTTCTGCTGTTGAGTCCAACTGCCTTGAGCAGTGTTTCAGTCCCAGGTTGTCTGTTTTCCCTAATAAACGCAGCCATCTTGCAGAATGTTTTGCCTCTTAGTCCAACTAAAGGGGGCGTGTTCCAGGGGGAGCGTGACGTCAATACACACTTTATACGAATCACAATACTGGGGCTGCGTTTCAATATCCTGCAATTTATCGCGACAGTGTAAGCAAGACTATTTTAGGAAAACTGTCACATTATACAAACACACAATCATCTGCAGGTTAACTCTTTATCCCCCCCAAAAATCATATCAGTGCTTCATCAATGAAATGTTTAGAGAAGCAAATAATTCATCATTATCTTGATATGGGTCAGTATTGGTGCCCCACTAATCAAATTTACTAGGTTATAACACATATACATCCACATACTCCGAGTCTAACAACATGTCAAGGGCAATGATGAGAAGCTAGGGGAGAGAGAGGGAGAGGGAGAGAGGGAGAGAGGGAGAGAGGGAGAGAGAGAGAGAGAGAGAGAGAGAGAGAGAGAGAGAGAGAGAAGAAAATGAGCAAACAGAGAGAGATAAAAACATTTGCATCATCAAACTCGACACGGGTCTTTTCCATTAAAGGCCTCCCTCTGTCAGAAACTGTAACAGCCTGGTAAACACGCCTTTCAAATCCAAGTTGACCAGCAAATCTCTGTCTCCACTTCACACACACACACACACACACACACACACACACACATACATACACACGCACACGCCTTCAAACCACTGGACAACTTAATAAGACAGGCCAGACCTCTGGGGAACATTCTGGACAGGAGCATCACTCCCAGATGGACACACTGACAGGGAGAAAATAACACTATAGCCTATTAATTACCTCCATCCATTCTGCTCTGAGCTGAAGCAGGACCTCGTACATCTACAAATGGAGGAATATTTCCCCTCAAAGCTTTACGGAGAAAGTTCACACAGAAGCCTGTAATTAGATGCCTGACAAGAATAAAAAAAAAGCATCAATACTCACATCCACTGCTTATGGGCGGCTAACGTGTCGGCGTGCCCAGATGACAGCAAGTCAATCGCAACTTGTTTCGGGCAAATGGGTTACATCAAGGTTATTGCGGGGAGAGGAAAGAGATTTCTGTACCGTGGTCAAAGTTCAGAGGGAAGGAATGAAGTGACACGGACCCATTTAGTCAATCACATCAGGTCAAAACAAGACCTGTTAAAAATGGCAGCATGAATGAAAACATGTTCGCACACAGCACTAAAGCACTTGGACCGTCAATAGCAATTATATTAGTGACGGTGCAACCTGCCAATAATTCTGACCATTAATCAAATAAACACAGGCCAAACAATCACTGGCCTGCAGAGCCTTTCTAAATGTTTTAATGGACGAACACAATTAATAAACGTGTACTAACTAGGGCTCGACCCATAGAACAGTAGGCCAGTAATATCAGAAGGATAATATTGGTAACCAAAAGCTTCCTCATTGATAACACATTAACACATAGAAATGGGCTGTGATGCGACGATAAATCGATTATCCCTGCATCTTGATGCCTCTATTTTTCTGTACATTTTTTTTTTGTTTTGTTTTTTCTCACTGTGTGACTCTACCTGTGACTTTGAATCACAGATTTTCACTTTAGCACTTCTGAGGTTCTCCTTTTGCGTGCCATCAACATGATGTTATTAATTAAGATTTGGAGAATAAATGTGACATTTGTAAATCGATTTAGAATCGTCCACCTTCCCATAGAGACGCATCTAAGAATCAAATATTTCCATTTCTGACGTGGCCTCATTTTTATACCTCAACAGATGCCCGGTTTGTCTTTTTGACATGTCATGATGCATCTTGCTGATGTCTCACCTCAACGAATATTGCAGGAAAACCAACCACCTGACATCGTAATACTGCCCAAAAACTGATGAGGAATCTAAGAGTTAGAGACATGAGAGCTGTATGACCCTTCCTCTAGACCTCACCTGAAATGAGGTCACATATCATAAAGCTGAGTATCAGCTGATACGATGCCACTTCTTTGGATGCCTATAAATAACAGGCACACAGTTAACAACTTTGTTTTTAGCAAATAGTTTATGCAAAGTGACTTTCTGGGCTGATATGTCCATTTTATAGTCTATGATACAGTCTGGCTCACCTCCCTGACAAATCAGCTTCTAGTTACTTTAAAACATTGCAGTCAAATCACAGCATAAGTGTGTGTGTGTGTGTGTGTGTGTGTGTGTGTGTGTGTGTGTGTGTGTGTGTGTAATGGTGCACACTGGACTGATATCTGTAGTTACTACTGATGATGTAACTACAGTGAGTCCAAGAAGTATTTGATCCCTTGCTGATTTTCTTTGTTTGCCCACTAATAAAGACACTATCCTTCTGCACTTTTAATGGTAGATATATTCTAACATGGAGAGACAGAATATCAAGACAAAAATCCAGAATATAATTTTAAAGAATATATTTTAATTAATTTGTATTTCAATGAGGAAAATAAGTATTTGATTCCTCTTGCCAAACACACTCAATACTTAGTGGCAAAGCCTTTGTTTGCAAGCACAGCGGTGAGACGTTTGTTGTAGTTAACCACAAGTTTAGCACACACACCAGGGGGAATTTTGGCCCACTCTTCTTTGCAGATCCTCTCTAAATCATGAAGGTTGGTGGGCTGTCGCTTGGCAACTCTGACCTTCAGCTCCCTCCATAGATTTTCGATCGGATTGAGGTCTGGCGACTGGCTGGGCCACTCCATGACCTTAATGTGATTTTTCTTGAGCCAATCCTTTGTTGCCTTTGCTGTATGTTTAGGGTCGTTATCATGTTGGAAGACCCAACCACGGCCCATTTTCAGATCCCTGGCAGAGGGGAGGAGGTTGTCCCTCAGGATTGTGCGGTACATGGCTCCATCCATCTTCCCAGTGATGCGGTGAAGTAGCCCTGTACCCTTGGCAGAGAAACACCCCCAAAACATTATGCTTCCACCTCCATGCTTGACGGTGGGCACAGTGTTCTTGGGGTCATAGGCAGCATTTTTCTTCCTCCACACATGGCGGGTGGAGTTGAGGCCAAAAAGTTCAATTTTGGTCTCGTCTGACCACAAAACCTTCTCCCAATAACTTGGTTCATCTTTCAAATGATCATTGGCATACTTGAGGCGCGCCTCCACATGTGCTCTCTTCAGCAGGGGTACCTTTCGGGCACTGCAGGATGTGAATCCATTGTTGCGCAAAGTGTTGCCAATTGTTTCCTTGCAAACTGTGGTCCCAGCTGCCTTCAGGTCATTTGCTGACTCCTGCCGAGTGGTTGCAGGACGATTTCTGACTGTTCTCAGCATCATTGCCACCCCACGAGGCGAAATCTTCTTTGGAGCACCGGGCCGAGGTCTGTTGATTGTCATGTTATACTCTTTAAACTTTCTGATAATTGCACCAATAGTTGTTACTTTCACATCCAACACCTTACTAATCTTTTTGTAGCCCATTCCAGCTTTGTGAAGGTCAACAATTCTGACTCTGAGGTCCTGTGACAGCTCTTTGGTTTTACCCATGTTGGAGACTTGAAATCTGTGTGATCTGTCTGATTCTGTGGACAGGTGTTTTTCACACAAGTGATTAGTGAGAACAGGTGGCTTCAGGTCAGGTAACAAGTTGATTGGGAGTGTCTAACTGGTCTGTAAAAGCCAGAACTGCTAATGAATACTAAGGGATCAAATACTTATTTCACTCCATGAAATACAAATCAATTAATATATATTCCTTAGATTTATTTTCTGGATTTTCTTTTTAATATTCTGTCTCTCCATGTAAGAATACATCTACCATTAAAAGTATAGAATGATCATGTCTTTATTAGTGGGCCAACGAAGAAAATCAGCAAGGGATCAAATACTTCTTGGACTCACTGTATATTATAGAGTGGTGAATGTGCTATGATTAATTTTCTATAGCTAATGCACATTAGCCTCCTCCTCTTCTCTGAAAGCGCTGTTCAGTGCTGGTTTAAAATAGCAATAGTTTCATAACGTTTCAGATATTATGTAATGTTTTTATGTTCCTCTGTAAAATAGCTCCCACACTGCAGACTCTAAACTGATTTGTTACCTCCTGAGAACACTCTTCACCGCTGCAGGCTGTGAATAATGTCCATTAATGGTGGCTTGAGGACACCAGAGAGTGCTCTCAACACTGTTGTAAAAACAAAGAATTGGAACTGGGTGAAATATTGAAATATCCCTGGATTGCAAAGTGTTTATATCAGTCAGATCAACATTTTAATCAAACGATTGTTTACGAAGGTCAATTTAATCGTCACCCCCACCTCCACCCCACCCATCCCAAAGCACCATTTTCACCATGCTGCTATGCAGCCTGCACTTTTTCCCATAATCTCGGACGCACAACAAAGACAATCTCTCAAATAAATAATGCATAATTTGAATAAATAATGTATATAATTCATTATACTACATGGGAAAACAACAAATACCCCCCCCCCCCCCCCCCCCAAAAAAAAAAAAAAAAACTGTTGTGGCTTGAGTCATTGGAGTAATTTGTTCCCTTTCATTTCTGTAATTGTAATTAAAACAGAGCGGCTGAGAGTTGCGCGTACGGCTCCGGCTGCCAGCGTCGGGCACTTCCATCTTTCTTCTCTTATCAATTAGTGTAACAATAATATTGCTCCCTTGCTGCATGAGCCATTAGCATTTTGATTGAACATCTCAAACACAAAATGGCAAGGCTGTTTAATGCCACAGGATTGTCTCGTGCTGTTCTGCGTTCTTCCTTCTTCTCCACTGGGGCCCGTCACTTTCATCTGAATAAAGCCTCCGAAGGGGGGCTTTAGTGGGGAGGGGAGTTGGGATGGGATGTAAAACACTGGTTGGAGAGGCAGGGTGGTGGTTAGTTGATTAAAAATAAATTGGAGGTAGAAGGGGGAATAAAAAAAAGAAAAAAAGAAAAAAGAAAAAGTTCAAATGTAAGGTGTTGAATGTTCAAGGCTAGTGGTGTGATTCTTTCAGAAAGTTGGAGAGAGATAGAGAAAAAGAGCCTGCTGCATCAGTAGTCTTAGCCAAGCTGTTGTAGACACAGTACCGGTCTGCTGGGGCGTCCGGATATCTTTTACACACAGGGGTCCTTAAGAACAAACCTTCAGCACACCTTTAGCTAACAAATGCTTCCAACGGAGAACAAAAGAGAAAAAGAGAGAGAGAGGGGGCTTCTTTTATTCCTCCTTAGCTTTGCAGCTCTCCCATATAAAGGTGCTTTCACACCTACTTCGACTAGAAGCATTTCTCAAGCTCTGCTCCATTCAGCTACGCTAATGCAGAAGAGCACAAGGACTGAGTTACAAAAGCAGTTACACAATCACTGAAGCCCCCTAACAAAAGCTAAGGGTGGGAGATGTGGCTAGTGTCCCCCAATGACACACTGTGCTACCAGTCCTAAGAGGGTGCAGGTCAATACATGCCTTCTCCACATCTGTCTTCAAACTGCTGCTAACATAGCGTCTGCTAACTAACTGCACAACTCAACAAACTATGTCCATTCTGTAAAGATGACTACACTGACTATCTTTGCACTGATGTGGGAGGGAGGGCCATACTATCTGGCTGTGGCATCATCTGGCTGATGACCGGTCAAGAGTTTAGACGACTGCATTGTTCTGGAGCCCTACAGGGACTATTTTGATTCAGTGTGTGCAGAAATATATTCACAACTGGAGCAAACGTTAAGAGGATAATAGAACAATGATCTGACATTTTTTACTTTTTAATGCCGCTACTATACAACAAACACTCATGACATAAGCTTGAGTATGTCCCCCCTTGTGCCACCACAACAGATCTGACCATTCGGGGGGTCCTGTGGTACCTGGCACGTTTAAGGCATCAGCAGCAGATCCTCGCAAGTTGTGAGGTGGGGCGTCCTTGGACTGCAGTAATAAGCCTCAGGTTCTCATGACCCTGTCGCCAGTTCACCGGATGTTTTTTCTAGGACCACTTTTGGTAGGTACTGACCACTACATACTGGAAACACCCCCTGAGACCTGCCTGATATTTTAAAGATGCTCTGATTTAGATTCAATTTGGTTCTTGTCAAAGTGACTCAGATTCACACACCACCTTTAAGAACTGACTGTTCACCTGCTGACTGATATATCTCGCCCCTCGACAGATGCCACTGTTAATAATAGATAAACAGTGTTCTTCACCTCACCTGTCAGTGGTACTAATGTAATGGCAGATCGGTGGTTGTTGTTTATGGACTCTCTATAACTGATCTTAATCTCTAAGACTCGAGACTTGAGTCTGATTTTGCACTAATGACACCCATGATACACTCTTTATAGACATATCGTCAATACTGCCCACACTGCCATATTAAACTGCAGTATTGCTGAGTGTTAGTTCATGACCCTGTGAGCGTGTGTGTTCACAAGCCTTACAGAAGCAGCATAGGAAAGTCGTGAAAGCTTCCATTAGAGGGTCCTAAAAGACGGTGGCAGCACACTTGACATGAGAGTGACCGCAACATCAGTGCTTAGCCCTGTGTGTGTGTGTGTGTGTGTGTGGACTGCTCTTAAAGCAAATAAGGCAATGATCCAATTCCTTCGCTTTTTACGTTTTCTCTGGAAACAATCAAAGAATTGTGTGTGTGTGTGTGTGTACAACGCTAGATGATGCACTGTAGAGGTGGTAAAATGATCTCAGGTTTAAGAGCAGACATTTCCGTAAAAGAAGATTGCACTGATCTTTTGCTTCTTTGCTCAGAGGACATTGTAATGTTACTGTAAAATACTGTGCTACACACACACACACACACACGCACACACACACACACACAGCAGAGGTGTTCAAAGGGAGAGGGATCGATGTGGTGAAGCGGTAGACACACCTTGAGAATAAACTGCTATAGAAGAATCCATACAGTAGAGTAGGGCCAATTTTGAACTGACTGCAGCTCTGTATCCCAGTCTGCGTTAGAACACCTCCCGTCCAGCAGCCAACCTCCACTTATTACAATACAGTAACAGTGCAGAGCATCAACTCCCGCGAGTCCAACAACACAATTCAGTTTTTGTGTAAGCTGTCAGATTACTGAACAGCTCTGCCTTACAGGCCTTCATTCTGTCTGGACTACCACCTCAGCCCTACTCTTCACTTCACCTACTGCACCGCATCTACTGCACCCAGTCCCTTTACATTACACTTCAGTTTACACCACGTAAACAGGACACGTTCTACGCAAGTTTACAGGCAGCACAACAAAAGGGGTGGCATTAAGTATTGGTATTGGGCTGATATTGGCAAAAAATCCTAGATTAGATATCAGAGGTGAGAAAAAAAAGTCTGAAACAGCACACACACACACACACACACACACACACACACACACACACACACACACACACACACAGTCACTGTGTGGTGGGATACTGCTAGCAGTGCTAAGCGTGTTGGTCTACTGCTGGACGTTGATCTTAGGGGAAGCACAGCTCATTTTCAAGCGAGTAGATATCAAAGGAGCCAAAGATGGGATGTTCGGAGTATTTAAAGTTCTGTATGTGAAAATAAACATTGAAAAAATGCTCCAATGTGACATTATGAGCCAATTTTATGAGCCCTGTTATTTTGCTTTAGAATGAAACACATGATTTGCTTTGTACAGAACCCAAAATGTCTGGTTTTCGGCACTACAACAGGCTAAAAGAAGCTGCAGTGTGTGAGATTGTAGCTGGTCGGATATTAGCCTTGTTAGCGGTTAGCCGCTTGCCTCCCCAAGTTTGTCTTTCTCACGACTTGCTTTGGTACTTTCCCTTCTAATGTGTGTTTAGCTCCAGTTGGGAAGTCAGCTGAGGTAGTCCAGTTTGTCCATTTTGAGGGAGCGGACGATGAAGAGAAGAGAGGGTAAAAACTTTCAGCGACTAGAGTTAGCTTTAGTCTAGCATGAATTCCCGTTGTCTTCCAAGGATTTGGCTTCACCACATGCTAAGACAGACAGACAGAGGAAAAGCCACGAGCCCAAGGCTTGGTTCACATAGCAACCCGTATTTCTGTAACTAGCAGAGTCTGGAGGTTGCGTGCTGCTCAACAGTATCAACAAGACTATATTCTGAAGAAGCAGACGGTGTTTAAGGTTCACGGTTTGTCAGATCCACGTATCGAACACTCATTATTCAACTATGAGGAAAACACAGTTTAACATGTGCTGCTTTTAAGATAAACAATATTGTATTATAAACAGTACTGCCCAAAACTCAACATTTCAATAATGTAAGATGTATACAGTAATTTTCTCCATCTTACTGAACATCCTAGATGTCTATATTAACAATCAGTCACTGTATAATTTATCATATGTTGTTTTGCTTAGTTTATCATCTACAGTTATTGTATTTATGAAGTTTGTACTGCTGCATTACATCTTATTACTTTGTCTGCTGCTGTTCTGTGTTATTTAGCTCAGTGTCCCAGTGCTCCACTTGGCTATGGGAGGAGGAAATTGCATTAAGTTTGATTTGACTCTTAGAGGTTGCAGTTATTGTCAGCATTAACAAAAGCATGGTGTCATTTTTATAGGAATTATTTCTCTTCATTTAGCATTTCTGGTCCAAAACGGCCACGATGTACAAGGTCTTTATATTACAGAAGAGCTTTCTGAGGAGGTTAGCTAGAAGATAATCCAGTTGGATAAGAAAGGGGAAAGTTACAGCAATAGTTTCCAAAACTGGAATTAAAAAAATGATTAAAATATAAGACCTGGAAGACCTGGAAGACCTGGTAGACCCCCCAAAAAGCTCATCTTTGTGAGAGAGGAGAAAATCGAGCTCTAGCTTCAGATGTACAGGTGTAATTGCCAGAATTAAGAAAAGCATGGTGTCAATTTAATATCAATCGTGTCCACTAAAGTTTTGAAAAATTTGTAAATGACACTGAAATCGATTATAATAAAAAAGCTAGATGGGCAGCCTCAAACCTGTTGATGTGCAGTGGAAATTGTATGTAAAGGTCACCTTTACAAACATTTACCTAAATAATTACTGCTGTAGGTACGACTGAATAGTATAGCAAGACAAACCATCTCGAGACCCCTAAAAAAACACCCTATGCATAATCTATGCAAAGCAAAACTATCCTTTTACTCTGCCCCCACAGACAGAAACACACATACAATCTCATTAGCTGCACAAGGCAAATTATCATAGTCCACCGTCCAAGTCAAGCTGTCTCTAGTGGATACAATAACCTGCCACCTTTTATTCCCACAGGGAGACGCAGAGCAAGAGATGGAATTAAAAAGAGAAGGATAAAGAACAAATGAAAGAGAATGAATGATATTTGGCCGCCCATGTGAGGACACCTCTGGCGCCTTTAGCAGGTGGAGTTAACAGAGGGGGGTTGGGCTAAATAATGCATGAGCCAATCAGATCGCCATAAAGTCATTATTTGCATGATGGTTGCAGCGGAAGGTCACGTGGCCTCTAAAGCAGCTGGTTATTACCACTGTTTTATTATTTATCAAAACCATTTTCACATCCAAAGGGTCCCGCCTGGCGCTGCAGCTGCTCCCCGCCGGCCCCCCTACCGAGCCAGCCACAAACCCCCCGCCAATCGCTCTGCCTGCCAATCAGTTAAAGGCAATCACAAAGCAGCCGGCCAATCACCTGAGGGAAGATCTTTTTTACCCAGCCAATGGTCAGAACAAAAGGTCAGAGGTGTCAATCAGTCAGGGAAATTTTGAGGAGATTGAGAAGTTTAGTGAAGGCTAGTGGAGGAGCCAGCGCTTCGACTGAAGGCCTTTGACAAGACAGCATTATGTGGTGTATAAAAAAATTAGAATTTATGCCTTCCAGCCATCATTTCATCCTTTCTTGCCATCTTGCCATTTTCAAAGAAGCCTAAACACTGTCAGTTTTGTTATTTGTCATATTTTGCAAATTTAAAGGGGAACTCCAGCACTTTCCAACATTTCTGCACAACTCCAGGGCTGAGCTTGGGGCTGATGTGGAATGGTTGACAGTGGATTTCTTAATAGTGGTGGTGATGGGCATCAGAGATCACAATGTCTACAACACAACTTTTTTATATCCAATAAACATCTATCCGTTACAGTGTCCTATTCGTACCACTTTACCACTTTTTCTGTCAGGCAGATTCTCCGTCCAGTCCCAAACAAACTGGAGCGGATCATTTGTGGTGAGATCGTGATCTGACCTCAGTTCAACCCAACTACCAGGTGTACTCTGCAAGTTTGAGCTAAACAGCTCCCATAGCCAGGTGTTAGCCTGGTTTACTGCCCAGATAAAAACTACAGCTATGAACAGATGCCATCATCTCTGCTGTTGCTGCATATTAAATTGCACAGAAATCTGCACTAGTCCAGAACACATGATCTTCTTCCTGTATTTACTTCCTTGCTCCCGCCTCAGACAGGTCCGACCAATAAGTGCTAAGAGCGTTTTCATGTGGCGAATTTATGTGCTCTTGGATTTGGAGGAAAATGCTCCACACTCTTTAACTGATTTGGACCAGAGTAAATGAACTAGGTGTAAAAACGCACCAGGTTGTTGTACAATGCAGCATTTTAGGAATTTTAGGAACATTGGTGGAATTCCCCTGAAGGAAATACCACATAAACTGCCAACGCCCGAACACAAAGCCTCAAACTCTGACCAATTTTCAGCGGCATATCAAACACAGCACAATCCTTCGTCGGGGGCACTTTCACAAACACTCGCTCTGAATGCCTTCGAGCTTGGGGCTGCATTCTCTGGTTAATGATAATTAATGATAATTACGCATTACACATTTATCAGGCGCTGCGTGTGACTGCAGCTCAGAGGCGCTACTGGAGTAAGTCAAAGAAACAGGGAGAGGGAGACGCAAGCCAATAAAGGCCCATTTCCAAGTCTAATGTTTGCCCTTTTCCTCACTGTGTACAAGAGGCAAGTCTTCAGGGTCTGGAGGGCACAGGGAAGCTTCCGTTTGTTCAAGAAAGAAGGTGAGTGGAAAGGAAGGAAACTGGGCATGGTGCTTGTTACAGCGGCTGCTGGCTCAGTTGGAATCACACCACTGAAGAGCGGTCAGCAGCCATTATAATAATTAGTAATTGTGGGTCATTCAAATCAAATGTGTCATTGTTTTTGTGCGGCGTACTGAAAATGATTATTTTGCAACATGTGCCATTGAAGGCACTCGTGCATGCCTACGCTATTGATCCTAAATGAGAAGGAAGCACTTCTCCAGGTTAACAGTGCAGAGATTATTACCCCACTAATGCCAGGTAGTGATTTATGAGGCCCTTTAAGACAAGTGTAAGCCAAAAAAATCAAACACACCTTCCACAACAACAACAACAACAACAACAACAAAACCCCACAATTCCCTCCCATGAAAAGAAACCCATTGGACATAATACGAAACACAGCAATCTGTCAGCTCCCCCTCACCAGCACAGTGAGACTGCATAATGCGACGGACATTATCCGAGGCATAAAACACGACGGCATCACACGCGCTTCTCCTTTCCGAGCACGTGTGGCAAACCCCCGCAGTGCTTAACCTCTGGAAAAGGCAGCGTTCAGGACTCCATGAATGCTGATATGCTGCGGAGCACTGCTCCCTCCCCGCCATGCTCATATAGGATTTGCTCTTTCTGAGAGGAGCGCTCCGCAAGGTTACAAATGGAGGAGCCGGCAGCATTTAAAAGGTCAGTAATTCTCCACACAATGACAATTTACAGCTAGCCGCTCATTTCCTGCAGATGTTCTTCTCTCAGCAACGCAGCATTCAGGGCTTCACTATCAGCTCATTCCTGCTTAAATACGCTACATTACTATCTGATCTCGAAATCAAGTTGGTTTGGGAGTCACAGGGATGAATATGAATAAGTTACAGAGATGCAGGAGATATTAAAGCAAGATGGTTTCATTTATTTACTCTTTTATTTCCTCTGAGAAAGTCACAGCCAGTTCCCCGCTGCTGTAGGTCTTCATATGCATTATGAATAATCAGCTTAAGATTTCGGAAAACAGCTTCTTCCAAAGTGCATGAAAAATGGACAACTATCCAAACCACCACCCCCCCCAGACCACCACCTCCCAGACCACCCCCACACCCAGACCACCCCCCCACGGCTTTTGGGAACTTACAGCACTGTGAAACTTCAGAGAGCACCCTTTATTTACTATCTTAAAACAAGCATTTATTTAAGGAGGTTAAGAATATATGAGATGCTTAACCACCATGCAAGACCCGGTAGACCACCAAAACCAGACCTCTCAGATAAAAAACATCTCCATCTCTGACAGAGAGAGAGAAAAAAAAATCTATCTCCACATCCACAGGTGTTTCTGCTAATCTTTCCTCTATGACAAGATGACTCAACACTGTTGGTCCGGCAAGATATGGAGCTGATCAAAACACCCTTTCTGACAAACAAAAGACAAACAAACAAAGAACAACACTAAAACAAAAATGCTTCTGGTGTTCTCAAAACAGTGAACTGACCCTCACCCTAGAGTCCAGACCTCATCATCATCAAAAAGTGTTTGGTGTTTCTTGGATGGTGAGAAACAGGAAAGAAAACTTTGAAACATCTCCCTGTAGGTTTCTTGCGAGTCCCCTGAAGAGTCTCTGGTACGTTTTCAAATAAACATTTACATTTACATTTAAGACATTTAGCAGACGCTCTTATCCAGAGCCACTTACAAAAGTGCTTTGCTATTTGCCCTAGAAAAACCTCAGCTAGTTTGAATAGACTAATAATAATTCAAAGACCTCTAAGTTTAGACACTACTAAACACAAGTCAGTAAGGTGACCACTCTACTATTCGCCCAAGTATTCTCTGAAGAGGTGGGTCTTCAGTCTGCGTTTGAAGACAGTGAGAAACTCTGCTGTTCGGACACCCAGGGGAAGCTTGTTCCACCACTTTGGTGCAGGACAGAAAGAAGCCTGGATGCTTGTCTTCCGCGGATTTTGAAGGATGGCGGGTCGAACCGAGCTGTACTTAAAGCACGAAGGGCTCTTGGTGCGGATCGGCTTTTGACCATTGCAATCAAGTACGGAGGGGCTTGTCCTTTCTGGGCTTTGTAGGCCAGTGTCAGGGTTTTGAATCTGATGCGAGCAGCTACAGGAAGCCATACACCCTATAAGTCCAAATGTTTATGGACACCTCATTGTCAGGAACGCCTTCTGCTTCAGAACGCACAGCTTGTCTAATCCCTGTAGATACGTACAAAACAAAAAGGACCCCCCAAAACAGATAAACATTACCTTTTTGGCACCGTGCCTAATGCCAGGTGTTTGCTAGAGGGGTATAAAGCCCCCCAGCTTTGAGCTGTGGAGCAGTGGATTTGTGTCATTTGGAATGATGGTGCTCCATCCAATACTTTAGGGATGAGGTTGGGTGGTGATCATCCGACATCCTGACCTCAGGAATGATCTTGTCGCTGCATGCAATCATATTCTCACAGCAGTGCTCCAAAATCTAGTAGAACTCTATCCCTGGAAAGTAGAGACAGTTACTCTCATTAAGAAAATGAGCTGGTGTCCCAATACTTCTGTCCATATAGTGTACACTTTCCGCTTTCCTGATTCTGACAAAATGTTTGTGTACTTAATGGCCATTTTCAGTGGAATTAAACTAGTTGGAGGTTGGTCCCCGATTTCTGCACTGTCCTGTAACTGGGCGAGGAGCTAGTGAAAAAGCCTGGCTCCAAGGCAGGGCTTCAGTAAGACAAACTGCTCTGAATCATCTCAGTAACAGAAAAGGCTAGTGAATTTCCAACTTTGTCAAATTGCGTAGAAAGGTCAACTAAACGAATACAAAGGGAAACTGTCTCGTAACAAGTTAAATAAAGGTTAAAGAGGCACTTTCACCCATTAAATGACTTGTCCTTTTCACACCTCTCTCTTCTTTTGTGGCTGGTCCTCATGAATCACATTCCACAAATGCTTCCGCGGTTGAGTTCAGTCTCTTAGCATTGTCTCTGCTCACCCAGCCGTCCTCCCCAGCCTGCCGCTGTCCCGACCCCTCAGCTTCAACTTCAGCTGCTCCATCCCTCCCTCCTACTGAGCATCCAGCACACCTGCAGCCTCCAGTTACATCCTTCTGAAAACTTCAGGCAAACTTTCTTACAATGACACAAAAAAAAAAACCCAGTGTCTCCTGGACACAGATAATGAGCTTTAGGTGTTCTTAAGGACTCAGACACAGGGCCTGGGTTCTAGAAGACGTGGAATTTGACTCCCGGAGAGG